>NC_134817.1:21521447-21568947 GCF_046742065.1 Oratosquilla oratoria | reverse complement strand
TTGATGAAGGAAGTAAAAATGCAAAGAAGAAGACAAAAAGGACGAAGAAGACGAAGACGTAGAATGAGAAGAAGTAGAAGACACAGATGAAGACTTGGATGAAGTGGGAAAACGAAGAAGAGGACGAAGAAGACAAGGAAGAGGAACAAGTGGATGAAGAGGAAGACTTGAAAGAGGAGGAGCGGGGAACGGAGGTTAGACCCCTCGCTGCATGAAGTCTTTGGGTTATTTTATTCAAACATATGGTCAGCCTTAGTCTCGTTTCTCTTAACGCCTTCCCCCAAGATGACAACCTTTCCAGTTTTGCCCCAGCTCTCATCAGATCACCTCATTCCGCTAGAGACAGGTTCTGATGAAGGAAGATTAAAAAGCTGTCAAAACATCGGAGCTTATATGTGTCCGTGTGCGTGTGTGTGTGTGTGTGTGTGTGTGTGTGTGTGTGTGTGTGTGTGTGTGTGTGTGTGTGTGTGTGTGTGTGTGTGTGTGTGTGTGTGTGTGTGTGTGTGTGTGTGTGTGTGTGTGCATGTGCGTACGTGTGTATGTACAGTGTGCGTGTGCATGTGCGTGCGTGTGTTTGTGTGCATGTACGTGTGGGTATTCCGAGGGGGTAAATTTGGACCGAACGAACTCTGGACTGGTTGAAACCTCGGACTATCTAAATCTAATTTACTTAAACTGTCCAGGTCCACTTCATCTGGGTCGTCTAGGTTTACTTTATCTGAACTAGTTCTGGACTTACGCTGTCTGTAGGGTTACTTTACCTAAGCATTCTACTCAGAGTGTCTATGTTTACCTTAACCAAACTATCTAGTTCTACTTTTCCCTGACTATTTACTATTACTCTACCTAGAATATCTGGGTCTATTTTACCTAAGTTAACTTAGCCACATGCGTCAATTTATCTGAAATATCTAGTTCTGTTTTTTCTTTGCTAAACTGTCTATTGTACCCTACCATTCTCTTCTGTACATTTTTTTTCTTTCTTCTTTCATTCCAACTTTCTACCTTCCAGAGCTCTTCTCCCCTTCCACCTGCACTGTATAAAGTCTCTGCCCTCTCACCAAACCCTTTCCCTCTCTCTTCTTACTTTCTTCCCTCTTTCTACCTACTGTTCTACTATCTTATATTCCCCCTCCCTGTCTCTTCCTCCTTCACTTCTCCTCCTTCCCTCTTCTCTTCCTTCTCTCCCTCCCTCCTTCCTTCTCCACATCTTTCCCTTCCCCCTACCTCTTTCCCCTTCCCTACCTCCCTCCATACTTTCCTCCCTACCTCCCTCTCCGTTTTCCAACCTCCTTCGTGACGCTGGAATCAATGACCATCTAATAAGAGGACAAAGAATCGCTTCCACCAGAGTCAAATCGAACCTGCCACCTTGAACATGCTTTGGGTCCCCGTTGTTTAGCACAGCCATGTAGATACAAGAGGTCGCTGTGTCATCTAGGTGGTAATCAGTGACGTTGGGTCTTTGTGGGGAACATGAGTGTGGGACGATGAGCGTTGAAGTCTCCCCGCCCACTCCACCCCATCGAGAAGGAAATGGTCGGCAACAAGAGTGAAGAACTCACGAAGATCTAGGTCAGGACGCTGTTCTTTGTATATCTTGTCAATGGTGTAGGTCTTATGGACCCGATGGATTTGGACCCCCACGACCTTGACACTATCACCGCATGATGCACGATCAGCCACGGCAAAGGATGTTGTCCTTGAGAAGGCCAGAACTCCGTGCTGGACGGGCAGGAGGAAAACGCGGCATCCGGAAACCGCGTCTCATCCTGGACTAAAGTTTCCTGGAGAAGGACGTCGATGTTCCTCTCTTAAGCAAGAACAAGGCAAGTAGGTGCTATGGAACTCGTTAACCTTCCACTGCAGGAAACGGAGGTTTCCGTTTTGGAGAAATAATGATACAGTCTTCGTGGTCCATCCACCAGACCTCCAGTTCTCCCCGTGTGGAGAATGGGGTGGTAGTGAGAGACACGTTCTCTGCACCGGGTGAGTCTGCAACAGCGTCAACGAACTCCTCGTCGACATTGGGCACTCAGACGCGACTTTGGGTCCGTTTACAGATGTGGGCGGTGCTGCAGATCCCTCGGCGCGTTGGGGGACCTCTGGCCTCTGAACTTAAAATAACAACAACAACTACTACATACCTTCATTCCTACCATGTTTCCTACCTCCATTCATATTTCCCTCACTATGTTCCATCACTTTATCTCTTGAATGCTCTCTCTCTCTCTCTCTCTCTCTCTCTCTCTCTCTCTCTCTCTCTCTCTCTCTCTCTCTCTCTCTCTCTCTCTCTCTCTCTCTCTCTCTCTCTCTCTCTCTCTCCCTCCCTGCTTTCCTCCTACCTTCCTCAGTAACATAGCCCCTCCCCAGCCTCCATCGTCGACGTCCACGTGTACTTAGCTCTCACTCTCTTCCATATAATTACGACTTTCAGCATTTTCAACCCTTTTGCGATGGTGATACCCCCTCAGCTGAATGGAATCGTTTAGAGTCAGTTAAAAGGTAATCTAAAGGGCGTATCGTCATAACCAAGCGATTACTTGTTGAGACTGCCTGGACTTCTTCACTGACACTACATTAACGACCCTGAAGCCGGGGTTCTCTTCCTCCTCCTGTTCCTCCTCCTCCTTCTCTTCCTCTTCTTCTTCTTCTTCTTCTTCTTACTCCTCCTGTTCCTCCTCTTCCTTCTCCTCCTCTTCCTCCTCCTGCTCTTCTTCTTCCTATTCCTCCTCCTCTTCTTCTTCCTATTCCTCCTCCTCATCTTTCTATTCCTCCTCCTCTTCCTCTTCCTCCTTCTCCTCCTCCTCCTCCTCCTCCTCTTCTTCTTCATCCTATTCCTCCTCGTATTCCTCCTCCTCCTTCTCGTCCTCTCCTCTTCCTCCCTTCCTCCTCCTGTTCCTCTTCTTCTTCCTACTCCTCCTCCTATTCCTCCTCTTCCTTCTCCTCTTCCTCTTCCTCCTCCTCCTTTTCCTCTTCCTGTTCCCCCTCCCCTTTCTCTTTTTCCTTCCTCTTTTTCTTCTTCTTTCTTTTTCTCTTCCTTTTCTTTTTCTTCCTCTTCCTTTTCCTCCTCTTGTCATCATTTTCCTCTCACCTCTGCTCTCCCTCTTCTTCTTCTTCTTCTTCTTCTTCTTCTTCTTCTTCTTCTTCTTCTTCTTCTTCTTCTTCTTCTTCTTCTTCTTCTTCTTCTTCTTCTTCTTCTTCCTCGTCCTCTTCCTCCTCTTCTCCCTTCTTTCCTTTCCTCCTCTTCTTCTTCCTCCTCTTCTTCCTCCTCTTTCTCCTCCTTTTCCTCTTCCTCTTTCTTTTCCTCCTCTCTTCATCATTTTCCTCCTATTATTTTTCTTCTCCTCCTCTTCCTTTCCTCCTCCTCGTCCTCCTCCTCCTCTTCCTTTCCTCCTCGTCCTCCTCCACCTCTTCCTTTCCTCCTCCTCGTCCTCCTCCTCCTCTTCTTTTTCTTCTCCTCCTCCTCTTCCTTCGCTTTCTCCTCTCCTTCTTCCTCTTTCTCTTCATCATCTTCCTCATTCTCCTCCTCTCACCTTTCCTCCTTATTCACATTCTCCATCTCCTCCTCCTCTTCCTCCTCCTCCTCTTCCTCCTCATCCTCCTCTTCCTCCTCCTCCTCTTCCTCCTCCTCTTCCTCTTCCTCTTCCTCTTCCTCCTCCTCCTCCTCCTCCTCCTCCTCCTCCTCCTCTTCCTTCTCCGCCGTTTCCACGTGATCTCCCTCTTCCGCTTACCCACCGCCTCCATGCCTCCTCCTCCTCCTCCTCCTCCTCCAGGCCTCCACTTCTGCCTCGCCCTTCACGTGGTCTCCCCCTCCTTCGCTCTCCCTCCTTCTCTCCCCCATTCAACACTCTACGCAGTACTTCTCCCCCTCCCCTCCCCTCCCTCCCTCCCTCTCTCCCCCCTTCCCCTCCCTCTCTCCCCCTTCCCCTCCCTCCTACCCTCACTCCCTCACTCCCTCCCTCCTTCCCTCCCTCCCTCCTTCTCTCCGCTTCTCCCTTCCTCCCCTCTTCTCCTCCTTCCTCCCTCCCTCCCTCTCTCCCCCCTTCCCCTCCTTCCCTCCCTCCCTCCTTCTCTCCGCCTTTCCCTCCCTCCCCTCCCTCCCTCCCTCTCTCCCTCCCTCTCTCCCTCTCCCCCCCCTTTTCCCTCCCTCCCTCCTTCTCTCCGCTTCTCCTTTCCTCCCCTCTTCTCCTCCTTCCTCCCTCCCTCCCTCCCTCCCTCTCTTCGTCAGTTACTTTCTTCTTCACTCTTTCCTTCCTTCCATCTTTCTTTCACCCTTGCTACATTACCATTTCCTCTCTCTCTCTCTCTCTCTCTCTCTCTCTCTCTCTCTCTCTCTCTCTCTCTCTCTCTCTCTCTCTCTCTCTCTCTCTCTCTCTCTCTCTCTCTCTCTCTCTCTCTCTCTCTCTCTCTCTCTCTCTTGCTTCCTCCCTTCCTCCTTTCCTTCCTCCTTCTCTTCCTTCTCGTCCTCCTCCCTCCTTTGTTCCACTTCCTTCCTCTTCCTTCTTCCCTTTTTCATTTCTCCATTTCTCCCTCCTCCCTTCTTTCTCTCCTCCCTCCTTCCGTCCCTCGCTCTCTCCCCTCCTTCCTCCTTCTTCCTCCTTCCTCCTTCCTCCTTCCTCCTTCCTCCTTCCTCTTCCTTCCTTCCTTCCTTCCTTCCTGCATTCCGGCAACCCTTCCTGTCTTCCTCCTTCTCTCCCTCTCTTCCTCCCTCCCTCCCTCTCTCACTCCCTCCCTCCTTCCCTACCTTCCTTCCTCCCTCCCTCTCTCCCTCCCTCCTAACCTTCTTTCCTTTCTTCGTCCCTCCCCTCTTCCCTCCTTTATTTCTTCCACGCCCTCACTTCCTTCCTCTTTCTTTCTCAAAAATCATTCTCCAGACTTCTTCCATAAAGGAAAGTTGTTTTTTAAGTTCGGGTGTTAGACGGACTCCCACGAGCTTAGGAAAAAATGTCCGTCTAGGAGGAAGGTACAAACAAGCGGTCAACAAGGACCACAATGGAAATAAGTTTACATACTTTTTTGTGTTATCCTCGGCAATTACAATTGCTATTTCAAACTCTGTGTTCTTTTCGTTATCTGCACTTCATATGTATTGATTCATTGCCAAATAAAATTGATATTATTATTATTATTATTATTATTATCATTATTATTGTTATTATTATCATTATTATTATTATTATTATTATTATTATTATTATTATTATCATTATTATTATTATTATTATTATTATTATTATTATTATTATTATTATTATTATTATTATTATTATTATTTTATTATTATTATTTTATTATTATTATCAATTATTATTATCAATTATTATTATCTACTATTTATTATCATTATCATCATTATTATATTATTATCATTATCATTATTATTTTTTTTTATTATTACTATTATTATCATCATTATTTATTATTATTATTTATTATCATTATCATTATTACTATTATTTGTTATTATTATTTATTATCATTATTATTATCAGTGGCGTTACGGGAGAGTACCCACACTCTACCGGCCCACGCAGTTCATATTATCGTCCTAGTCTCCAGCAGTGTTGCCGCAAATCCGGGTGAGCATATCCGGAATGGACTACATGGCAACTTTAGGATTGCCAGATAGCAAAATTCATCCTCCGTTTATTATGATTGGGTAAACCTTAGCCAATAGAATGTCGATAATAAGGGCTTGCCTGGGAGTGACTTTGTCTTTTGTAATACATCTGTCCTCACAATTCTCTTCTAACCAGTGTCACAGTATTTCTTGAACAAAATAACCCAGTGTCTCACGAACACTCTTTGATTAAACACAGAAAAGAAACACTAATAATGTCTCATACAGTTTTCTTAGCCATAGAGTAGATCATAATAGAAAACGACATTTCAAATGGATAACTTATTTGTTTTAGTGGCATATGTTTCTCTCTTCAATAATGATTTTGAGAAAAAACCATAGCGCTTGTCAAAGTTACGTAGTGAACAGTACGTATAAGCCTGTAATGTAACAGCCTTAAACATTCCTCTTCGTCGAGATGTAGCTTTGATATATATTTTTAACTCTATTATCAGACTATCTGTTCTTAGGAATTAGGCAACAGCATATGCATGCATGCTTTCCCCTTGCCTTGCCCTGCAATCGTCACTTATGAGCATATAAACAGTTAGAAGTCGGTATAAATCAGTTTGTGCTCACAGACTTAGATATTATATCTTATTATCTTCATCACTTTTCTCTCTAACGTAATGAAAAATGATAATAATATTGTCTGGCACTGTATGGTTAAACTTAAGCGTGATTTTCATCACTGCCGTCGTTACTTATGAACAAATCCTCGCTTTCCACATATGTATTAGATTCTTCATTTCCTTCATCATGTTCTGAATCATTTTCATCACTTACTTCGCTGTCATCGTCACTGTTGTGTACATCATCACTTTCTGTGTCATCAGATTCATCAAAGAATGTAGTGAGTTCCTTTGGAAAGCTCGAGTTCGCATAAAATCTGGCCCGAAAGTGGTCTTCCTGTGCGAGTGGCTCAAGCATTACACCTCTGTAAACTTTACTGACAACATAAATAAACACAAAATGCAATGGTAATGGTGTGGATATATTAAAAATACACGTATATATTCTCTTTATATTTATTCAAGCTTTACTTTTTTAGAAATTGACGAGAAACTAATTTATCCGGAATTTCCGATTCAAAAGAGCATCGCCGGATGTTTGACGTAATCACGTCCGACTGGTGTTCCCGCCATGCAGCTAGCAGACGAATTCCGGATTTGCGGCAACACTGACCTCCAGAAGCAGCTCAAGAGAACACCGGTTGTCTTGGTCGGTCCCCTCCTCATGACCCAAGTCTCAAGTCAATCGCCCAAGTAGTGAAGCAGGTCAGAACCGTTAAGTGCGAAAGTACTGACCCCACCGGTTATTTGTTGAGCGCTTCTACGGCTTCCAAACCGCAAGGGACAGCGGTCCACCGTGCGCAGTGTATGAAACGCGTGGCGAGCGTGGGGCAGAGCGTAACCGTACGCTATGACCTCACGGCAGCGGCTATTACGGTTCGGGTAGTATTGTGCTTCCAGTTCGTGTTGGAGAAACAGCTGTCTGTTCCAACTTCGGAGTCCTTCAGCTGGGTCCTGCTTTTGGGGGGAAATGATAATAAAAATAGTGGGACTCTTATGTGTCATCCCTCTCGTGCTCATTGATACACACATGACCCGGCATCCAGTTCTGGTCGAGCTGATGGTAAAACACTCAAATGATGTCCAAAGAATTTACGCTGGTATTCTTAAAAAATTCTTTCCTTTCCAAGGATTTATAAATGGAAAGGTTTATATAAGGAAAGATTTTTTTTTCTTAAAAATACCACAGTAAGAATCTTACGGTGGCATTCTTAAAAAATCTTTCACTGCCAAGGATTTATATAAAATTTATATATGGAAAGATTTATATAAGGAAAGATTTTTTCTTAAGAATACCACAGTAAGAATCTTACGGTGGCATTCTTAAAAAATCTTTCCCTTCCAAGGACCTATATAAGATTTATATAAGGAAAGATTTATATAAGGAAAGAATTTTTTTTAAGAATACCACAGCTAGCTGTACCAATCCTTCCCAGTTAATTAATATTTGCTTAACTCTATATTGCTCTGATATTCCTCCGTCGGGTGATTGAAATTGCTTAGTGCTATTTACAATGAAATCACCAAAGGGAATTCTGAAGTTGATGTACCAAAACCCGTTTTCTTTAAGACCAAAGTCCTGTTGGTGTGTGTCGTTGTTCCCAAGTACTTTTTCTTGGTGCCGTCAACAAATCATTTCATTCACCTAACAGAAACCTCCTCATTTCTCACACTGTTAAAAACAACTGTCCTTGGCATAAACACAGTGAAGATAGATGTTCAGGAGACTTCTGATTATATGGGAAATCTTTCAAATAAAGAAAAGCAAAGCAACACGCCCTCCATCGCTCCCTCCTCTCTTCCCTCCTTCCCTTCTTCCCTCCTTCCCTTCTTCCCTCCTTCCCTTCCTCCCTCCCCTATTTGTCTACCTTCCCTACTACCTCTCTACCTATCACAGTCTCCTCCCTATCACTTTCTCTACTATTCAAACCCTCCTCCTCCTCTCCTTCTCCTCCTCCTCCTCCTCCCCTTCCTCCTCCTCTTCCTCCTCCTCTTCCTCCTCCTTTTCCTCCCTTTACTCTTCCTCCTCCCCTTCTCCTCTTCCTCTTCCTTCTCCTCCTCCTCCTCCTCCTCCTCCTTTTCCTCCATTTACTCCTCCTCCCCTTCTCCTCTCCCTCCTCCTCCTCTTCCTCCTCCCCTTCTCCTCTTCCTCCTCACCTTCTCCTCTTCCTCCTCACCTTCTCCTCTTCCTCCTCCTCTTCCTCCTCTTCCTCCTCATTTTCCTCCCTTTACTCCTCCTTCCCTTCTCCTCTCCCTCTTCTTCCTCCTCCTCCTCCTCCTCCTCCTCCTCCTCCACGTGCCGCTACGACCGACGATTCCCTAAGGAATGCCTCTCCTCTTATCCACTTCAACTGGACCTCCTTAACCCATCGACCCCCACCCCCCTCCCCCCCGCACTTGTTACGTGCCCTCCCCCCCCTCCCGCCCGCCCGCCTCTTGTAATTCTTCATGTTTCGTACCCTCCCCCCAAATCCCCACTTTCTTCCCCCCCGTCCCCCTGCTTTACATCTCGTACCCTCCCACCCTCCTCCACTCCCCCCACCTCCTCCTCCTCCTCCTCCTCCTCCTCCTCCTTTGATCCTCTTCCCACCACTTGTGGCTCCATTTTTCGTATCCTTTCTAGCCCTCTCGCACCTAACCCTACACGAGTGTATTCATATCGTCTTCATACATAAGCTCCTCAGTCCAGTCAGTGAGTCCCGTCCCCAAACTTTCTTCGTTCGCCTGGTCGTTAATGTGACCTTAGAAGTTTTTCTTATTGATGTTGTCATTATTGTTGTTGTTATTATTATCATTGTTAATATTATTGTTATTATTATTGTTATTATTGTTGTTATTTTGTTATCATTATTGTTGTTGTTATTATTATTATTATTGTTGTTATTGTTGTTGTTGTTACTGTTGTTGTTACTGTTGTTGTTACTGTTACTGTTGTTGTTACTGTTGTTACTGTTGTTGTTACTGTTGTTGTTACTGTTGTTGTTACTGTTGTTATTACTGTTGTTGTTGTTTTGTTATTATCATTATCATTATCATTGTTGTTGTTGTTGTTGTTGTCAATATTGTTATTGTTGTTGCTGTCATTGTTGTTATTGTTGTTATTATTTTTGTTATAATTTTCATTGCTACTGTTATTGTTATTTTTCATTGTTGTTATTATTGTTATTATCACTACCATTTTCATAATCATTATCATTGTGACGCAAATATACCTTCCATCGTCTTATCCTCCCTCTTCACCCTCCTTTCTCCTTAGCAACCACATTACACACTTCCTTACTTCTTTTCCACCTGCTCCCTTCCCTCCTGCCTGCCTGCCTGGGAAGTCACGATACTCTGTTAGTTAGTGCTACAGGATTGCGTACCAAAGTTTATCGGCTCGAACTAGGAATTGACCTCTCACTCTCTCCCTCTCACTCACTCTCTCACTCTCTCACTCTCTCACTCTCTCTCTCTCTCACTCTCTCTCTCTCTCTCTCACTCTCTCACTCTCTCTCTCTCTCTCTCTCTCTCTCTCTCTCTCTCTCTCTCTCTCTCTCTCTCTCTCTCTCTTTCTCTCTCTTTCTCTCTATCTATCTATCTATCTATCTATCTATGTATGTATCTCTCTATATATCTATATATATATATATATATATATATATACATATATATATATATATATATATATATATATATATATATCTATATATCTGTCCCTCTATCTCTCTATCAATCTCATCCTGCATATCTCTCTCTCTCTCTCTCTCTCTCTCTCTCTCTCTCTCTCTCTCTCTCTCTCTCTCTCTCTCTCTCTCTCTCTCTCTCTCTCTCTCTCTCTCTCTCTCTCTCTTATATTTTTCTTAGGATCCTTCTCCGTGATTGCGTATGTAAGACACCAAGGTAAAAATAATTTTTGCGCTAATGTTACCAAACGAGTTTGGGTTGGAAAAAATATATATATTGAAGTAGGACCATTCTCTCAATCCCCTTTACACCATTCACAAAAACGATCGTCAACTATTTTGAGTTCGTTTCGGCAGAAACGACTTCGGTGACAATCTTTTTTTTTTCCGAATCTCCAAATGTCAAATTACATTTGCGTCACGTAATGAGAAATGGAATGACGAACTAAGAGATGTTTAACCTATGCGAATGCTAGATACATTGTGGAAATCATTTTAGGAAAGTCTAAAATCCGCCAGCGAAGTCGTCGTCTATGTATCTAAATTCACAACATCTGACAAGATTCGTGATAGTGTGACTGGGGGTTCACTGTCGAGACGACTTCGTCCCTCGACTCGTTACCTAGACCCCGCCCACTCCTGGGCCAAGCCCCGCCCCCTTCTTAACCTCAACTAAACCCCGCCTTCCTTTTAACCTGATCTAATTTTGACCTTATATGAGACTGTTAACACTTTGATGTCTGTTCTGGCTCTCAACAGACTATTTTATTCAGAACTGGGAGTACACTGTCATGATTACAGTGTTAACTTAACATGACCTAACATCAGTTAAACTATAAAACAATTCAAATCAACTTAGCCGGAGCACCCCAGCCCAGACCAGCCTAGCCCAGCCCAACTTATCCATGCCTTACCCTAACCAACCCAAGCCAACCTAACCCAACCTCACCTTTCCCTACTTAACCCACCCTAATCCAACACTGCTATTTCCTACCCATTTTCAACTTACCCTAACCTAACGTACTCAAGGAACGACAAAAAAAGCTTAATCTCAAATGGGAAATAAGCTTGCCAGCAGCCATTCGTTCGTGAGAACAAGTTCTGGGGACTATCCGCGTGGGTGTAGTGTGTGTGTGTGTGTGTGTGTGTGTGTGTGTGTGTGTGTGTGTGTGTGTGTGTGTGTGTGTGTGTGTGTGTGTGTGTGTGTGTGTGTGTGTGTGTGTGTGTGTGTGTGTGTGTGTGTGTGTGTGTGTGTGTGTGTGTGTTCATTTCCTTTTTCCCTAGACCTTTGTGGAAAAAGAAAAGGAAAATAGTGGGGGCAGCCTACATCACTTCCCACCCCTGCCTCAACAATAGGGATGGTTTTATAAAATTAGCAGAGCAGCAAGCACTTTAATCATCAAGGAGGTCAAGAGGACGATTGAGAACAGGGGGAGAAGTGGCATGGTCGAAGTCACCTAAGAAGTATTGAGAACGGATGAGGGTATGGAGGCAGATGGAGGGAGAGAAACATGGCAAGGATGAAGTATATGAGCTGTTCATTTTCTGAGAGTGTGTGTACTTTGAGAATGTCTGGGTAAGGACGAAACATCAGTGAAATATATATATATATATATATATATATATATATATATAATGTATATACATATATTTATATCTATATATATATATACAAGGTATATACTTAAATATATTTACAAACATATATATACACTTGGCATATATGATATACGAGTATATATAGCATTTGTACTACACAGAACGTAGGCATTTTTTTAATAATTTATATCCTTTAGTCCCATAGCGAGAATTGCCGTAGTACATTAACATGTGTAGGATATATTGTAAACATAATAACAGTCATAAGATTTATAACGTAGAGTACATATACATTAAATGAACCCCTCGGTCCCATTGCGAGAACGGTCGTATACAACCTCGTTTTCCTTCCTCCAGTAAGCCGAACAACACGTGAAAGTCCTACCACCATCACCATCATTACCACCACCAACACCGTACCACCACCGTACCACCACCACCACCGTACCACCACCGTACCACCACCACCACTGTACCACCACCACCACCGTACCACCACCGTACCACCACCACCGTACCACCACCACCGTACCACCACCACCGTACCACCACCACCACCGTACCACCACCACCGTACCACCACCACCACCGTACCACCACCACCACCGTACCACCACCAACACCGTGTCACCACCACCGTACCACCACCACCACCGTACCACCACCACCACCGTACCACCACCACCACCGTACCACCACCACCACCGTACCACCACCAACACCGTACCACCACCACCGTACCACCACCACCACCGTACCACCACCACCGTATCACCACCACCACCGTACCACCACCACCACCGTACCACCACCAACACCGTACCACCACCAACACCGTACCACCACCACCACCGTACCACCACCACCACCGTACCACCACCACCGTACCACCACCACCACCGTACCACCACCACCACCGTACCACCACCACCACCGTACCACCACCACCACCGTACCACCACCACCACCGTACCACCACCACCACCGTACCACCACCACACCCCCTCGTTCGAGCCTTCTTCCCTTCGAAACTCATTAAAATTATCTCTCGCTGTTTCTCTTTGCACTGTACCTATTTCTACATTTCTTTGTGTCCGTCTTTGTCTGCACCTGTATTCTTCTCTTTATCTCTGAATATGTCTATCTCTTTCTTTCTCATCCTGTGTCTCTCTCCGCCACTTCTCGACAGAAGTCTCGCTACCCAAGGGACTCGCGCCAGATTGGGAGAGGCAGCAACTTCAGGGGCTTTTTGGGAACCACAACGGATAGCTTCAAGGCTTGAGTGGGTCTTGTTCCACAGATCTTACCCCACGCAGGGACAGAGTTCCGCTCCTCCTCTAAATGAAAAACATCCCGCTATGTCCTTCACTTTTTCACAATACGGAAAAGGGAGGCTTGGTGGACTCAAGAAGCAGTCGATTTTTATCCTGAGCTTTTAGAGTTTTTTTTTTTTTCACTGGAGGGTTTTTATTATCGTAAAGATTTGATGTCTTTTTTTATGATCATAATGATTTTTTTTTTCTTTTTTTTTCTTTTTTTTCTTTTTTTTTTAAGGCTTACTGGAGGCTTTCTATGATCATAAAAAACTAAAACTTAACTGTCCTTAGAATTTCTACAGGATCATTTCCCGTTGAAAAGATTCTTGCAGCCTATGGACAGACAGGAGACCAATAATTTAAAAATAAAAAAAAAGTAAATCTAACGAGAGGAAAAATTATCATGTGGAACGCTAGTTAGAATGAATAAAAAAAAACAAGAAAGATCAAATCTGTTGAAAAAAGAAAGAAAAAATACAAAAAAAAATATTAAACGAGACTATGGTTTAGATGATTTGCAATGTTTTGACTTAAAATCATCATTTAATTGATTAAGTTATTTAGAACACAGAAAGAGCGATTAAAATAGCAAGACGTTTCTTGAAGAATTTCATCTATCAATTCTTTGAGGGCAATGGCGTTTATTCTGTCTGCCGTTAGGCGAATCTGTTTGGTTAAAGGAAAGCAATAATTGCTTTCCTTGAGAGATTAATTATTAATCTCTCAAGTTGTCAGAATGATTCGAATCGTACTTTTATTCCGATCGCCACCAGATAATTTCGTTCATTTAAGGGAAACCCTTAAATCCCTCAATGAAGTAAACTAATTTCGTATAACCCTTCGAGGAAACTATTTGGTTTATGTACTTCTGTCAAGCATAAAGGGGATGTATGTAAATAGCAGTTTCCAACAAGCTTATTACGAAAAAATAAAAAACTAAGGATGAAGCCTTTATCAGTTCAACATTTTGCTTGCTACATCTTTATCAAGTACCTATGTTTCAAGAAGAACCCACTGTGTTGAATAAGAATTGAAATAGATGATATCCATATATTTCGATCACGGACTGTGATCCTCTTCAGTGGAATACGTATTCCACTGAAGAGGATCACATTCCGTGATCGAAATATATGGATATCATCTATTTCATTTCTTCTTATCCAACACAGGGGATTCTTGTTGAAATTTACGAATGTGTTACGACATTATTTTGTAGCTAAGTACCTATGTGTACTCTCATTCTTACTTTGTTGGTTGTCAGGCCGGACGGCCCTTCACCGCTGCTTTCACTGTGCCTCTCCAGATGGTTCGATAATCTGCCAATTCTTTCCGGTCCTCTCTTGGTGCCACCCTCTCCACGTCCTTCTTTATTCCATCCATCCATCTGTATCTGGGTCTCGTCTATCCTCTACTCCTCCTTCCATCACCTTCCTTGGTAGTCTATCTACCTCCATTCGGACGCAGTGTCCAGCCCACCTTGCTCTTCTTCCCCGTATTTCATCCTGAATGTGCGGAATGTACCTATGTGTACGACAACTATTTCCTTGAAAAATCTGTGACAAGCGAAACGTCGCACTAGTAAAAGATCCGTCTTCACTTGTGGTGCTTCTTTCGACAAAGGAGATCCTTCAAGTCCTTACAGGGACACTTTGCAAAGTGCTGTCGTCACCCATATCCAGCTTATCCTCTAACCACAGTCCCTACCTAGAGTTGTTTGTGACTGGCTGACGTTATGCCTATTATCTTTGATAGAAAAAAATATGTTAACCATAAATTAACCGCATAGTCATGTTTAATGCCTTTAAAGAAAAAAAATATACATGGCAAAAACAAAAGTCGTGAAAACGTGGGCACTGATTGGCAAGAAGCCGACCATACTGACGAAGAGATTATTGACTATTTATTGCTTCGATAGGCATATATCACTCAGATGCTGTGGCGGCACACCATATACCTTTTCTAATAGCAAACGACAGACGATTCTGTTGTATGTAGAAAATCAGACTACAATCGAAAAATTGTCTCCCGATCAATCAAACTTCCAAGGCAAAGGTTCACCTTAACAAAGTTGATCAAGCTCGCCACGGTGGCCATGGTGTTCAGAAAACAGACAAAAGGAGAATAGAAAAAAAACTATTAGATCAACTGTAAATTTATCAGTTTCTACTGAGCAAGGTAGTGTACTTTTTTCAAGGGTTTATTTATTTAGCGAGTTAGAAAATAGAACTTTCTAGAACCTCCTGGCTTTCGTCACACACACACAAACACACACACACACACACACACACACACACACACACACACACACACACACACACACACACACACACACACACACACACCTACACACACCTACACACACACACATACACACACACACACACACCTACACACACACCTACACACACACCTACACACACACCTACACACACACACACACACACACCTACACACACACCTACACACACACACACACACACACACAGACCTTATATATGTATATATATCCGATAATTTTTATGACAGTTGCATGCAGGATTCGAACCCACTGCACTCGGCCATCCGTAGATTACCTTAACAGAGCCTTAGACCACTACACCACAGAAGCTGTATATATATTTGTGTGTGTATATATATGTATATGTATATTTATATATACATATATATATATATATATATATTTGTGTGTCTGTGGTAACTCTTGGTGACTAAAGGGAAAGGTGGTAATAACAAAAATGGAGGACACTAGCACCGAATGAAATATTTAGTTTCTTAGTGGTTTATAACCCCATAAGGGACCGGTATGGGACAGGTCTGTAGAAAGGAGTCCCGGGCAGGATGGATGGGGGGTCTGTAGTATAGACCAGGTCTCCCATTTTTATGGAGTGGTTGACAAGCCGTCTTGCAACGACCGAAGTCACAAATGCCAAGATCAGAAGGAGGCCTGGATTTCACTCACAGTTTTATCTGACAGTAAATCGTTAACAGTCGACCGAGGCCTGTAAACGGGAAGCGTAGAGGGGCCTCTACAGTCGTCCTCTTTCGTTCCAGATCAACTGTTCTGGTAGAAATGTCTGTTGAAAGTGTTTACGTTTAGGGTAGTCTTGGACTAATGTTTTATACATTTGTACGTTGAAGTAGATGAAATAAAGCGTAGAGGGGCCTCTACAGTCGTCCTCTTTCGTTCCAGATCAACTGTTCTGGTAGAAATGTCTGTTGGAAGTGTTTACGTTTAGAGTAGTCTTGGACTAATGTTTTATACCTTTGCACGTTGAAGTAGATAAAATAAAGATCCAAGATTCGAAGAACAGGGAGACTGAGTACTGAGAAGAACGAAAAAGCGGGAAGACATGTAAAAAGTGTTTTTTTTTTTTGTTTTTTTTTTAATCCCATTATGTACTTGGTGGTACTTTTACCTCTACCCTGCCTCCCACTAAATTATTCTTTTCATCGCCATTTAAGAAGATATTTTTTTCCCTCTTTATTCAAGTTAACACAAAACTTCTTAATTTTCGTGGTACACCCTCGGTTAGGGAGGAACTATTTATTTGACTTTTTTGCTCATTTCTATTTTTTTTTTTTTTTTTTTTTTTTTCTATTCATCTATTTGTTATTCTGTACCCAGCTTCGATATGGAACAGATTTTTTCATCAGTGGACTACTCCATTTCAATCCATCACAACTGCAATTTCAAGTATTTGATCAAATAAGACTAAACCCGGTGGCAGACACGGTCGACATAGGCAATACACCACAAACCAAAGGCAGAGACTTCCTGTTGCTGTATTTGAAACATCGTTTGAACTTGCCACCCACTTAAAATGCTGAGGTAGTAGCTACATCTAGAAGCACTTCAAGTGAGAAGGAAGCTCAAACTGGAAGTCTGCCTTTTCTCTGTGCTGCGTCGGACGTGTCACCTGTGCCACCTGTGCCACCTGTGCCACCTGTGTCACCTGTGTCACATGTGTCTCAGTCTGCGTTTAGGCTAACAAGAGAGTTCGTTTGTGGCAGTCGACGACGCAAAAGCTCCGCCCACATGTTGATAAGGTTGTTAACCCCTTTCGAAATTGTGGGCGTTCCACGGAGATATATATCCCAGCAGCCTTATGGCAGTCTAAGAAAATTAATGAAAAATAAAAAATAAAAAACAAAAAATGAAATAAAAAATAAATTAGGCCCACCCACAGACGGTGCTGATAATGCGCTGTAGCTGCGCATCTCATTTTTGCGCAGAAATACCCTTAGGGAAGAATCTAGAAGCTCAGTCAGGAGGTACCAATAAGGCGGAGATTGGGTCATTTTTTATTTTCCTATACAACACATTTTCTTTTTATCGTTTCCTTATCTTTCTAAGTCTCTGGTTAAGTTTAGTTAAGCTAAGCTAACCTAACCTAACGTAACCAAACCAAACCTTTATTAATCATAATAATTGCTTTTTAGCACAATTTCTTTTAATAGTGTTCAAATGGGAGGTGATCGTCTGAGAGAACACCGAATTTTCGACTCGTTATGACCCTGGATTAACCATTTATCTGCGCAGTTGAAAGGCGCAGTTAATTGAATTGGGGTCAGTCGCTGCTTGTGATGCAAAAAAAAAAAAAAAAAATCGGATTTTTTTTTAAAACATGTTTTTACGTTTTTTCTTTACACTGCAAAAAATACACCTGTTTTTATATATTCAATATTAATATCTGAGCAATTTTGGCAGTGTAAAAAAACGAAAAAACGTTGTTGCTGTTTAAAAAAAAAAAAATCCGATGATTTTTTTTTTTTTTTTTTTTATCACTAGTCGCTGCCCAGCATGTATTGGGTAACCGACGACAGAAACCATATCAGATGATGAAGAATATTAGCCCAAGTGTGGAGAAATGACTACGCCTTGGTAGGTGTGATAGGCGTGTTCCACCTGAAATGATGATTACAAAATATGGGTCTTTTCAATTTAACGACATGCAGAATTTTAGGTTAGGTTATGTTAGGTTAGGTTAGGTTAGGTCAGGTCAGGTCAGGTTAGGTGTCAGGTCAGGTCAGGTTAGTTCAAGTTATGTCAGGTTAAGTTATGTTAGGTCAGGTCATGTCAAGTTAGGTTAGGTTAGGTTAGGTTAGGTTCAGGTCAGGTTAGGTCAGGTTAGGTTAGGTTAGGTCAGGTTAGGTTAGGTTAGGTCAGGTTAGGTTAGGTTAGGTCAGGTTATGTCAGGTTGGGTCAGGTTATGTTAGGTCAGGTCAGGTTAGGTTAGGTCAGGTCAGGTTAGGTTAGGTCAGGTTAGGTTAGGTCAGGTCAGGTTAGGTTAGGTTTCAGATTAATGTTCATTGCGTACCTCTCTTAAGTTGTTGAAATCAACTGCATGACATTAAATGGAAAAGATCCCAGAATACTCTGTAAGAGATCTAATCCAAATGAATGATAATAATAAAAGAAATAACCGCAATGTAAACGATAGGAATAAACTACCTGCTCATTTTGTTCAGGTATAATTGACATTTGAAAAAAAAAGCCAAGATCTATTTGAAGTTCAACACTCATTCCTCGGAATCGTGAGCTCATACACTTAGATGAAGTCAGTTGTTCTTAACGGTTTCCACTGTTTAGCTCTTCTCAATTCGCAATCAGCTCCTCAAGGATCAATAGGTCTCTTCGTGTTTGCCTCTCCTTTGAGTTTCTTTGGACTTGTAGAACATTGCGCTTCTTAGGAGAATAGTAAAGAGGATCCTCGACTGCTTCCTGTTTAAACAATCATTTCGTCTCTTGAACCTATCGTGAGAACGAACGTAGCAGATTTCGAAGTGGGATTTGCTACGAAAACGCCAGCAGACATCTGGCTCCTGTCGATAACTTGGCCCAAAGTGGTCGTAAATCTTGGAGCGATAACATCACCCGGGATTATTGATGTACTACTTAGAGGCAATGAACTTGAATTTCGCCATACAAGGGGGCTGGCTAATTAGGCGTTCCCACATATACACAAAACGCTCAAGTTAAGTGAAATATTATCGAGGTTAGGTAATCATGTCCTTCATTGTTAAAACTGGCTCTCTGTAAACCATGTACCTGGGTTCGAACCCCTCCCCCTCCTACGGTCACTGGAGAAGGCGAGATGCCTGAACTGGAGCCATTCTGATAGAATCAGCAGACATTTAGATTTTTTTTTTCTTTTTTTCTTTTTTTTAGAACAGGGGAACATTTATTTTGTAGCATGGTAAAAAAAAACATCCCTTTAAGCACAGGACTATTTCCATCGAGCTGAATGTAAGTTATTTGGTCGAATGAATAGATGTGAACACCCTGATAGCCAAAAGAAAGGATTTTGCCATTTACTTCGAGATGATTTCTTGAAACACCTTGGCTCCAGGAGGTACATGGCTATGATAGGTCTTTTGATCATATTGATCATATTTTATGCGATTCCCAGATGACCCGTTTACAGTTTACAGTAAGCCTAGTGTAAGCACAGGCTTAAAAACATCCTTTTGAACTTTGGAAATTGCTATCAAGAGAATTATTCACAAAAAAAAAAAAATCTCCTGTTCTGATGATATGGTTTAACGTCACACACTCCCCCCCCCCCCTCCCTTATCGGGAGGCTAGGACGGTGCTACTCACAGAGAGCTTTGTAGCGTGGAATTTAATGAACCATGCCCTTGGCTCAACTTCGCCGGTGGCAGGATTCGAACCGCCCTCACCTCGACCTTCGCCGCAAGTAACGACGCCCTAACCCGCTCAGTCAGAGAGCTTTCTAGGTTCTATACGCACATAATATAGACAACGACATAGCAGTTCATTGAGAAGAAGAAATGGTTAAAATAAATTTTTAACGCCTCTAGAGGATTGAGGGAAGGGGAGTGGATTGGGGATGGAATGGGTGGGAGTGGTTTCTATGCCTTTTTCTTCTTGGCTACCTCCCTTGTAAGGGGGAAAAAAGCCTTTGGTATATGTATGTATGTATGTAGCTGTGGGTATCCAATATGAAGATAATCCAAAGACGTGGGTAGGGTAGGCATAAGGCAACGAATTTGTGTATATTTACACCAAGAGTGAATTGTGTTACGATGAGCTGATATTGAGAAACAGGAGATGTAGATTCAAGAAGCCACGGTATAGCTTGAATCGTGAACATATTAGGAATTCTCTTATCAAACTCAAAATATATCTTAGAACGATGTCTCAGAGTTATTTAAGAATGCTAAGTCCAGAACTCTTGCCCCTTTTTTTTTTTTTTTTTTTTTTTTTTTTTTTTTTTTTTTTTTTTTTTTTTTTTTTTTTTTTTTTTTTTTTTTTTTTTTTTTTTTTTTTTTTTTTTTTTACGTAAGACGTAATTGCAGGCCACCGAATTCCCATCACCTGATGTTGATCTACTCACACCCTCTTTATCTTTTATGGGTGTAACTTCCCTGAAAAGTCTACACTACCCGCAGAGGGGCCCCATCTAGTTTTCCTTATGAAACGGTCCGAGTTTCATTACATGTACGATATGGTCATTGTTAAGAAACACCCTTTCCATGTTGTTTGTCCTTATAGTCATCACGACTAATGATTAGAGACTCCTTCTGGCATAATTCCACCGATGACCCTGAAGTCTTTAACGACAATAAGGGAAGTTAGATGTCTACAATCAACAGTACTTCATAAAGTAAATAACCATACCCTATGTGATCATGTTCTCCTTGCCCATCATATACAGCACTCACTGCTATTGATATTCGTGTGTGTGTGTGTGTGTGTGTGTGTGTGTGTGTGTGTGTGTGTGTGTGTGTGTGTGTGTGTGTGTGTGTGTGTGTGTGTGTGTGTGTGTGTGTAAGTGCACGAGTGTGATTCACCATGGTCTTGGATCACGTATTGGACTCGTGATCGACAACTATTTCCCTCCCAAAAGAGAGCTCAGAGCTCATATATGATCGATCGATGGGTAATGCTGAGACCTTACACGCACACACACACCCAACTCCCCGCCCACGAGAGTTGGAATAACGACTCGCAGCGCAGTGATACTGAAATTATTTTAGCCCTGGGCGGGATTCGAACCCGGACCGCTGTAGTGGCACCCTGGAACACTACCAACTGCGCCACGAGTTGTGTGTGTGTGTGTGTTTGTGTGTGTGTGTGTGTGTGTGTGTGTGTGTGTGTGTGTGTGTGTGTGTGTGTGTGTGTGTGTGTGTGTGTGCGTGCGTGCGTGATTCACCGTTTTGGTCTTTGGATCACGTGCTGCGCTCGTGATCGACAACTATTTCCATCCCGGAGGAGAGCTCAAAGCGTTCTTCTTCTTCGCGTTCTTCTTCTTCTTCGCGTTCTTCCTCTTCTTCTTCTTTTTCTTCTTCTTCTTCTTCTTCTACTTGGCGTTCTTCTTCTTCGCGTTCTTCTTTGCGTTTTTCACCATCTTCGCGTTCTTCTTCTTCTTCGCGTTCTTCTTCTTTTTCTTCTTCTTCGCGTTCTTCTTCTTTTTCTTCTTCGCGTTCTTCTTCTTTTTCACGTTCTTCTTCTTCTTCTTCGCATTCTACTTCGTCTTCTTCTTCTTCTTCTTCTTCTTCTTCTTCTTCTTCTTCTTCTTCTTCTTCGCGTTCTTCTTCTTCTTCTTCGCGTTCTTCTTCTTCTTCTTCGCGTTCTTCTTCTTCTTCTTCGCGTTCTTCTTCTCGTTCTTCTTCTTCACGTTCTTCTTCTTCTTCGCGTTCTTCTTCTTCTTCTTCGCGTTCTTCTTCTTCTTCTTCGCGTTCTTCTTCTTCTTCGCGTTCTTCTTCTTCTTCTTCTTCGCGTTCTTCTTCTTCTTCTTCTTCTTCTTCTTCTTCGCGTTCTTCTTCGCGTTCTTCTTCGCATTCTTCTTCTTCTTCGCGTTCTTCTTCTTCGCGTTCTTCTTCGCGTTCTTCTTCTTCCTCTTCTTCGCGTTCTTCTTCTTCGCGTTCTTCTTCTTTACGTTCTTCTTCTTCCTCTTCTTCCTCGCGTTCTTCTTCTTCTCCTTCGCGTTCTTCTTCTTCTTCTTCGCATTATTTTTCTTCTTCGCGTTCTTCTTCGCGTTCTTCTTCTCGTTCTTCTTCTCGTTCTTCTTCTTCGCGTTCTTCTTCTTCGCGTTCTTCTTTCATTTTTGTAACGAATAGTGTTGAATTCAATGGAAGGGGCAGCCCATGAGGGTAGCATATGGTCTTTAACGAGGCCATAACCTTCAAGGGAAAAAGGTCCGGAGGAAGATGAATGTCTGCAACTTGTCACGACGAAGGTCCCAGCCCACGTCCTTTTCCCAAAAGAGTTAGGCGCCGATTCAGAAGACTCGTCCGGGGCCCACATTCCTATAGCGTTTACGAGGAAGTACGATAACGCCCTGGCCACATCCGTAATTTTCGCGAAAACGAAGAAAAAAAAATTCCGCGAACTTTTTTTTTTCTTTCTTTTTCGAAGACCCCAATGGCTATTTAAACGAGTATACTGCTCCGTGTGTGTGTGTGTATATATATATATATTATATATATATATATATATATATATATATATATATATATATACACATATATATATACACACCAAACACGTACAGGGCATTACCAAAACAACATAGGTTTGAATTAGACATTTACGTTTCTTGGTTATGGCAATTATATCGATGTCAAAATCTTCTTTCGACCGAAGAACACCACGCAGATCACTTAAGCTCCCCTACTTGTACTATTCCCTATATATTTTTTTTTTCTTCTTCTGCTCATAAATGCAAGAATGTGTCCCAAGTCTGTGACTTTATCTGTCAGCCGGTTGAAAAATATGGTGTGGTTGGTTAGTAGCCTTTAAGCCTTGAACTCCTACTACGACATCGTCCAGCAACTTTCTCCACGTTGCAACGAGCCAAAGCCTATTGTAAAACTCAAAATAGGATTTTGGGAGACATAAATGTCGGATGAGGAATGGAGACTATGATAAACGTTGACACCATTTCACTCTCAAGGAACTTTATGAAATCAAAGCTAGTTCAGAGAAAAACTTCTACGTTTTATATAGACCTCGTTCCTTATCTGTTGTTTCTACTTCCTACATTATATATATATATATATGTATGTATATACATATATATATATATATGTATATGTATATATATATATATATATATGTATATATATATATATAGATATATATATATATATATATTAATATATATATATATATATATATATATATATATTATACATATGTATGTATATCTATATATATATATTATACATATGTATATATATATATATATTATACATATGTACATATATATTATATATATATATTTATGTATATACATATATATATATATATTTATATGTATATATCATATACATATATATGTATATATATACTATATACATATATATATGTATATATATATATATATATATATATATATATTATACATATATATGTATATATATATGTGTATATGTATATATATATATATATGTATACAAATACACACACACACACACACACACATATATATATATATATATATTATGCATATATATAATATATATATATATATATATATGTATATATGTATATACATGTATACAAGGTAATAGAAGGAAGGGTAGTGAGTGGTGGGATAAGAAAGCAAAGAAGGTTGTAGAAGACAAGAAGTGAGGCATTCACAGATTGGTTACGAAATAGAACAAGAGAATCATATGAGACGTGCTTGATGATATAATTGATAGTGCGGTCAACTTGGATATTAATGAATAGATTCTCCACGTTGAGCAATAGTACCATGCAAGAGGTACTATTGCATCGCTTGACGTGGAGAATTTGTTCATTAATATCCTAGTTGACCGCACTATTAATTATATCGTCAAGCGCGTCTACCATGATAACTCCACCCCTAAATTTAACGTCCCTGAAGTATTGCTCCGTGACATGCTTGAGTGCTGTACCATGGAAGCACCTTTCATCTGTCCCGTGGTAACAAATATCGTCAGATAGATGGGGTAGTTATGGGTTCTTCGCTAGGAGGTCTTCTAGCGAACTTTTTTTTCATGGGAAGCATTGAAGAAGAAGTGTTTAGCACCGTAGAAAAACCTGACATCTACTGCAGGTACATCGACGATATATTTATCAAGAGCGCCAACGCAGAATATATAGAATTACTTAGACTACGCCTACAAGAAACCTCCGGCCTGACTTTCACTACAGGAGAAAGTTGAAGGTATATGTGGGTAAAAGTAAGGTGATGAGATGTAGACGGGTGGAGGATGGCAGTGAGTTGAAACTAATTCTAAAAACAGAGAAGCTGGAGGAAGTGGAGAGCTCTATGTATTTTGGGTCGCATGTGACAGGAAATTGAGGAAAGGAGGTGGAGATAAATTTTAGATTGAGAGAAGCAAGTACATGCCCCTGGGGATTAAAAAGCCTCATGAGACATAGGCAACTGTGAATAGATGCAAAGACGAGATTTTTATGAAGGGGCGATTGTGATTTGGAATTTAAGAGAAACAGAGAGGAAAATTTTAAATGTGTTTGAGATGAAATGTCTGAGATCTAAGGTAGGGGTTACTGTGGGTATCGTCCCTGTATCGCCAGGAGACGGGAGTTCTAGAGACTGAGCGATGTTCCAGTCATTGGTTGCAACACGTCTCCTTGGTCCTTTATTCAGTCCAGAACGAATGACTCCTCTTGGCTCGAAGAGGCAAATAGGCTGGGCTGCCTGACTTCAACCTTTGAGTTCCAAATAAATACCACAACGCGACGCTGTCCTCGGCTGTCCCCCGCAGTGCCAAGGTGGTGAACGTATATAATCTCCCATGGGCCCTCGGATTTTTTAGTTATAAACCCAACAGTTTCTCTCCTCTCGCTGGTAGAAGGGGAAGTTAAAGGGCGAATATTTATGTCCATGTATATGGCGTCCAGAAATCAGGCTTTTGGTGTGGGTAGGGTTGCAGCCCACCCTATCAAATCCGCCAAACCCGCAAATCAAATGGGCGGGTTAGTGGAAATAAAACGAGTTACGAGCACATCGTGCCAGGACCCGAGTGAAATTTTAATGGGCTTTCCATGTGAGTCCCTGGAATATTCTTCCCCTCTCCAATAACGATCAGTTACCATTTTTATCGGACGAGTTTAGGAGGCTTAGAATGGATGCAGCGGCTCTATCTGAGGTGAGATAGCCGAGAAATGTTAAGTTTGGTAGAGAGGACCATAGTAATGGGGCCCATAGTACCAGGTTACAATATTTTAAAGGAAGTTGATATCATCAAAATATTTTCAAACAAAAACTGGACAAGAGATAGTGGCCTCAAGCCATCAGGACGTAATTCAACCTGGAAGTAGGTAGAAACAAATTCGTCAACTGGGTTCTCAACTCTGTGACTTTCATCCGAGATGATTGGTTTTTATTCAGTTTGAAGTTTAAAATTCACTTGTATAAATACCTAAGCAACTTTTTATCCGACCTTGTTATGGACCAAAAGGTCTACTTTTGTCATGTTTTATCTTTGTAATTTACTGAATATAGAGGGAAATTGTATTGCCAGATTGGCTGTTGAACTTGGACTAATGTAGGGATGAAACGGCTTACAAAGTCTTTCTTGAAGAGGAATAAAAAACGGTTTGTCAAACGAATCGTTGGGATGTCAAGGGCTATCTCAATGTGAATGACAGACCTGCTTACCGAGCACTGAAAGAAATTCCTTTCGAAATCTTTGAGCCAGGTGAACACTGTCCGGACAATTGATAAGCAACAAGTGTCAGACATGGATGGGTTTAGAACTCGCTGGGCTAAGTACTTTGGACAGTTGTACATGGCAGACCTTCCAGCGTCCCATGACTTTGGTTCGGGTGACAGTTGCCGATCAATCAATAAATGAAATTCCGTTTGTGAATTAATTGAAGATTTGAGTAGCGGCTGGCGTCTGCAACGTCAGCACGAAGTTGCTCAAAACTAAAGTGAGACTATGATCCGTTTGTTGCATGTTGTTTTGTCCACGGTTTAGCAGCCCAGTACTATTCCCTTTCACTGGGGGGAAAAATCTGTTCGTCCCTGTCTAGAAGTGGAAAGAGGGTCAACAGGATTGCAAAAATTGCAACGGTTTTACATCACTCATTATTATGCAGGACACAGTGCTCATCCATCTGCTGTTGTCACGGATCCTCTCCTATCTGAGTAGTCCGAGTTCATGATTGGTAAATCAACAATTGATCTGGTCATAGTGCTTTGTGTTCTTACGAAGCTTCGACACACCAACAGGGGCTGTTTGCAATCTTCATTTCAAGAAGGCGTTTATTTCAATTCATTGCGGTTTGTTCTGGGATCATCTATAGATCCGTGAGTTCCCTTAGGCGGGGCCACGTCTTTGACTTGATATTTTTTCAACATCTGAATGGACCGGGTATTAAACAGAATTGCCAATCAGTGTTACTGTTGAGCATCCATTAATCAACAGCACTAAGGTCACTGACCTGTCTTTTCCGATGATGTACTTCTTGCAGAATCGTTGGAGATCCTGGTTGCTGCTTTGGAGTCGTTTCACGGACTAGAGAGACCGTTGGGACCTCCAAGTCACCTTGACCAAAAGCAAGGCTCAAGTGTTTGGGGGAAATATCGCGTCCAAGAGGTGGAATCATAAGGGTGGTAATGAAGAGATTCAAGGTAGCAGAAATGAATAGCAGTTGAGGTTAAAAATTGTAAGCATTTTTTCGTGAATCCTAAGAGAATTTCGCGTAATTCTAATTCATAATGGCGTCACTAAACTCCCCAAAGTATTGACTGCTTATAATTTTTTCAGTCACTATATCACATGGAGAAAGGAGGGGGAATAGTCAAGGATGAAAAATTCTTGAAGAAGGCATTTAGGTACTAGAAACCACAACAAAAATTGAAAAGGACACGGCTATGGTATCTGCTGATATAAGAATCTAATAAGGCTGACACAGTCTCTGACAGAACTCTTTATTCTAAAGCTTTTGAAGGTTATAGTAATCTCAGTAAGTCGTCTTCTTAGACTGCAAAAGAAAATGTAAGATTAAACAGAATCCTGGGAGCAGATATAGAAGTGACTTGGTCATTCCACGACCAAAGACTTAGTTTCCTTAGGTCCTCTCACTCAGCAGCGTTGAAATACCAGAGACATCGGCTTATTGAGGTCTCTTGGACTGTATTAAGGTAATAACTAATGTGACACAAATGAAACTGGGATCAAAGAAAGCCAGCAGATGGGATTTTATTATCCAAATGATTATTCTAAGAAAAAGGAACGCAGGCATAATGCTGAACAAGCTATCTTATATCATTAAGGATGTGAAATTTCAAAATTAGTTTGCAGTCTCAATCTGTCAGGAGTGGAGACCCGGAAATGTCATTGTGCCCCACATAATTTTTTTTTTTTTTTTTTTTTTTTTTTTTTTTTTTTTTTTTTTTTTTTTTTTTTTTTTTTTTTTTTTTTTTTTTTTTTTTTTTACTTTTCAAATGTAAACATCTTACCCAATTCTAGATTATTTTCTCAGTTCCTACAATCATTCATGAGCCTTGGCTTTTTTTCTGAAAAGGTAATTAAGGCGTGGGGGGGGGCATGACCACCCTCTCTATAAATGGGCTAATAAAGCCAACTGTTGTTTCCTCCACTAGCGTTTTTATCTTTCTTATCTTTCTATGATCATATACGCCTAGTTTGGTAAGATGAGAAAAGAGATAACATTGATGATTTTGTTCACAAAGGTGTTCTTAACTCCATCAAGACAGTGATGCCATTTGAGCTTCGTTGATCTAGCTAAAGCCAACTGGGTTTGATCCAAGTCAGATACACTTCTCAGTGGAATGAAATTGCTTGAAATTATCTAGAAGAAAAAAAAAAGAGTCCCAAAATGTACACCACTGTAACAAACGCGATACTGCGACGAGATACAGTCTGCTTAAGAAAAAACAGTAACAGAAAAAAAAAATAATAAAAAATAATAATAATAAAAAAAAAACATAGGAGGTTGAGTCTACATCCTTCGGTCATCCAGGGACCCCCACCAGTACGGGTAACCCTATCGAATGCTTAAGTATAATGAAATGTGACAAGGTGCCCGCTGATATAGCTCGTTGGGGCATTGGAATGCACGAGCCTTACCGTCGCGGCCAAACGACTATTATTTATGGCGTACGGAGAAATGTAGATAGTCAATAGCTGTAGAATGAGAAGCTGGGAGAAGGTATTATTTGCTATAATTCTTTTTTCATTAACTTATATTTCTATGCGCTCGTGTGGCTATCTTATTCAGTGATCTATTTATCTATTTATCTATTCAATATTTTTTTCTGTTTACTTATTTCTTCATTCATATATTCATCTCTTAATTTTTCTGTTTGTGTGTGTGTTTATCTCTACATATTTGTATTATATTTATTCAAATATTCATTTATTAAAAAAAAAAGTTGGTGTTATTTCAAATTGAAAATAAGCATTCTATAAAACTTTTTGCACATTATTTTTGTATAACTGAAGCGTCTTACAGTTCACAAAATAATAATTCTCTTTCTTTTGGGCATATCGTTCATCCGAAAACATGCTTTTAGTCTGAGTCTGTACTTTCAAAAAAATTACATTTTCAATAAAATAGCCAGGTTAGATATTTTCCCCAATATCTGGCCATAGTAGAAATATATTACGAAATAATACTGCAAAATATCATATAAACTAGGAAGCATTATAATCTGACATTACTGATTAAAAAATAAAAAGTGAGATTCTTACATATTTAAGGACAACTCTATTGGCTTTGGCTTTAGATGGGACCTGAAGGCCAGGTCGGTCGTAAATCATCCAAGAAGGCCTGCCGGGTTGAGAGAGAAGGCCTGCCGGGTTGAGAGAGAAGGCCTACCGGGTTGAGAGAGAAGGCCTGCCGGGTTGAGAGAGAAGACATGCCGGGTTGAGAGAGAAGGCTTGCCGGGTTGAGAGAGAAGGCCTGCCGGGTTGAGAGAGAAGGCCTGCCGGGTTGAGAGAGAAGGCCTGCCGGGTTGAGAGAGAAGGCCTGCCGGGTTGAGAGAGAAGGCCTGCCGGGTTGAGAGAGAAGGCCTGCCGGGTTGAGAGAGAAGGCCTGCCGGGTTGAGAGAGAAGGCCTGCCGGGTTGAGAGAGAAGGCCTGCCGGGTTGAGAGAGAAGGCCTGCCGGGTTGAGAGAGAAGGCCTGCCGGGTTGAGAGAGAAGGCCTGCCGGGTTGAGAGAGAAGGCCAGCCGGGTTGAGAGAGAAGGCCTGCCGGGTTGAGAGAGAAGGCCTGCCGGGTTGAGAGAGAAGGCCTGCCGGGTTGAGAGAGAAGGCCTGCCGGGTTGAGAGAGAAGGCCTGCCGGGTTGAGAGAGAAGGCCTGCCGGGTTGAGAGAGAAGGCCTACCGGGTTGAGAGAGAAGGCCTGCCGGGTTGAGAGAGAAGGCCTGCCGGGTTGAGAGAGAAGGCCTGCCGGGTTGAGAGAGAAGGCCTGCCGGGTTGAGAGAGAAGGCCTGCCGGGGTGAGAGGAGTAATATATTTATGGGCTGCGGTTGTGTAGTACTATGTGGTTAGAAGGCCTGCGTGGGGCAGTGGGTAACGTCCCTGCACCGAAACGAGGAAGGTCTGGGTTCGATCCCCGGTAAGTGCAAAGTACTTTCGTGGCTTTCCAGACCCTCTCCGCAACGGCGGGCATCAGTGGTGCAGTAGATTAGTGTTGAAATTAAACCATATCATCATTATGCCTGGTACAATCAGGGATCAAAAACCCTGGGATCTGATCAATCAAAGCCTATGGAGTAATTCTGGAGTTATGTCTTTCTTCAGTGCTAGTATTCATAGCCTGTGAGATGAGTTGTCTCTTTAGATTCTCCTTATTTATTCCATTGAGGAAAAACAAAACAAGCTCAATTCCTTTTTTTTCGTAAGTTTAATGAGGCAGGTTTTAATGTAGCGTCCTGACAGGATGGTCTGAATTAGAGTTGGGACGTGTGCAATAGGAAACAGAGGAGAGGTTAGTGAAATTCCAGTGTGGTAAATTTTATGACTTTGTGGTAACAGGATGGATTTTTTTTCTTTCTTTTTTTCTAGTTCGTAAGAACGAAAGAGGTTAATATAACACTAACTGCTGGGGAAGGATGTGGGATGTCAGAAAGTCGTGGGACTTTTATGGAAAGAGATTAAAAGAGATTTTTCTCAGTTTTTGAGAACATAACGATGGAGGGGACTGTAAGAGAGATAGGCATTCATCCCTATCCATAAAGATATCTAATCTTTTCTTAAAACAACCAATTACTTCAGCGCTAACTACATGGCTACCAATGGACTGCCAAAGAATTGATTCGATTATCGTGTCGCCAACCATTAATAAAAATGAGTTTAAGAAGAAAATAGTCAAGAATTGGTTTGCCGACAGAGTGGTTAATAAATGGAACAGGCTTAATAACAGTTTATGGAGCGCTGAAACAAATGGTTGTTTTAAGAGATTAGTTAACTTTCTGCATAGGGATGAATGGTAGTAAGGGAGTATGCAACTTCCTTGTGTAGGCCTTATGGTCTCTTGCAGTCTCCTTCATTCTTGTGTTCTTTTGAAATCTTCCAATCCGCACAGAAAAGGTTTTATCGAGGAGATTTGTAGTCCCTCCACTAACGATCGTGGTCCTTGTCAAAGAAGAGATTAGCATTGCAGAAGAAAAGACAATGAGGAACTTAGTAAACAAGGAGTTAGGGGTAAGTGGAGAAGGTCATTTGGGATGATAAATAGAGAAGAAGTGGCTGGGTCTTCGACCAGAGTCAATGGCAAAAGGGAATTTTGTATCATCATCATCATCATCATCATCATCATCATCATCATCATCATCATCATCATCATCATCATCATCATCATCATCATCATCATCATCATCATCATCATCATCATCATCATCATCATCATCATCATCATCATCATCGTCGTCGTCGTCGTCGTCTTCGTCATCGTCATCGTCATCGTCATCGTCATCATCAACATCATCATAATCATCATCATCATCATTATCATCATCATCATCATCATCATCATCATCATCATCGTCATTGTCATCGTCGTCATAGTCATAGTCATAGTCATCATCATCATAATCATCATAATCATCATAATCATCATAATCATCGTCATCGTCGTCGTCGTTGTCTTAGTCATCGTCATCATCATCGTAATCATCATAATCATCATAATCATCTTCATCGTCGTCGTCGTCATCGTCATCGTCATCGTTGTCGTCATTATCATCGTCATCATCATCACTATCATCATCACCATCACCATCATCATCATCATCATCATCATCATCATCATCATCATCATCATCATCATCATCACCATCATCATCATCACCATCACCATCATCACCACCACCACCACCGCATCACCATCCTTCCTCTTCTTTCTACTTTTTATCTACTTTTACTTCTCAAACGCATTCCGAGCCCTCTTATCCCTTTGTTGTTTATGGTTGGGGAACCGTCCTCTATTTTTTCTTCTTCTTTTTCGGTTCTATTATTGGAACGACAGAGTTGCAACGGTTACTGGGAATAGTGCACTTCCCACATGACGATAATTTTGACTTGCTGTCGTCGAAGACATCAAAGAAGACCACCGCCCTATTCCCATTCTCACCAGGGATCCTGACCTCAGGATCTCGACCCAAGAATCCGGTCGATGGTTCCTCGCCGGTTTTCTCGATGTTGCAGGCGTAACAGTGGAGGTTAGAAAAATAAAGAAAAAACGTTCTTAGCTTTTGGAGTTTATCAACACGGTTGAAGGTTATTGTAAGAAATAAAGTTGGTGATCACAGGCGCCCTCCTCTGTGGAGCAGAGATCATGTGTCCTTTCAGGGAGCAGTTTCCCAGGGGCAGACATGCCCTTGCCTGCAGTGGGGGGGGTTTTTGCCTCGGTCCACTTCCGGCAGGTAGTGGGAGGTGGAGGGAGGAGGTGGAGGGAGGAGGTGGTTGGGTCGCGCTGTTGCCTCATGCCCGGAAGGGCATAGAGGTTGGTGACGCAGCACTGAGACCGCTGTGTCGCTTACCCATCCCCGGTCTTCTCGTCTCAACAGATCCAAGACCTCTTACGTCAGGTTGTGGCAGGATTGGAGAATAATGGTGGACAACTTATCACCATCTTTGAATAATGTTAGTCGTTGATGGTTTCACATAAATGAAACCCCAGGAACAATGGTGACCAAATTATCACCATCTTTGAATAATGTTAGTCGTTGATGGTTTCACATAAATGAAACCCCAGGAATTGAAGAATAATGGTGACCAAATTATCACCATCTTTGATTAATATTAGTCGTTGATGGTTTCACATGGCTCCTATAAATGAAACCCAAAGACTATGTGTAGGAATTAATTTGCCCTCGGAATAGATTTTTCCTTCGTGGGTTGCCTGCTTGTGATTGAAGGAATTGTTTTATATAAATTGGTCTGAAGTGAATGTAAGACTATCGTGAGTCCTCTACAAGCGCAAAAATGAACTGCGGTTTCTCTTTCGTTTCATCTCTGCCCGGCCAAGAACACTGACATCTGTATGCTTTGCATGGTTACAAGTCACTCTTCACTGATGAAAAAATATCAAGACAATTTACCAAAAAAAAATCCATTTAAAATAGTTAGTGATGTATTGAGAATAAGGAAGTGCCGATTTTTTTTTTTTTTTTTTTTTTTTTTTTTTTTTTGTCTCGTTTTCAACTACGTGCCCCCACGTTCGACCACCAATGGTTATCGATGACAGCAATCCCCGTAACGTATGAGATCAGAACGTTGCCTGTGACCGTAACTAAAAGCCTCTTGATGTAAACTCTATAACCTTTTTTTATTTGATTCCAGCTCTATAAATATGATAATGAGGGCACATCAATCAACAGCGTGGTAAGGGTCAGAAGGCGATTCAAGTTCTCTGGAAAGTGAAAGTTATCATTTAACGCCTAATTAGAAGAACTGCCATGAAGAACGTGGCGATATATTGAATGATCAGTTTCTGATTTGAACCTTTGTATATGTTCATGGTAATTGTTAGTCGTGAGAGAGAGAGAGATGAGGACTTTTTTATTAATAGTATAAAAATATCACAAGACCGATCATTCATCCATCGTATATTATAATTAGATGAAGATCGTTTTACTCTTTTCTTCTTCTTCTTCTTCTTCTTCTTCTTCTTCTTCTTCTTCTCCTTCTCCTTCTCCTTCTCCTTCTTCTCCTTCTCCTTCTCCTTCTCCTTCTCCTTCTTCTTCTTCTCCTTCTCCTTCCTCTTCTTCTTCTTCTTCTTCTTCTTCTTCTTCTTCTCCTCCCTCTCCCTCTCCCTCTCCTCCTCCTCCTCCTCCTCCTCCTCCTCCTCCTCCTCATCATCCTCATCATCATCATCATCATCATCATCATCATCATCATCATCATCATCATCATCATCATCCTTGATTCTACTTAATTCACAGTAAATCTATAGAGATGTACTCCTTAGGTTTAGATAAACGGTACTTGAAGATCGGGAGCGTATTAGATCTTCATCGGGGAAATTGAAATAGAAGATCTTCCTGAAGAAATGAACTGTTCTTCCTGAAGAATGAAAGATAAACATATTCTCTTCGAACTTTTTTTCTAAGAGATATACGGTGGTATTCTTAAAAAAAATCTTTCCTTACATAAATCTTTCCTTATATGTGGTATTCTTAAAAAAAATCCTTACATAAATCTTTCCTTAGATAAATCCTTGGAAGGGAAAGGTTTTTTCTTAAGAATACCACCGCGAGAATCTTACGGTGGTATTCTTAAAAAAAATCTTTCCTTACATAAATCTTTCCTTATATAAATCTTATATAAATCCTTGGAAGGGAAAGAATTTTTTTAAGAATACCAACGATAGATCTTTCGGGAAAGGTAAAGTATTAGATCTTCTTAGGGAAGGAAGGCGTAGGACTTCTTACAATCTCCTGGGCACCACAGGAGGTAAGGCGTGAAAACCATGTACCTATAGATTGGGCGAAATCTAAGCGTCTGACACCACACGTTACCATGGTATTACCCGTCAGTGATACGATGATCTTCGACCTCGCTCCATAACTCCATAGGCCCAGGATCTATTCCCAATGGCTCCTGAAGCTCATTTGCCTTTGCTGTCTGAGCTTAAACGCCAATGATGACGGCTTCGGCCGAAGGAAAGTGTCTTTTGGAATTAGCTCCTCACCTCATTAAACAAAGATTTTTTTTCCAGGCTCCTGGGGGAAGGGTTATAACCGTTTCTCGTGGTTCTCTCAGGATGGGTAGGGCTGGGAGTGGGAGTGGGAGTGTGGGGGAGTGAGGCAAGGGGTGACGAGTGGATTCTGTGGACTTGATCTCTGCGGGAGTTTAGTGCTGGGTTTATGGAGTCTCCGTACCGCGTATGGCCTCGGCAAGAACTCAAGAGTTCCGTAAGGTCAGGGACTATTTGCGAGTTGTATACTCTTCTTCGTCCTAACTGGCTGAGGATGAGGGCTTCTCTGAAGCTGAATAAGACCGCAGAACCAGAGTTAACCAAGGAGTTCCCCTCCGAACAACAAAAAAAGGTTGACCCTCTGAGGGAGGAAGAGTTTCTCTAGGGATTAATAAAACCAGAATTAAATTATACGTACCCCTCCACATGGAAGGCGTTAACCATTTGAGGGAGGGCACACGTTTTCTTTAAAGATGAATAAAATCAATTGGTCTTTGGAAAACCGGGATTTAATTCGTTTTTTGTGTTGGTCGTCGCGTGGAACGGCTACTTCCAAGTGTCCAAATGCCACCAAAAGGTGATAAAAAATACCGAAGAATTAGACTATATGGAGACAAAAAGTATTAAAAACTGAAAAATTTCCATTCTGAACGAATTTGGTATCAGACTTGCAAAGTCCATGCCTCATGTGCTATTTCTTTTTCTTCGTGAGTAAACATCTTTATCTTGTCTTGTACTTGGTCGAGGTGCACTGCTGAAGTTTTCCTGGTGTCCTAAAAGCAAGCAGAACGTTTTCTCTTATATGGCAGGAGAGAGAGAGAGAGAGAGAGAGAGAGAGAGAGAGAGAGAGAGAGAGAGAGAGAGAGGGAGAGAGAGAGACAGACAGACAGACGGACAAACAAACAGACAGAGACAGAGAGACAGAGGCAGAAAGACAGAGACAGAGAGAGAGAGACAGAGACAGAGAGAGAAAAACAGAGAGAGAGAAACAGAGAGAGAGATAAAGAGAGAGAGAGAGAGAAAGAGAAAGAGAGAAACAGAGAGAAACAGAGAGAAAGAGAGAGAGAGAGAGATAAACAGAGAGAGATAAACAGAGTGAGAAACAGGGAAACAGAGAGAGAGAAACAGAGAGAAAGAGAGAGAATGAGAGATAGAGAGAGAGACAAAGAGAGAGAGAGAGAGAGAGAGAAAGAGAGAAACAGAGAGAAAGAGAGAGAAAGAGAGAGAGAGAGAGAGAGAGAGAGAGAGAGAGAGAGAGAGAGAGAGAAAGAAAGAGAGAGGCAGGCTTAAGGAGGTCCTGCCCGACCTCTGGAAGGAACGGTGAAGGTGTTGGGTTTCTAAGTAGAAGAGAGCGTAGAAGCTGACACTGTCTCGGAGATCTGGAAATGTTATTCTACGAAACTCCTCAGAATCTTCCTTTTCGCAGCTGTAATAGTCTTTAATTTGTTTGTTTGTTCGTTTGTCCACTGGTTTAGCTTCTTTGTTAGTTACTTAGATACTGATTCGTTTATCTACTGGTTTAGTTTGCTAGTTAATTACTTATATAATTCATATATATATGTATATATATATATATATTTATATATGTATATATATGTATATATATATATAAATATATATATATACATATGTATATATACATATATAAATATATATATATACATATGTATATATACATATATAAATATATATATATATACATATGTATATATACATATATATATATATATGCTAATAAGAACACGGGTACGTGTGTTCACTTATGCAAAGTAGACCACTTGGAAAAAGAAACTAACGAAGTAGAGCGCTTCCGTATATTACAACCAGTGCAAAAAGTATTTTTTACACTGGATATAATATACGAAAGCGCTTTGCTTCGTTAGTTTCTTTTTCCTAGTGGTCGACTTTGCATATATATTTAAATATATATATATATATATATATATGTATGTATGTATGTATGTATATGTATATATATATATATATATATATATTTGTTTTATATACACTGGACTTGATTTTGTATATTTCAACTCCCTTTGTTCTTTTATGAACGATGTCGTGCGGGTTATCTATATTTTATGCCATTTAAGCCTTATTACCATATCTTTTTGAACGAAACAGTAGTAAAAATGCAGAATACTAAGCATAATATAGACGTCCATATACACCTGTCTGGTAAGCACGTTGAGCCTGGTTCGATCCTGAGCGGCCATTATATATATATAATATATATATATATATATATATATATATTTGTTTTATATACACTGGACTTGATTTTGTATATTTCAACTCCCTTTGTTCTTTTATGAACGATGTCGTGCGGGTTATCTATATTTTATGCCATTTAAGCCTTATTACCATATCTTTTTGTGCGTAAACAGTAGTAACAATGCAGAATACTAAGCATACTATAGACGTCCATATACACCTGTCTGGTAAGCACGTTGACCCTGGTTCGATCCTGAGCGGCCATTACCACTCACCCAGTAAGTACGATCACATAGGATAAAGATGACAGTTTCGTCTGCACATCAGCGCCTCTTGGCGTAATCTCCTCGCCTTTATACGTGTGAAAGGCGAAGATGAGACAGAATCACTCGTTGTGTCGTTTAGGACTTCTTCGTCAGTACCGAATTGTCTCGTGGGTAGATACTGGAAGAGGTAATCAAACGCACCATCATCGAAATTGGCGCATGCGCCCCTTGTCCACCAAATCCCTTATATGCTATACATGTAGTAGTGACAGGTGAAAGTTCATAGAGTCTGAGACTCACAACTCTCTACACAACCTGCATGATAAATGTCATCTCGAGAGCCGCTGATTGTACCAACGAACTTACAAAATACCGACCACTAACAATCCTTGTTGCCGTATAAGGACGGTTGGTCAATGTAGAGATCCTTAGAGATTTTGGTTATTTGAAAACAGATGATACTTGGGTACTTGGACAGATGGTCGGTTACAGAGAAGCCGTTGGGTGTTTGAACTTCGTCAACGCTGCTTCATCTCCCCCCTGCAGAGAGGAACTGCGTGAAGATTACCCGAGGTGGCGCGTCAAAATTTTAACGAAGCGGTTACGAAAGGAGCCTCATCGGGAAGGAGGTAGACGGTATTCTAAGTTTATTTGTTTGGTCTTCCTTTTGTTTGTTTATGTACCCGCTCGTTTTTTTTTTTTTTTTTTTTTCTTTTTTATGTCCATCTTTTATTTGCCTGTTGAAGTATTTATATGTGTTTGCATTTGTCTAATTCGTTCATTTTTTCTTTCATATTTATTGTTTATATCTTATTTGTTTTATCAGTGATTCACTCTCGCACCGTCGTCAGTCTCATTCATTCATGTATTTATTCACTTATCCACTTTTTCCACTTACTTCTTCATTCATTTATTCCTTTAATACTTTATTCATCTGTTCATATGTTCATTGACTTGTTAATTTTATTCATTTATTTATTTGTTTGCCTTTTCGTGGACATAATTATTTACATTTCATTCCTCAACCGACCTCGTCATCAACTCAAGAGAAACGCCAAGCGAGTTCTGGGTGTGTTAGCGTGGTATGATCGTATATCATACCATTATTATCGCACATTGTAATTGTGTGTTGCTTATTTGGGAAATTATATGTTTCCCCCTCTTTATAAAATTGTCATATGTTTTGTTGTTTGTTGTTTTATTATTTATTGTAATTATGTGTAATCATTGTGTATATTTGTAATTATATTGGATATCGCAAATGCGATGCGCGTCTTTTGGCGCCAATTGGCGGCTCGGCGTCAGTTGGGAGCCAGCTCTCTTTGTATTCACACGCATTAGTTGTCAGTGGTATCAGAGATTACAGTGTACTTCCCACTATTGACTTTCTTTATTGATACGACGTTTCGCTTCGTAAAGATTATCTATTTTCTTATTTGTTTGCCTGTTCATCCACATAATCATTTATATTTCATTCAGCATCCGATCTCACCATCAACTCAAGAGAAATATGACGTGAGTTCTGAGCCTTTACTGATACGACGTTTCGCTTTGGTAAAGCTTATCAAGTACAAGCGAAAAGTCGCACTAATAAAACCTTCGTCCTCATTTGTGTTTCTCTAGACTTGTCGGCAACTGCCAATTACATACCAACCGAAATATGGCCACACTTTCCCAATATCAAACGAAGTCAACTGATTTCAGATCCACGACAAAGCAGTGAGTAGTTGAATCTTATGTAAATCAGTGATTGGAAAGTAGCTATATTTTTCAGACATTTCACGCAAATCGAGCCAGTAATACCACTCGGGTAGGCTGTAAAACCTCTGAATGGCTCATTGCAGAACCTGACTGTCCCCAAGGAGACGAAACAGCATTTGTACCTCATCATAATGGATTGATTCGGCTTGGCAATGTTGAATGTATTGTGAAACGTGTATGTCTGATTAGGGTTGTGCTGGGATAACTGTGACTGTGAATGTTGTCCTAAGCCATCGTGTAATCACCTTGGACACACTGATGTAAAAATTGACTCTGGTGTAGGCCTCTAGGGTACAAATGTCTCCCAGTACCTCGGGATGAAATGTCCGTTTCTTTATTTGATCACCCTTAATAAAAAAACATCACTCATACTTACTCTCACTCTGTAACAGCAGACATAAATAAATGAATATTAATGATACTATAACAATAATAGTAAGCAATAGTTATTGAATAGATAAATCGATCACGAAAATTGAATGATGAACAGACAAACGAGCAATCGCAATTTCGAAACAGACATTAGAGAATTTGTCAAAACTCCGACACGACAAAGGCGAACAAAAGTGATCGTCACTTGTTGATGTGACAGCTTTTAGAAAGAGGCACTATTTCTGGACACCCAAACCTGACGCATGGCATGCATAACATAGAGTACATAAATCTGTCTTTTGTTATTGTTATACTAGCGTCATTTTGTTTCCAAAAAAATTTACTCTTTTCATAAGAGGACCAATATTTGTGTAATCATATTAAAATAGATTTTCATTATGACAGGTCATAAAAGTCTGCGAAAGTGCATTAGAATAATGATAAACTATATTACATTGAAATGAAAAATATAAACCAAGCTCACAGCAATACTAAAGAAGAATATCTTTGGCAAGCTAAAAGAAACAGGATACTATTCAGAAAGACAGGAACACCTGGTCAGCTCTGTACAAAGCTCTTCGCCACGGGATACGATCAGCTTGCCTCCCAGCAACAGATCATATACATTAACCTGCTTGATCAGCTAACGTAGGATTGTATGTTACACGAACCAATTAAACACGGTGATACGCCCTATAGTTGTTCTTTTTTTCTAATGTAGGACGATTTTATTCAGTTAAGGTGAACGACTCGGGCCAAAACAAGCTCTCGAGGGATCGGTCGTTGAGACACCGCTTGCCCACCAGTCCGGCATTAGACGGAGAGCGAGAGAGAAAAAAAAACGAAATTAAAAACCACGTCACCGTCATGACAGCCGACCACCGAGTGTATTTATCCCTTCTACACGGTGATGCCACACAAGGATTTCTTTCCTGGCCAATGCCAAGTGTTCCTTAGTGAAGAGGTTAATATTGGCCCAATAAACCCCTTTCCCACAATGGCGTGCTTTACAGACTCTATCCCCGTTCTCAGGAGACCATTTTATTCAGCCCAGGGTCCCCAGGGTCATGGCCGACCCCGGGACCTCATCTAGCACAACTCACCTCATACAAAGCAATTAGAGAGATGCGGCAACGTGGGGATGTAGTTTAAGGATAAGCAACTCGCCTGGCCAACAATTATCATAAACAACTGGCGCCTCTTTGGAGCTTGGCTACCCTTGGCTCCGGGGACAGGGAAGTGGAGGGTGGGGTGCACAGAGGGTTAGTGGGGGGACGGGCCCTCATCTGACGGAGATGGCAGGGAGACTATGTGCTTGCTCGCGAGAAGAAGGTGAGGTCGATGACGAAGGAAAACGAGCAGAGGGAGGGGGAGAGGGATGACGAGAGGGCAAGGGCAATAGGGAAGAGAAAAGGACCAGAGGAGGAGGGAGAAGGTAACGGCCAAGAGGAAGGCGAACGGGGGAGGGGGAGAGGAAGAGGAGGAGGAGGAAGAAGAAAGGGGAGAAGAAAGGGTAATCTAATCTGTTTTCATGATTGGGTAAGACAGCCATCTACTTATTTATGTCTTAAGAATGCGTTTGTCTACGTCTCTCTCTCTCGATCTGAAGAGGAGTGAGAGTCGAGTAGTTTCTGTTTCTTGCCTGGATACTGAGGAGAGAGTCTGTGGCGAGATCGTGTCCTGTGGCTGTTGGATGGGAACCCGGAGGGTAGAGAGGGAGGAAAGGAAGATTGGGGGGTCTGTCAAAGCTTCTGGGTGGGGATAAGAATGGTTCGTTTCAGGCCATATGTGGAGAAAAGGAACGAGGAGGTTCCTTACCTTTCTTTGTTTTCGGTATTCTCGGTCATGATGTCAGCGTCAGGGTTGTGCACTTGTTAAATGACTTGCAAAATTGTTGTTAACTTGGCTCTCCCGCAATTCGTTTCTTGCGTATGTTGATAGGATTTCTTTTCTTTCTTGGTACCAAAAGGGAACCACACGAAGACGACATCCCTTAAGGGGGGAGAGGAGGAAGTGAAAGGGTTAAATGAATTTCTGACGTATACAGGGAGTTACTTGAAGAGGTCTGAAGAAGCCAGCCACGAACTCGACTACCGGCTCCCTCGAAGTCATGTAACTTGGACAAGAAGGTAACCTTGATGCGCTCTTCGGGCGCGGCCGACCAAAAGAATTTCTCTTGTTTATTTATAGTTATGGAGGAGAGGGGTAGCTGTGTTATGTACGGTTGGGCCCAGGAGGGATAGTTTATGCTGTCTCGATATTCAGGGGCGGCTTTCTGTTGATCATTCCCTGAGGGGTATTAGAAGGTTCTTTGTGATGTTCACCGTAAGCGCTGCAGAATGCTGTCAGATTTGTATTACCCCCGTCTCTCTCTCTCTCTCTCTCTCTCTCTCTCTCTCTCTCTCTCTTTGTTTGTCTGTCTCTCTCTCTCTTTCCCTCTCTCTCTGTCTTTCTCTCTCTCTTTGTCTGTCCCTCTCTCTTTGTTTGTCTGTCTCTCTCTCTCTTTCTCTCTCTCTTTGTCTTTCTCTCTCTCTTTCTGTCTCTCTATCTCTCCTTCTCTCTTTCTCTCTCACTTCCTCGTTCAGTTCATTTTAGTTCAGTCTGCAATTTCCTGTTCCTAACTGCCTGTATACTGTGAGTGTGAGTCACCCGTCCAATGGTTACTGGGCCAAACACCCGAACACACAAAAAGAAACTGATTATAAAGGATATGCTCAATTTACGTGTAGTTTTACTCCAATTCCGATCGGCTGCGATTGCACCATCACCATACCCCAGAAAGGAACGGGTGCCAACGCCCCCCAACGACCATAAGGCTGCTATCAAGGGCAAGAGAAAGGGAGGTGAAGTAGTGTTACACGTTTCGTAAGAAAAAAAATGTTGTGTGTGGTCCTGGGGTGTAGTTAGGGGAATGGGTTGGTTTGACCTGTGTGGAGAAAGGGTGTTCCCTCTGTTAAAGGGACGACGGTCTCAACCGGGTCCTGGCAAGAAGCTGGGATGTCGGCGCTTGTGTCTTTGGTTACTTGCGCGGACAATTAACCCTTTCAGCTCGGTGAGGTCCTTTATATATTTTGTTATGTTGGAGAAAACGGAGTCTCGAGATTCCATTTCATCTCTTATCTGTCCTTTGGTTGAATGAATTACTCTTTATAGATCATCATCATCGGAATGAGGGGATTGAAATTGAAAAGAAATTTGAAAGTTAGATCATTGATATACCGTATAACAGGAACCATTCTTGATCATGTGGTGTACTATTTACGATCTAGCCGGTTTGGAGCGTACGAAATATAGTCTCAGCACTACATGAAGTCTTCTGTTTACAGTAAAAATCAATAGAACAATTCCTTTGAGTGTTTGTATGGAAGATAATATTCCTGGTTACATTATGCCCATAAGACATGCCATCAATCGACAGATTTTTTTTTTCTTAGCACAAAGGAGCCAGTACCATAGAAGAGATTTTGAGTACATGAACCAACTGCTTTCAAGTTTACATATATCTGATCAAAGTATTTGGAGTTCATCATTTTGGAATCTTCAAGGGCTGAACTATTCAATATTTCAAAGTGAAGTTTAGTACTCAAGTGAAGTTTGCACCTTGAGTAATTCACATGGACTGTAAATGATTACTGAAAATGTCCGAAATAATCACAACCAAGATTTATTCTAGCTGTAATCATACCATATACTGTCTTATATGATTCATACGCAAGGGACGCATTACGATATATGAATGTTTTACGTTTCCTGTTGTGAGGGTAAGGGAGATTCCAGATAATTTTTGTAAGGAGGAAGAAGGTTTGACTTCTACAGTCTCTCGTTTGAGTAAGATATGATATCCCTCTCTTTTCTTTGTTCTAATAATGATATCCTTGTAATAACTATCTACGCGTCCGAATTTTATTATATGATATCTGTGCTATATAGAACTTGTGTCTTCTGTACACTTTAAACCCACTATCGGAGAAATAATACCAGAAGTACAGGAGAACTGTATATTTCGACTACTAGCTGTAGTACTCTTCCATTCTGCTGAAGAGGACTACAGAGAGTAGTCGAAATATACGGATCTCCTGTACTTCTGATATTATTTCTCCGATAGTGGGTTTAAAGTGTACATTTACAAATGTGTTATAACATTACAGTTTCCCATTGTAGCTTCTGAAATAGCAAAGCTACAATCAGCAGAGCACTAGGAAAAGAATATATATTCAGCATCTGTGTCAGGCGTCCTGTTTTACTCAAAACGGCTCTAACATGTTAAGATAAAATCATTATCAACATTCTCCTTTTGGAAAAAAAGAAACCTCTTCTACCCTCGTCAGTTAAGGGTTAATGGGGGAATAAGAATGATAATATTCTGTAGCAGTATTTCTCAACCTTTCAAGCTTTGCATTAAACAGGATATAGTAATTTTTTTCTAAGCATTTACATGGTCACATACTATACAAATCATCGCAATATTCTAAGAGACGCAACTAGCCAGGGAAAAGCTAGATAAAAAATTGGACATCCAGATGAAGACACATTGTGTAATCATGAATAAAAAAAAATAAAATAAAAATTGACCCATGACAGGATTAACTGTAACATGTTTTGAATTACCCACTGTCGGAGAAACAAAGCAAAGGAGACAGACGAACTGTATATTTCGACCACTACTGTGGTCCTCTTCAGCAGAAGAATCTTTCTGCTGAAGAGGACCACAGTAGTGGTCGAAATATACAGTTCGTCTGTCTCCTTTGTTTCTCCGACAGTGGGTAATTCAAAACATTTTACTAAATGTGCTACTACATTTTCGTCTTGTGTAACTGTAACATGTTGAATTTCCCCGTCCTGGAGAACCCTGGTTGAGACACTGCTCTATACTTTTTGCGTATGGTAGTCCTTTGTTGACATAGATGAAGTACTTATCCTCTAAATCAGGGGTTCTCATTAGGGGTGAAATTCACCCCCAGGGGGGGATTTTGGGTTTTCTGGGGGTGATTTGTGACCACAGTCAGTTTACGCGGTGAGGAAAGCAATTATAGGTTTTGGCCTATCTGGCCTGTCACCTGGGCTGGAATTATACTAATATGGGAAAAATATATACTAATTTGGAAAAAATAAAAGGGTTTTTTAGTCATATTTGCATATTATTTAGAATGCACTTTTTGAAACAGGCAATCTTGGAAAGGAGGGGGGAATGACTTTCAGACAAATGGTGAAAGGGGTGAATGGGCCAAGTAAGGCTGAGAACCCTCGATCTAAATGATGATTAGTAAATAGATAAGAATTGTAGTAACAATAAAAACAAAAGCAGAAATGATAACAGTATCAACAATAATTATGCTTTAACGCTTATTAGTTATTACATTTTTGGTATAAGAGTTTTGGCATCTAGTTTCTCTGAAGGTGACTTCTTTGGTGACTTCTAAGGCCAAATTCTAGAGTACAAAGTACAGAAGAATACTCGCAAGTCTTCTACTTTCGACTTCTGGTGTTAAGTTAGGGAGAAAGAGTACCTTTGGTATTTAACTAGACGTGAATCATAGTTCTGAATCAGGAAGTATATTCATGATTTCTGGCCAGGGTATGCCTTGTTGTTGCTGACCTTGTTAAAGGCTGTAGAGGAGTATATCTCCTACAAAGTTGTTTAGAACGAAAGAAGCAGTGAATAGTCCTCTACTAAATCCTTATCTGTGGGTTTTTTCTGTTATTACATAATGGTTCTACATGTATTACCTCAGCATTTCAAATGAGAAAGAAGTTCAAACTATGCTTCATTCAGTAACAGAAAGTCTCTGCCTTTGCCCTGTGCTGCGTTGACTCTGTCGCCTGCGTCTCAGTTTGCCCTCAGCCTAAGATTCACCATGGTCTTGGATCACGTGTTGGACTCGTGATCGACAGCTATTTCCCTCCCGAAAGAGAGCTCATATATGACCGATCTATGGGTAATGCTGTGACCTTACACGTACACACACACACACACACACACACCCAACTCCCTGACCACGAGAGTTGGAGTAACGACCCGCAGTGCAGCAATACTGAAATTATTTCAGCCCTGGACGGGATTCGAACCCGGACCACTGTAGAGATAGTGAAGCTTGTAGAAGTTTATTCGGTGCACCCAGTATATTGTAATTACTGCACACGTTTTGTTCAATTCATATTTTAGGAGATTTTAGTGAAATCCCTACTCGTATGTTTTTGACTCGCAGAGCATTTATTTGTGAAAGGAAACCAACATCTACTTTATAGGTAAAACAGGTCAATTTGACCTTTTACTATCTTCCTCTCTATTCCCCTCTTTAAATAATCCCCTTTTCCGCTTCTAAGATTCAACCTCTGACGCGCCAGCGATCTCTAACTAGAAAAGCTGATCAAGGACCTCGCTTCACACGTACCGACTTCTCGCCGTGCGCAGTCCACGACACGACGTCGTGATCTCAAATAACCGTGATCGTCTATGGACGCTTTCACATTTAGTAGTAATCGTGACGTGCGAAAGTGTCCATAGACGCGCATTTTTTTTTTTTTTTTTTTTTTTTTTTTTTTTTTTGTCGTGTCGTGTCGTGTCGTGTCGTGTCGTGTCGTAGACGGCGCACGACGAAAAGTCGACACGGATGAAACGATCCTAAGTCCGAGGATGAGGGAGGACGGGAGATGAGGTCATGTGTGGCCTCAGATGAATAAAAGTGTATGGCTGTTGCCAAAATAACACACAAATGATCCAAACACCGGTCAGCTTATAAAGTGATAAACTTTCCTTATTGAGTGATGATAAGAAAACGTAATTTATTGTCTTCTGTCAGAGCAAGTAGACTGAAGAATTTATGTTGTCACGGTTGAAGGAATGTTTCATTAGGTTTTGGGTTGGGTACACTGTAGGTTTAAGCGTGAATTTCCGAAAATTATATGTGTTAAGTGTAGGGAACCAAGTCCGGTGCAGTCCTGGAGAAAGGACGACTGGACAGTAGACTGAGTTTAAGTTAATGGCGGTCAGAAGCACCCTCTGGTATATTGCAGTTTCTCGTTGGTCTCTGTTCCATATTGTGAGGGAAGTGAGTTTCTTCTGTGCCTTCGCTCTGAGACTCTTTGTTAGTAGATTGCGACTGAAACTTCATTCTTTATGAGAAACAAGGTGAAGTTACTGCTACATATGCAATGAAGAGAAAAGTAAATGTTTTTATGCTGTCTGACGGGAGGGAGGGATTGAAAGGGAGAGTTATTTGATCAATAACCCAGAGTCTCCTATATAATAAAGAACTCCACAAGTTAAAGTGTAAAAAAATCAATAAACAAACAAAATAAAAGACGAATAAATAGTTAAATAGATCGTATGTATAATGGGTATTAACACATTCGCAGTCTTCTGTAGAGATAAGTAAAAATAATTTTTTAATGTGATTGTGCCAGCGGCATTTTATGGGGCGAAATTGGGATTTAAGAGGCAGAAAGAAGTACGAATTTGTTTGAGGTGAAGCGTCTGAGAAGTATGGTAGGGGTTACGAGGCTGGATAGAGTGAGAAACGAGGAGGTGAGGAGGAGAGCGAGAGTGGAAAAGGAGATGACAGATAGGGCTGATGAAAGATTATTGGGATGGTTTGGACACATGGAAAGAATGAGTGATGAAAAATTAGTAAACGAGGTGTGGAAGGCAGAGGTGGAGGGAATGAACTTGAGGGGACAAACAAACGATACGATGGATGGATGGGGTGAAGGGGGCTTTCAGAAAGAGGAGAATGTCTGTTGAGCAAGGAAGGGAGAAGGCAGGACATAGGGATGAGTGGAGAGTGACTGTGTATAGATGATAATCTTATGCAAGGAAGGGAGGGGCGGGGGATGGGGGTGGGTGGTAGAGGGTCCTTATGTGTGAATATTTTGACGCAATCCGAAGGATTTCTCCCCGTCTTCTCTCTTTCTGCACGAGGGGATGGAGAGTGGGTGTGTCCCGCATATCAAATGACTGTCTATGTAAACTGTTGAGAAAACGAAATAATTTGCCATAGTCATTTTACGGAGGAAGAAGTGTTGGAGTTATGTGGTTCCGTCGATTAATTGGAGGTTGGAGGAAAAATAGCACAGTGTGATAATGGCTTTAACAGCAACTGCTCTCATCTCTGGCAAAGGCAAAAGCAACTTTATTTTGGTGTCTAGCTGGGATAAAGCGGACGGGAGATCTGCCCAGACGAGTTTCGGAAAAGGTAGAGGAGGTGGCAGTTCTTTGTGGTTTTCAGTTTCCGAGAATAACCTTTGTTTCTCTCCACAGAAAGGTTTATGAGTTTTTAGGTAGAGGGAGTTCTTATGTTGGTATTTTGCTACCCTAGATAGAATGGTTTCTCTGTGACTCCTCATTAAGACAAAAATCAACTTTCTTAGCAAATCTCTCACTGTGACAAGGCGTGTTTTTTTTAATATCAGAAAGAACCTTTAAAGCCCTGAATGTTTGGAATAGGTGATAATCTTCATGATACATGCCTTTTGATTCTCTGGATTTTTTTTTTTTTTTTTTTTTTTTCTTTTTTTATCTGGAGGCGGGGAATTTAAGTCCACCCGATCTTCATGAAGAGAAAAAGTCCTCGAGGGCTTCTGGTCTAAGACTCGATGAACTCCGTCGTCCCTGAATGGAGGAGATATGCATTAGCTTCAGGGAAGTTCTTCCCTGGGGAAGGGGGGGGGGACTTGGGGTTGGGGGGGGACTTGGGGATGGAGGGGGGGTACTTGGGGATGGGGAAGTTGGGGGGGGGAGGTTGTCTGTCCGCTTGCGGAGGAAGGAGAGAGGAGAGATATTGTCCTACACGATATCAACCAAGCAAATACTATACCTTCGTTGATATTTTATATAAACCTTAGCCCTTCTACTCCTTCAACTGAATATAATGATTAAGCTATCGCTAGAATAAAGTCGTAAGCAGCAATAAAAGATTTAATAAAGATGGGTTTTTAACTTTTGGTGCAATTGGTTTATATCTAGGTTGATAAAAATCGC
>NC_134817.1:21473947-21506447 GCF_046742065.1 Oratosquilla oratoria | reverse complement strand
GACTTTTGTAAGGAGCAAGTTGAGAGTGTATGTCGGGTGTGTTCATGTCTTGGGAGGGGAGAGGAATAGTCGGTGTATGAAGCGAGGAGGGAGAGAGGGTTGGATTCTGAAGATGAAGATCCTTGATAGAGATTAGTAATCATTCATTCCAGTTGGGTCTAGGATCACTGGAAGGTCTAAGAGGATATAATAAGGTGAGTCTCGAGGTAGTGTCAGAGAACTATACACGTCTGGTTTTTTTCTTTGTTAGAATTGTTTCTTTGGCTCGGGTCTCATGGATTGAGGCAGCGCAAACCCCGGAAGAGTGGAGGTGAAATGTTTGAGTCTTTTTGAGGTGGAACTATTTTGATGGAGAGGATATGATGTGATTTTTTACAATTTCAGTGACGGGTTCTCTTCTTCTTCTTCTTCTTCTTTTTCTCCTTCTTCTTTTTTTTCTTCTTCTTCTTCTTCTTCTTCTTCTTCTCCTCCTCCTTTTCTTTTCCTTCTTCTTTTTCTTCTTCTTTTCTTCTTCTTCTCCTTTTTTCTTTTTTCTTTTTTTTTTAGACGGGAGGAATTGGGTAGCCGGGTGGGTTGGGGAACGAAGGAAAGGCTTTTTTTTGTGGGAGGATGTGGTGGAATAAAAAAAAAAAGTTTGGGTTGGTTGTGTCGTGTGCGGTGGAGTTGGGGAACTGAAGGCTCGTGTTGTGTTCATAGTCCCGTTTATAATGATAATAATAATATAATAATAATAATACGTTCATTTGGCAGTGAATCAAATATATGAAATACAGATAACAAAAAGACCACATAGTTCGAAAATACAATTACAATTGCCTCCTGAGGTGGAAGTGTAAGACTTGGATTGTGCATGAGTGGTAAGTCACAGTGTTTATGTATACGTGGTTCAAGGCTTATTCATCACGGATGTGACTCGTATCCAGGGAATCCTACCACGGCAATCCAATGGTGTGTTCTGACTCCCCTTTGCGAAAAACCTCCCATACCTTGTCCCATACAACTCGTTTCAGTCTGGCCGCTTCCAACAAGGGCGACTAGTAGTGGAGCCAACATTGGTGACGCTACAGTACTTTCCAGGATTGTACCTTAGGTATCCAGCGTAGAGATGAAATGGAAGCTGGAATTAGGCGAAAGTTATCAGTGTGCGGGATAATATCTTTACTGACCTTATTGGTATTTTTGTCAAATGAACTTGGCTTGCATTTATGCTCTAAGAGTTCACTCAAGATTTCTCATTCTGTTTTTAATGTAGTAGGCGTGGGTGGAGACTACTTCCATGCCAGTTGAAAGAAATTGGACAATGTCGTATTGGATTATATCATACAGTAAATTCAAATCTCAGTATTTGGGATCCATTTGATCCTGTCAACATTTTGTGGACTGTTCCATTTAAAGAGATAAAGTCTCTGTTTACTTTGGAGGGACACAACATCAAGAGATGGTCCACTGGTAGTGTTACGACTACATGTCTTGGACAATCCAGGTTGTTGTCCACTTCATTTTGGTTTCAGTCGAGATGAGAACCAGGAGAAGGGGCTAACTTTGGCATTGCAATGTCATTTAGTGATGTTGCAAGGACAACTAACAGTTGTGATTCACTGACCGTTTTCTCGCGGAGGTAGCCATGATTGTCCCTTTCTTTAAGGAAGGATACAAGGAGGGAATAGAGTACCACCATTGTGTCATCGGGTCAAGCTAGGTCTTGATAGGTGGAGGTGTTCGTCGTCCTGTTGATAGGAAGTCCACAAGGTGGGTTGGGAGTGCATTGGAGGGTTTTTGTTAGGTTCCGGGAGAGTTGCTGCTGCTCCTTTCCTTCTTTTTGTTACTGTGGCCCTAGATAAGATGACATAATTGGTGGCGCCTCTCCAGCAAAGTGAAGGAAAATCAGGCTATGTTTAGGGTGTTCTGGGTGGCAAATGAATATACAACGAAAGTCAGAGGCACAAGTATATTTAGATACACAAAAAGAACACTAGCACAAAATGCGTGCAACAGTAGTCAAGTCTGCTTGAATACTGAAGCCACGCTCACATTTTCGCGCCTAAACCACGGCGCGCACCGCATCTGCTAAATCCCACAATACATTGTACTATATATGATGAATATATAACATCATAATATAAGTTATGTACACAATAAATATATTTATATACACTGTGCCAACACAAGGGCACATTTTTCCAGTGTCCTCCCACATGTGGAGTGATCGGGGTGAAGACTTAAACGGGCTATTCAGACGTACAGGTGACTGCCAAGCTTTATTACTGTCCAAATCTCAGTACCGGGCGAGCCTGGGTCTGCAATACCCCTATGTAGAGCGTATTAAGCGGAATAGAATATTTAACATTATTTTTGCCAATCTAGCATAATTGCAGCTGCTGTCTAGCATATTCCAGCTTGAGAAATCTGGTCACCCTGGTCAATGGCTAAGCTGGAGGTAGCCAAGACACTCAGGCTGGAGGTGGCTATAAAAGCTGGGATGGATCTTCTGAATAAGAAATATACAGTGATTTAATGCAAAATGGTAACAGACACTGAAAAAATAAAGATTAAAAAATACATGTTTGTCACAACAGCTGCGGTATCAACAAATGGGTGCTGCCATCTACCTTCGAATTTGTTTCTTCTTCCTTGGAAAGTGGATGTTCCTCTCAGCACTAAATGCGAATGTGTAGTATCTGCGCAGCCCGTCCCTGTGTAAGATAGAAAGCCAAATCACTCTTCGCTTCAACACTACCGACATAAAAACCTCTCTGGAATGAAAGGAAAAAAAAATAGAAAATTTACGGACACGAATTGAGAGTAACTTATTGAAGAGAGAGAAAGAGAGAGAGGGATTGAAATAAAAAGTCAGTGGAGGACAAGCCACCGATATCCTGCACCAGACAACCTCCAACCACTTTCCCCTCTGACTAGCTATACTATTCCACCTCCTCTCCACAAGGTGTGCCTTACATAAACACCACCGCACGGGCTCAAACAAAGCCCGTGGGAGTGATTCTTCACTCCCGAATTAAAAAAAAAAAAAAAAAAAAAAAAAAAAAAAAAATCCCCCCCCCACCCCTCAAGTGGAAAAATACGCCCTATTGGTAAGTGTTGCGCACAAGACCAGATCAGGACCAGTAAAGACATCTGCCAATGAATCGAGGCACTTCACCACGCAGATTCTAAACATAACAAAACCTCCGGCGTGTCAGGGAAAAGGGAAGTAGAGGCGGAGCAAACTTGCGAAGATACAAAAACTCCAAGAACCCGAAGGCTCTCTTGTGGGAGAAAGCGAGGGATGAGGGACTCTTCTATGGGATTCAGGAGCTATTCCGGTCGCTTGATACAATGAAGAAGGACACCACGATTGGGTAAGAAGAGTCAGTGGAATGTGTGTGTGTGTGTGTGTGTGTGTGTGTGTGTGTGTGTGTGTGTGTGTGTGTGTGTGTGTGTGTGTGTGTGTGTGTGTGTGTGTGTGTGAGAGAGAGAGAGAGAGAGAGAGAGAGAGAGAGAGAGAGAGAGAGAGAGAGAGGGAGAGAGAGAGAGAGAGATTAAAGAGAGTTGTTTCAAGAACTGTAGTTTACCAGCGTTTCTATCTTTGTCCACAATATCACCCCATCATTAAAGAGCGGAAGAGATAAAGATTAAGTATTGAAAGAAGAAGGAGAATAAACAGGGAAAGAAGAACACAAAATAAAAAAGAAAAAGAGAAAGAAATAGAAGAGAGAAGAAAGAAAAAAAAGGAAAAAAGCAAATACGAGGGCTCGGGGTCAACAGGCTCTATTGAGTGGCAGGATTTTTTAATAAGAAGAAAAGCAAGGGACCAGGCTGTCCAATCTTAATTGGATTTTGCCCTGCTGGAGGACCCTCCTCCCTTTCCTCCCTTGCTTCATCCTTTCCATTTCCCTCCCCTCTTCCTCCCTCAGTCCCTACACATAACAACCCTTACGCCTATTCGAGAACCTGACACTTTGACGTAGTGGATACGCTTGAGTGTCTTAATAACTACAATAGCTATGTCGATAGAGATGAGAATCTCTGTAGGGTCACCCATATAAAACAGGTCTTGTTCGAAAGTTGTGACTTAAGATTAGCTCAGATACAGTCGTAGGACACTGCTAACCGGCATGTTCCTAGTGGTGAACAGGGATATCACCATAGATATATGGGATACGGTCGATATGATGGCGTGGACCATTGAGTACCCATTGAGTAGGGCTCCATTGAATACATTGAATAAGGTGCCACCAAAGTTATATCTCACTGAAACAATTATGGTTTATACCAGTGTTTCTCTCAACAAAGGGTCGTGGAAACCTACCAAGCGGTACGCGGGACGAGGAATTCAACATGTTACAGTTAATCCTGTCATGGTTCTTTTTTTTTATCATTCATGACTACACAATGTCAAATTGTTCATTTTTTCTATTTTCCCAGATAATAAACACAAATTCCTGTAAAAAAAAAAAAAGTAAACCTTTTATTAACAATTCTTAAATACAAACGTACCTTCTAAACTATTTAATCTCATATCAAGAGGATCCCTGGTTATATAAGTCGATGTAAGGGGTTCACAAAGCTTGAAAGGTTGAGAAGCACTGGCTTATACAACCAAAGCAAACCCGGGCGTTCCTGTTGACTCATCGTCTCCTAAACGTCCAACCGCATTGCCTTCTGTGCCTCAGGGCAATGTGCCACCGAATATGAGTAAGCATTCTCCTGGGCATTAAACAATGTGAAGAAAATGAAGATCTTCACCTACAACGTGAAAGCCTTACCAGACGACCACAAGCTGAAGACTCTGATGGAATCTCTGGAGAACATCGACTGGAACATCGTGGAACTGAGTGAAGTCCGAGAGGAAAAAAAGCTAATGCAGCTTCAAGACAGTTACCACCTCGCCTATTACATAGTTAAGGAAAATTAAAAATACGGTGGAGTAGGATTCTTGATCAATCTAGAGACTATTGGTAAAGCAATGAAATTTAGTTGTATATTACATAGGGCAGCTTGCATTGTGGTTAACCCATGTAAAAGATACATTCTAAGAATAATTTAGGTTTATGTACCGATTTCATAGAGTTCAGACGATGAAACTGAGTCCTTCCAAGATGATGTAGGCCAGGTAATGGAAGAAGGTAGAACTAGATACACGTAGATAATCAGTGACTTCAATACTAAAGTGGGGAAGAACATGAGATGTCATTCGTGTATTGACAAGGTTGGAGTAAGTGAAAGAAATGACAAAGACGAGATTTTTGTTGATTTTTGCGAGAACAACATCAGAATAATAAAAAAAGAAATCGTCTAAGAGCACATATGTTGAAAATTTACCTTAAGAAGTCCAAATGGACAAACAAAGAACGAAATAGACTTAAAAAATGAAAACATAATCATTAGTAGTGTTACGGTTATATGTAATGTAAATGTAGGTAGTGAACACAGAATGATAGGTTGTGCAGGTAAATTAATTTTCAGAGCCGAGAGCGACAAACTAGTTTTGAATAAGAGAATAAGCCTTACAAAGGGAAAGTATAACAATAATGAGTCTTTGTTGGAAATTAAAAACAGATTTGAAGATCTAAGAAATAACGAGAACACCATCGAGGGTACGAATTTTTTATTAAAAATCAACAGAGAAAGTAGGAAGTGCAATAACTTCAGAGGAAGCAAATACTCCAAAGCTACACATGACCTAATGAAAAGAAGAAGGATAAATTATTCATATCAGGAGGACAAAATAGAAAAGTAGAGCTGAAAAAGCTCATCAACAAAAGTCAGAGACCAAAGAAAAGGAAGAGAAACATAATTATATATAGAAGAAACTGTTCTGAAAGGTTAAAGTATTAAACAGAAGAGAGGCTTAGGTACCTTAACTTACACTCTCTGGACAGACGCAAAGTGCGGGGGGATCTAATATAGGTGTTCAAATGGATCAAAGGCTTTAACAAGGGTGACGCAAACAAGGTCATCATATTAAGAAAACAGGGGAGGACTTGCAGTAATGGATTTAAATTTAACAAATTTAGATTTAAGAAGGAAATAGGAAAGAACTGGTTTATTAATAGGGTGGTCAACGAATGGAATAGACTTAGTACCCACGTAGCGAGTGCTGAAATTATCGGTGGTTTTAAGAAACGGTTAAACAACTGTGGTCGTTAAAAAGGTTGTGGATACAAAATGGGCTTAGCGAGGTCAGATAAATCTTCCTTCATCTTCTTGGTTTATTTAGCAGATGATCTGGGATTACAGCTTGGGGATATAATGTCCCAAAGGGAATGTCTTCCCTATCAAGTCTAGGGAAAGTGTCTCCCCTAGGCTCCTCTTGATTTATTTAGCAGATGATCTGGGATAATAATATATATCATATGTGTGTTATTTGCATTGTAATGGGTTAGTAGTAGTATTTGTGGATATGTATTGGAGTTACGATAATGTAGCTTGATGGGTATAAGGAAAAGTTAATGAACTGTCTGCTGACATTAGGTACTTGTACTGGACGATGGCGCGATGTAGCTTGTTATGATGTCTTGCGTTATCTGAGTCAGGTGTTTATGATTAGGAAATGTAAGATCATCAAGATTGCGTTAGGCTTGTGTCTTGTACGTATGCGGATTGTGTCATGGCGTGTGACCTATCGTAATGGTTAGTAATGGTAGGATACACAACTTTATGGATGGGGATGATAGCTGGTAATAGACATGGAACTGCCTAGTGTAGGCCATATGATCTCTTGCAGTCGTCTTCATTCTTATGTTCTTATGAAAACGATCAAGGATCATGAAAATTAGATGAAAAGGTGTATTCTAGTTGGTTGGAAAATGTTTGATATGTATGAGGGCGTTTTAAGAAACTCCCCCAACTAATTGTCTGAAACGCAATGCTCTACCCTCAGTGTATAATGCCAGTTATAATGTGCGAGTGTGAACTTGGAAATTGACGATGGAGATGGAAACAAAGCTAAGGAGTCCACAGAGGAAAATGGAGAGTTCAATGCCAGGACGATCTTGCAGCACTTGTAATACGAATCTTGATCAACTTTGGTCAACTCTGCGAACTGTGAAAGAAATCATGAGTTCAACCTCAAACTTTGAGCATGAATTTGATCATGTTTTACATCTTTAACGAATAAAATTAATATGTGTAATAGGACACTGATATATATATATGTATATATATATATATATACATATATATATATATATATATATATATATATATATATATATATATATATTGATCTCTCAAGTTCCCTGTAGGATGTAGTACGACAGGGTTATATCAGTTGGACTTAGGGGAGGCCACATGGCTCAATGGTAGCACGCGTGTTGTGTAACCGTGTGGGGAGATCGAATGAGTGTTCGTATCCTGGCCGTGGCGCAGAGGTTCGGATCCATCCCAAGTGATCTCAGCTTCCTCCGGGTATGGTCACTGCAGCGGCATATCGTGGACACCACCTCCTGCGCTCATGTATGAACTGTTTCGGATAGCCCTCAAGGATGAATGAGGTCCGGGTGGGTATCAGCCCCACAGTCCACAAAAAAAAGCACCTGGATGTAGGCATTTCCTTTTTTCCTGTAGTCTGTTCATACCACACCCAACCAAAACATCTAAGATGGCTGCCACTTTGAGAGTTAACAGCTTACAAATAGAATGTAACCTGGTTCCTTGTACATGTTGATCAATATGAGATAGCATACATGAAAAAATTTATACAAATCACTAATAGATTATCAAAACTTACTAATTTAACAGAATGTATACGACAGTTTACCTAAATACATGTCACGAATGGCTGCTACCTTCTGGAAGCAAACAGAAATAAGAAAACGTAAATAGGAAATCTAAGAAAAGTTTAATAAGAGCGGTGACTATGATGTTTCTTACTCATTTTCACAACATTTTGCACTGTGTACCCTGAAACAAAACCAGTCATAATTGCTGGACCTGGAATCACCGTAGAAAATGTTAAATATTGCTTCTCACATAAGTTGAGACATCAGTGGGTTCGTGTACCACAATACGGGTTTTCGACATCGTCGATACATCCAGGAACCTTTCCATTGGCTATTTGGAAAGTCCTGTACACAGTGATGAGTGACAGCCACACCGCAATATTCAATATCTTAGATCACCCCACAAACCTGTGAATCACTCAAGAAGAGAACGAAGTGGGCGAAGGAGCAGACTGGAGTGAAAGACCTGATTGTATGTAACTTGCTCCATGTAGCATGTTGGACTTAGCAAGTAACATGTGATACATTGCATGTAACATATTGCATATATTAAGAAGGAAGTTTAAGATAAATGTGGGTGAGAGTAAGACGATAAGATGTACAAGGGGAGAGTTTGGGTGTAAATTGGAAGTGAATATTAAGGGAGAGAGACTGGAGGAAGTGGATAGTTTTAGATACCTGGGTGCGAATGTGGCAGGAAAGGGAGGAGTGAAGGTGGAGGATAGATGTAGATTGAGAGAAGTAAGTAAAAGCGTTGGGGGGTTTAAAAAGTGGAAATGGATGCTACGAGAAGATTGTATGAAGGAGTGATTGTACCGACAACACTGTATGGGGCAAAAACATAAAACATAAGAGAGGAATAGAGGAGGAGATTGAATGTTTTTGAGATGAGGTGCCTGAGAAATAAAATAGGGGTTACTAGGCTGCTTAGAGTGAGAAACGAGGTGAGGAGTAGAGGGTTGATAGAAAGGTAGCTGGGAGATAGAGTTGGTGAAAGAGTATTGGGATGGTTTAGACACATTGAAAGAATGAGTGAAAAAAGATTAGTAAAAGAGGTGGTATTGGGATGGTTTGGACACATGGAAAGAATGGGTGAAGAAAGACTAGTTAAAGAGGTGTGGAAGGCGGATGTGGAGGAAGTGAACATGAGGGGGCGACCTAGGATGATATGGATAGATGGAGTAAAAGGAGGTTTGGGAAAGAGGGGAATGTCTGTTGAGGAAGAACGGGAGAAGACAGAAGATAGGGGTGAATGGAGAATGGTTGCATATGGATGATGTTGTGATGCATGATGTGGAATTGGTGGGCGATGGGGGGGGAGTATGTGTGAGGACCATTTTACTCAGCCCGAAGGGATTTCTCCCCGTCTTCTTTTCTGCATGAGGGTACGGAGAGGGGGGTCACCGACTTAATGAAGCGGCCTTGCTGTGGATGTGTTGTGTCTTGAGACATTGCTTCTGATCCAGAGCAGTGGACAAGATGCAGGGATGACCCGTCATCCAGGAGGTGCCAAAATAAGAGGGAGGGGGGGTGAAGGGGAGTGGAGTGTGACGGGGTGGGGTGGGTAGGAGTGGTTTTCATGCCTTTGTTTTTTGGCTACCTCCCTTATAAGGGGGAAAAAGCCTTTGGTATATGTATATGTATATGTATGTACATATATATATATATATATATATATATATATATATATATATATATATATATATATATATATATATATGTGTGTGTGTGTGTGTGTGTGTGTGTATACGGTTGTACGTATGAGAAGGTGGATGAAATCTGACTCGTTTTTTGGTTAAAGTTTATTCCTGAACAGTTTCGCACAACAACTTCTTCTGAATCCCTTGTGCGAAAATAGTCAGGAATAATCTTGGACCAAGATTCGTGTCTATCTTCACCCAACCCTACATATTTGTCTCGATGTGTCAACAACGTATGTATATTCATTATATGTATATATATATATTATATATATATATATATATATATATATATATATATATATACATATTTGTGTGTGTGTGTATATATATATATATATATATATATATATATATATATATATATATATATACATATATATATGTACATACATATATATATATATATATATATATATATATACATATATATACATATAATATACAGGTATATATGTATATGTACATATATATATATATGCACATATATATATATATATATATATATATATATATATATGTATATATACAGGTATATATGTACATACACACACACACACACACACACATATATATACATATATATATATATATATATATATATATATATATATATATATATATATATACAGGTATATGTACATATATACACACACACACACACATATATATATATATATATATATATATATATATATATATATGTATATATATATTCATATATATTATGGTATATATATATATATATGTATATATACATATGTATATATATATAAATATATATGTATATATATATAACATACATATATATATATATATGTATATGTATATATATATATATATATGTATATATATATATGATATGTGTGTGTGTGTGTGTGTGTGTGTGTGTGTGTGTGTGTGTGTGTGTGTGTGTGTGTGTGTGTGTGTGTGTGTGTGTGTGTGTGTGTGTGTGTGTGCTTAATAGAGATACATATATGCAGTTATAGATATAGATATAAAGGATTAAGTTACAAATTCACCCATATATAAGAAGCCAGATAACCAAAATCAATGAAATCGAGATAGAATGTATAATGAAAGGAGAAACATTATTTAAAAAAGGAGAGAAAGTCTTAAAGGACCAGATGAAAAGAATGATGGCAGGGTTTTCGTCATTTGCCACCACGAGGATAACACCACTCAGCAGCCTTGGACAGGCTGCTGGGCGGGTGGGCGTTTGAGGAGGAGAAGTCGCCGCCCGCCCACGGTGGTGCTTGAAATACCGTCAGTGACGTCATGTCGCTGCGCCATATTCTTCGGTTCCTGTAATACTGTGGAGTGACGCGATTTCTTCTTTTCTTTTCTTTTTATTTTATTTTATTTTCTTTCCTTTTCTTTTTTCTTTTCTTTCTTTTTTCTTTTCTTTTCTTTTCTTTTCTCCTGACAAGGACCGAAGCTGATAACGTTCCTCGTCGGTTGAATGGAATGACCTGACGGTTAGGTAGAGGAGGATTTATTCTGCATTTCAAGGTGCTGAAGAGAAAAAAAAATGAGTTTATAGCACGATCAAACCTTTCGCCTTATAAGAGAAGCTCCAAGTAGATTTGACAGGAATGAGGATGAATTCATGACGAATTAGAGAAGAGACCGAAGGAAAAAGAAAGAGGAGGGTTAGAGGGAAGAGAGAAAGAGAGAGGGGGGGAATGTGAAAGAGAAAAAGAGGAAATGAGACAAGAAGTATGAGATGGAAAAGTGTGAGAGAAGACAGACACACACACACAGAGAGAGAGAGAGAGAGAGAGAGAGAGAGAGAGAGAGAGAGAGAGAGAGAGAGGAGGGGAAGTGAGTGACAGGAAATCAGATAAAAGATTTCGGGGGGGGGAGTGGGAAAGAGAAAAAAGAGAGAAAGAGAGGAGAGATTAGAGATAGAGAGCAGACTTTCTTTTGGTCAGTTTTGATGATGAATGTGATGTGGTTCTCTCATCGACCTGAGAGGTAACAGACTTATGTAAATTTGTCTGTGGTAACTGTGTCCCTGTGGATCTGAATTCTGATAAACTTGGCAAATGAATAAGATGCTGTAATGATTATAATTTATGTTATATTATTTGTTTTTGTTTTGTTATAATTTGTCTGTCTGATTTTCATTTATTATTAGTTATATGTCAATTTATCATCATTTACTATTTACCTGTTTGTTTATTATTTTAACTATACCTATGCATTTATTTATGTATTTTATTTGTTATTTACATTATTATAGTTTTTATTTATTATTGATATGATTCTTTTTTTTTTTTTTTTTTTTTTGCATCCGACCTAGATATGGATCAAAAGGTCTCCTGTCGGCATGCTCCGCCTTTGTAATCTTTGTAATGAGGAATAATGTAGTGTTTTATAGTGTTTTTAAATGATCGCGAATATCTGAGTACCGCGTGCGAATACTTAGTGCTAGAGTAGCGTTTCTCAACCTTTTTACCCTTGCGTAACCTTTAAAATAAATTGCATGTCTCAAGAAACCCCTGCGCAAAAAGTAAATAAATAAATAAATAAAAAAAAAACATATACCATATCTTTCTCATTTTATTGTCATCGTAATAATAGGTTAGTTAGGATGATGTCTATATTACATTATTACAATAACCAAGAATATGTCGTGCGTGTTTAATTATATTACGTATATGAGATTAATAAAAAATCAAAAGTGCATTAGCTTATCTTACTTGTTCTCGCGGAACCCTTAGGGACCTTTTGCGGAACCTTAGGGTTCCGGGGAACCTTGGCTGGTTGAGAAACGCTGCTCTAGAGATTTGGGAAAGGGATATGTGAATAAGCAGAGGTCAAACACAGCATAGGAAGAGGTATTTGCGTTTGTGGAAGGGGGTGGGGGGTGCGCTTGCGTGTATGTGTGTCATGACCAGTGGATTTTCTCTTCTGTAAGGAAGATGGACCTTTGCATCTTCTCCAGTCATTTCCTGTTTTTATTTCGAGTACTACACCAGGGTACAGAGCAACGTTTCTTAACCAGGGTTCCCCGGAACCCTAAGGTTCCGCAAAAGGTCCCTAAGGGTTCCGCGAGAACAAGTGAGATAAGCTAATGCACTTTTGATTTTTTATTTAATTTCATATACGTAATATAATTAAACACGCACGACATATTCTTGGTTATTGTAATAATGTAACATAGACATCATCCTATCTAACCTATTATTACGATGAATATAAAATGAGAAAGATATGGTATATGTGTTTTTATTTTTGCGCAGGGATTCCTTGAGACATGCAATTTATTTTAAAGTTTACGCAAGGGTGAAAAGGTTGAAAAACGCTGGTACAGAGAGTACCGGAGTACACAAGATACCAAAATACAAGAAGTGCGAAATGTACCAGAATTCAAGAGTTGCTGGAGTACCAAAGGTACCAAAATACAAGAGGTACCAAGGTCCAGAAGGTACCGGGTCACAGACGGAACCGGACTAGAAGACGTACCGAACTACAACACGCGCAGGGCTATGAAATGCAGCGGGTCTCCGGGATGCAAGAGATATCAGAGCACAGAACCTGTTTCTGCAACCGAGGAAGGAAAACCAGTAAAGGAAAAGACGCAGTCACAACAAAACAAGATCGTCGCGTGACGAACACTCCCGCCATAACAAGGATAGCAACGCCGCTTTCGATACAAGACGTGTTTTACGTTTTACGTAGTCTATCCTGACGAAGAACGTGAGACTTGAGCCCTCCGAAGGGATGTATACGGGACTTGCTTAAGCGAGATTATCATAACTACATGAATTTGGTGTTTTTCCTTAACCAAAACAAATAACATAAAGTACGTTGATGCGTCCAAGAGTTTAAATAGAAATCATTGGAGGGATCTCCAACAAAGAACATGTCCTACGTAAAACTAAGCCACTTTTCTGACAACAGACATCAAAGTTGGAACTTGAATCTCTCTCATACCATTTATGGGGCACCACCTCTTATTTTCTCATGATCCTGCACCGGGGGTTAAGAATGCCGCCGCCGTGATCCCATGCGTGTCGTAAAAGGCGGTTAAATGGAGCGGAATGAGGGGACAAGGGGTGTCCCCCTTCTATGGTCTTCTCCCACGACAGGCTCGGCTATTCCCGCATACAAGGGGAAAATGTCATAGGCTCACACACACACACACACACACACACACACACACACACACACACACACACACACACACACACACACACACACACACACGAGCATCACAACGAGCATAGCTCCTTTCCCGTATAATATATCTAGGTAAATACACACACACACACACACACACACACACACACACACACACACACACACACACACACACACACACACACACACACACACACACACACACACACACCACACTAACACACACACACACACACACACACACACACACACACACACACACACACACACACACACACACACACACACACACACACACACACACACAAAGAAGAGAAAGAGGCGACCTACTGACCATCTACAGAATCATGAAAGGCACGGAAATCCTTGATAGAAAGGACTTACTAATTTGGGACAAGAGAAACACAAGAGAACATAAAAAAAAATCAAAAAGGATAGTTAGAGAAGAGACCTGAAAAACAGCTTTCCACATAGAGTGGTAGACATCTGGAACAAACTGGACGAAACAATAGTATGTGCAAAAACCATACACGAATTTAAGAACAAACTAGACACTGCGAGGTATAAAGACGGGACACTACGAGCATAGCTCCCCTTCCCGTAAGATACAACTAGGTAAACACACACACACACACACACACACACACAAACACACACACACACACACACACACACACACACACACACACACACACACACACACACACACACACACACACACACACACACACACACACTCGGTAGCGCGGTTGGTAGAGCGCTGGACTGGGAAGTACGGTGGTGCTCGCAGTAGCTGGTTCGAATCCTGCCCAGGGCCGAAATTATTTCGGTATCGCTGCGCTTCGGGTCGTTACTCTGACTCTCGTGGGCGGGGAGTTGTGTGTGTGTGTGTGTGTATGCAAGGTCATAGCATTACCCATAAATCGGTCATACGAGCTCTGAGCTCTCTTCCGGGAGGGAAATAGCTGTCGATCACGAGTCCAACACGTGATCCAAAGACCAAGGTGAATACACACACACACACACACACACAAACACATATAATAGATATATCATCTGGAAAGGATACAGAGACTGGGTGATAGAGTAATGGTTATTATAAGAAACGACCTAACGATGGAAGAAGCGAATGTGAGTGAGGACGGTGCCGAATCAATCCACCTGAATTTTAGAACCAAAGGTCCGAATTGGTGTGATCACTAAGTTCTTATCGTTTCCAAGACTTCTGAGGGCTGACATGTGCCTTGTTGGTAATTCACTTGAGTGTTTGTCTGTTGCTGCTGCTAGGCAACACGCTGTCACACCTTGAATGAAAGCTTTTTCAATGTTTTCGTCTATTCAACTATAACTGTGGCACAGCTGTTCCACATAGTTATATCTTTTAATCCCTGTATCAATAAGAGTCATTTATTAAGAAACTTAATGATAAACAGAAGGTAGACCTACGAATATGAATTTTAGACACATTGATGAAATATTCTTAGGGAAGTCTGGAATAGTGAAGAGAATTTGAAGAGAATCAGTTCACTCAGTATGAATTAGTTGTTACATTTCATTTCATTTACGCCTTACCTCCTTCCCATTTACCTCGCCTCTACTACTGTAGCCTTCCGCTTTGATATCCTTGTACTTGTAGTTTGCGACGTTTTGCTTTTTATTCTCCATAAGACAAGTATTAACCCATGACTTTATCCTTATACTTGTAGTTTGCGACGTTTTTGCTTTTTATTCTCCATAAGACAAGTATTAACCCATGCCACTTTATCCTTATACTTGTAGTTTGCGACGTTTTGCTTTTTATTCTCCATAAGACAAGTATTAACCCATGACTCTGTCTTCATATCCCACAGGGGCAGTGCCGCTCACAACGCCGACAGTGACGGTAACATCCGACGACCCCGTGGGGTCCTGTTGGCGCGTCGCTCGGCAGGACGGAGCGTGTCGTCGCGCGGTGAGCTGGTCCGCCACTCGCTCCGAATGCTGCGGCAGAAGAAGAGTTCTTGCCTGGAGTGCCCACGTAGGCGATGGCACGGGCAACAACTCAGCCCTCAGTCACGGCCATACTTGCACGCCCTGTTACCGTGAGTATTCATACTCTCGCACACTCACACACACACACACCACACACACACACAGAGAGAGAGAGAGAGAGAGAGAGAGAGAAAGACGTTTGAGTGACAGTGTGTATGATTCACCAAGGTCTTGGATACTGATGAGAGCTAGCTCATAATTAATTACCTGGCCTGATCTATGGGTAATGCTGTGAACTACACACACATACACACACACACACACACACACACACACACACACACACACACACACACACGCACGCACGCAAGCACACAAGCACACACGCACGCACGCAAGCACACACACACACACACACACACACACACACACACACACACACACACACACACACATAAACACACACACAACTCGTCCACAAAATTTGGAGTGTTGGTTCGCAGTGCAGGGATGCTGATATTTTCAGTACTGGGCGGGACTCGAACTCGGATCACCAAATTAGCGATCGAGAGGGGGTCAAGGTAAACACCCCAGAAACCCGGTTTCTATCGGATTTTTATCGGTGGCGGATTAGAAACCTCCAAGAAACTTCTCAATCCTTATCGACTGACACAGAAACCCGTAGACTAAACAAATAATCTATCTAATTTACTGTGGTGGAATTTTGTTGAAATACTTTTGAACCAGAAAATATTTTTGAGAGGTTTAAAGTTATGTAGGTGCGTTTTGGGTTCCTCGTCGGCAAAACTCGTTCGAGCGGTGGAAACACCGTCGTCGCCGTGAGTCCAACTTGTGTGGACCGTATTGACGCACTTCTAGGCGCATTTAGGCTGATGTCACACGGGCGGTCTACCCGCCTGACCGCGGCGGGTGAGACGCATTTCCCCACTTGAAACCGCCGCGGCCAGCCCGCCTGGCTATGTCAGACGAGAGGTTTTACATAGGAATCAATATAAAGCGGTTCCGCGGCGGCTGACCCGCTTTGCACCCGCGGCGGCCAACCCGCTCGTCTGACAGGGCCTTTAGACCTACTTCTGATGCATGCCAACTGTATAATTTCAAATATGCTGAAGACGCCAAATAAAAATAGCACCTGTAAAGAACCTATAGGCCTAGGCTACTTAAACATGATAAGTATATGACAATATGTACGATGTTCGTATTTCCATAGCATTACCCCATTATCAATATGATAATCAAATATGACCACGTTGGACTAGATGGAGGAGATAAGGTATTCAACTTAATAACCGAGCCAGTTACTGTTAGGCTCTCGATTATTGTTCAATATTATGTGATAAATATAATTATATAACTTAAGGATCGTGAACCACTGATATGAAGTTGTGATGGGCAACTAATGATAACTGGGGAAAACTGATGCAGCATTTGATAAAATATTAAACGTCTCTATTTGTATATTATACGGTCGGGCCGTCTATCTTGTGGATGATGTATTACGTAAAATGCATGAGTCTTATTTTAGCAGGCGAGGTATCCAAAACGCACTTGCATAACTTTAAAGTTCTCAAAAATATTTTCTGTTTAAAATATTTCAACAAAATTCCACCGGAATAAAATAGACATAATATTTGTTTATTTTGTGGGTTTCTGTGTCAATCGATAAGGATTGAAAGGTTTCTTGGAGGTTTCTACATCGCCACCGAAACCCGATAGAAATCGAGAGCCACAGTAAGAACATTATTGAGATGTGTGTGTGTGTGTGTGTGTGTGTGTGTGTGTGTGTGTGTGTGTGTGTGTGTGTGTGTGTGTGTGTGTGTGTGTGTGTGTGTGTGTGTGTGTGTATTTACCTAGTTTACCTAGTTGTATTTTACGGGAAGGGGAGCTATGCTCGTGGTGTCCCGTCTTCATATCTCATTTTATCTAAACTATTTTTAAATTCATGTATTACATTTGTGTGTGTGTGTGTGTCCGTGCGTGCGTGTGTGTGTGTGTGTGTGTATGTGTGAAGACAATAACTGCATTAACCTCAGACCTTGATCACAGACTGGAAACACTGAAACTGAATTAAAGGGGAACCAATTTGTCCTGTTATTTCCTCGGCTCATGGTCCGGTCATATTTTCAGTTGGATCATGACTTGGCCACACCGATGTTATATACAGCATGGCAACACATTTTCAGACTCTTGAGTCATATACACAGTATGACCATATCATAAATTTGTTGTGAACGTTTGGCTAAGAACGTAGTCAATATTTTTTAAATGTGTCAGGAGAAGGTAAACATCATCGTAATTACAGTATGATTTGATTGAAAATGTGTTCACTCTATATATGTATATATATATATATATATATATATATATATATATTATATATATATATATATATATATATATATATATAGTATTATACATGATATGATTAAACATAAGATATTTATATCTGTACATAAGAAATATAAGTGATGTACCTGTGTCGCCTGTGAAAAAGAAAGTTTGAGAACGCAAGATTCCTACGACACATTCTTTCAAGCTGATCTCTTTTCTGTAGTAGATATCAGTTATAATTATGCGTGCAGAATGGGCCTCTACACCGGCAGTCAGAGGACTCAACAAAACTGCCTTGACAGACTGATAAAAAAGAAGTGACAAATTTCGTTCACAAAATACCCTAAAGCATTTATGAAAATATCTTGATATGGGTGTTGTGCTTGGGTCTAGCGCTCTACCAACGGCCGAAGTTGTTTTTTATTTCATATAGCTCTATTTTCACCTAACCTCTATGCCCTGGATTTGAATGAAAGACCTTTGATCCACTGAAAGTATGGTTCACGATCCACGCAACAACAAAAAATAGAAATAGATAGATAAATAAGTAAAGAAAAGAAAAAGAAAACAAAAAAATAAATGCAAATCAGCCTTGCACTTCTGTCGGCGGGTTTACCAGACAGTGAGAGGCTCGGACGCTAGGACTTGTCGTCACGCTTGGCAAGTCCCGTGTGCCAATCAGTGGGTTGCTCGTGAACCCTCCCCCGTTCTCGCCCAATCAGCGACCGGTCCTTTGCTACGCAGTGATTGCTTACGTTTGCCACAAGATTTGCACTAGGTTTATTTTCCAAGATTAATGATTCATCCTTAGAAAAATATTGAAAAAGTACAACAGTATTTGGCTGTCTGGGGCTGATCAAAAGTGATAGCTATTGAAATCATATAGGAATTTATTTTTAATAATCTTTATTATAATAGAACAAACATACATTTAACTAAAAATTACATATATCAAAAATAGGAATATATTTAACTCTTGATTTTAAATTAGATTAAATTCGTCTGCTTATAAAATACCTGAGTGAAAGTCATTTCCATTGTGACATATTTTATCTGTACCCTTTCTACTCTTCGCCTCCTTCAACTCCGCTAGGTAATTAGATGTCCTCAGACCCTCAAACAATAGCGAAAACACAAAATATGTAGATTACACTGCAACTACTTATTAGGCCAAACAAGCGATATAAGCATTCGAAACTAAAATAGTAATAATAAATATAATAATAACAAGTATGATGATAATAGCAACAATGATAATAGTAATGATAATAAAAATAATAATAATAATATAATAATATAATATTAATATTAATAATATTAATCATAATAATAATAAAGATAATAATAATACATACATACATACATACATACCAAAGAATTTTCCCCCATACAAGGGAGGTAGGCAAAAAACAAAGGCATAAAATCCACTCCCACTCATTTCCATCCCCACATACTCCACTCCCATCCTCCCCACTCCCTCTCTCTTATCTTGGCTCCTCCTGGATGACGGGTCATCCCTGCATCTCGCCCACTGCCCTAGGTCAGAAGTAGTATCGCAAGACACGGCACATCCACAGCAAGGCCACATCATTAAATCGGCGACCCCTCCCCTCTCCGTCCTCTCTTGCAGAAATAAAGAAGACGGGGAGAAATCCCTTCGGGCTGTGTCAATTTATTTCTTACACATACTACCTCACCCTCCATCCCCCACCCACTCCCTTTCATGCATCACAGTATCATCCATACACAACCATTCTCCATTCACCCCTATCTTGTCTTCTCCCGTCCTTCCTCAACAGACATTCCCCTCTTTCCCAATGCCCCTTTTATTCCATCCATCCATCTCATCCTTGGTCGCCCCCTCATGTTCACTCCTTCCACCTCTGCCTTCCACACCTCTTTTACTAATAATGATAAATCAATTAATAATGATAGTAATAATAATAATGATAATAGTAATAATGACAATAGTAATAATAGTAATGACATAATAATAGTAATGATAATGATGATGATAATGTGGCTATCTATATACAAAGGGGTTCTCCCTTATAAGGGAGGTAGACAAGTCAAGGCACGCACCCACTTCTACTCATTCCACTCCCATCCACCATTCTTGTTTACCTCTCATGTGGTTCCGTGGAAGAAGGGCTACCCTTCCCTCCTCCCCACTTCCCGGGCCTGAAGCAATGCAGTAAGACACAGTACATCCACTGCTGAGCCGTTTCACTTACATGGCGACCCTCCCTCCCTGTTCCGCAATGAGAAAATAGAGAAGACGGGGAGAAATCCCTTTGGCCTGTGTCAAGATATCCTTACATAACCATTACCAGCTCATCCCTATCCCCTGCCTACTCCCTTGCTCAACAGACATTTCCTTCTTCCTCAAAGCCCCTTTCACCCCAGCCATCTACCTCATCCTTGGTTGACCCCTCAAACTCACTCCATCCACCTCTCCTTTCCGCATTTTTTTTTTTTTTTTTTTTTTGCTAATCTTTATTCCCTCAGTCTTTCCATGTGCCCAAACCATCACAATAATCTTTCATCAGTTGTATCTGTATCAGTCAAATCTCCGCTCTCCCCTTCACCTCCTCATTTCTCACTCTATCCAACTTTGTAACCCCTACCATATTTCTCAGACACTTCATCTTAAATACATTTAAACTCCTTTCTGCCTCTCTTAAAGTCCAAGTCCCTGTCCACAGTGTCGTAGGCACAACCACCCCTTCATTCAATCTTCTTTTTGCATCCATTCCCAAATGCCTATTTCTCATGACTTTTTTCAATCTCCCCAAAACATCTACTTAATTCTTCCAATCTACAGATTAACTATACCCCCACTCCTCCATTTACTGCCACGTGCAATCCCAAATACTCAAAAATATCCATCTCCTCCAACCTCTCTCCTCTAAGACTTACTTCAAATTCACTCCAATTCTCTCTCCTCGTACATCTCATCACCTTAGTTTTACCCACATTTATATTCAACTTTCTCCAAGTGCATACCTTTCCAAACCCCGTCACTGCCATAATTCCTTCTCTGAATCTACCACAAGCGTAGTGTCGTCCGCAAACAACAACTGGCTTACTTTCCACTTCTCTCCAAAATCTCTAAACATCCCCAATCTTCTGTCCATCACCCTTTCATTTACCTCTCGTTCCACCCCCATAAATGTACACATTGAACAACCATGGTGACATGACACAACCCTGACGCAGTCCCACCTTTACCTCAAACCACTCATTCTCTCCATTTCTAATTCAAACACAAGTTCTACTACTCTCGTAAAAAATCTTAACTACCCTTACTAGTTTTCCCCAAATCCCGCATATTTGTAATCCCTCCCACAGTGCTTTTGTTTACCCTGTCATAAGCCTTCTCCAAAGATATAAAGGCCCAAAAATGTCCTTAACTTTTGCCAAAACCTTTTCACAAATCCTTTTTACCACAGTTTTGATCAACCTATCCTATACCTTTCCTAAATCCACATTGCTCCTCACCAATTATTCCCTCTCTTACTCTCCCAATCCTCTCAATTAAAAACCTCCCATAAGCCTTCCCAATTACACTCAACAAATTAATCCCTCTAAAATTACTGCAGTCACATTTGTCCATTTTTTCTGCGTAAAGTGAAACTGTACAGGAACTATGCTATAATAATATCAGTAATGATAATAGTAGTAATAGTAATGATAATAATTATGATAATAGTAATGACAATAATAATGATAAGGATAATAATAAAAAAACAGACGACGACGACAACGACAGCGACAAAGACAACGACGACAACAACAGTAACAACAACAACAACAACAATAATAATAATAATAATAAAATTATGATAAAATTCACAATCCCACTCTCACGAAATGGCAAGTGGATACCCCTGGAATTGCAACAAGCCCTGTCAGTTGCGATAAGCAGCTTTTTTTTTAGGCCGATGTTTGAGTCGCCTCCCCGCCTGGCCAGAGCTGTTGGGAACCAACGCAAGAATAACGTAGTGGGTCCCGGGAATCGAACTCACGATCATGATGATAATAGTAATAATAGTAATAATGAGAAGGACGACAACGATGACGATGAATTGACGATAATGATGATGATGACGACGACGACGCTTTTGATTTTGATGATGACGATAATGATTTTGTTGATGATGCAGTGTGTGCCTGTGTGCGTGTGTGTGTGTGTGTGTGTGGGCGCGCGCGCATGTCCGTGTGTGTATGCGCATGCATGTGTGTATAAGTGTGTGCGAGCGCGCGAGCGTGCGCGGGGAGACCGCCCACCCGTATTGGCAAATGAGGAGCGTTGGCAACGTCTGTACGCTTACCGACTTCAAATGGCTTCGTAGTCAGCATCTGCGCACTTTCTCAGCCTTGCCCCCTCCCTTCCCCCCCCCTCTCCTTACCCACCCCCTTCCTCCTCCCCCTCCCTTCCCCTTCCGCCTCCTATCCCCCCACCTTCTTCCCACCCTCCCAACCCCTCTCTCCACCCCGCTCCGCATCCACACCCACCCACACTTGCGCGCCAAGATTCCGTCCCGCTCGATCTCATACCCCGTTCTCTCATCAATATCTTCATCAACGTACATCCACGCCGCCTTCCCCTATAGAAATACCAATCGAATGTGTTCATGGGCTCAAGCGCACGTAATATTCAGGCACATGTACACTGTTCCGGCCCGTGCTAGCTTCACTAATTCCAACATTCTTCCACATAAATGCACACACACGCACGCGCAAACACACACACACATATACACACACGCGTGCGCAGGAGAGCGCACCCAAGCTAAGGCCATAAGCGAATTCAAAATTAAATATGACAGCTCCCTTTTTGAATAATAAGACAAACGAAGTTACAGTGTTGCCCCGAGATAGATCCACGCTCGAAGCTTGAATGCTGTACTCTAAGAAGTCTCTTCAAGCTGTGGTATACATCGTGATTTACCATTAGCCATGCTGCCAAATCTCCATCAGCACATGCCTCTCTTTCTTATTTTCCATCTACGTGGCTATTTGATCTTTTTATTTATTATTCTATATATAGTAAATCAAGCTGTATGGTACAATAAATATCGCTTTTTAGGATCATAATAACGATTAACCACACGTTCCCACCAGTCTCACCTGTGACACCACAACGTGGCAGCATAAGGGAAAATGACCTACCACGTGTCATAGAATTTATTCAAATTGTTGTTATACTCATAGAAAGTTATATCAATTAAACTATACAGCCTCTTATGATATATATAAACTTAGTCCGGACGTTTTCGCCTATGTAAGACATTATCAAGGAATGATATGTATATATATATATATATATATATATATATATATATATATATATATATATATATACATATATACATATATTCGAACCCTAACCTGTGCGTGCATAATCACGAAGCCAAGACGCTAGGAACTGAGCCATGTATGAAACTACAAAAGGACTGTACAAGTCCCCGAGCACACTCTACATAGCTACATATATGTATATGTGTGTGTTTGTGTGTATATGTAGTAGGGTGGCTAAATGAAAGTATATCAACATTGTAAATAAGTGTATTAAATCACAATTCGATAAAGCATTACAACAGACAATCTCACCTACAAACGCTATGAGGCAATGTGAGCTGTGTCACTTACTTGTGGAGACCGTAGCTGCTATGATAGGGGGCGAATCCTGGACAGTGTCAACGTCAACTGCTTCAAAGGAACCTAAATGACTGCCAGGAGAGAGGTTGATAGGGGCACCAGTGACGTTGGTCACCATAGCAGTGGTAATATGACCCTCACGAATAGTGGAGAAAGTTCCTTCCAATGTTAGACGACGGACACGAACAGAGTCAGGCTGAGATAATACAGAACCAATTGGAGCACCTGAAATGCGCACCGGAACTCGAACTGAACTTGAAGGTCCGATATAATGCTCGCCTACAACAACAGCAGCACAAAAAAGAATAGCAGAGTCAAAACTATTAGAACCCTTTGAAGACAACTGTGTGGTCTGATCATACACAGAAGGTGATCTACATATGGAAACTGGCCTACCCGTTGCAGGAATAACAGAATTAAGTAATGTCACTACACGGCGCCTAGGAGATATATCTATGCCATGAGCTGTAAGAGCATCATTGCCCAAGAAACAACAACAAAATTAACATGGAAAACGGTAGTATGGGAGGAAAATCTTAAGGGAATGCAAACACACCCAAGAATAGGCATGGGAGAACCTTGTACAGAATGCAATCCTTTTCAAAAAAGAGATAAAGGGGTATTGTACAAATCCCTGAGAGCATAATAAGCCCTTCTACCTATAAGACTACATTCGACACCAGTATCTACTGTGACTGAGATAGGTGCGTTCTCTGTAAAAATTGAAAAGTGAGCTGACAAACGCAGGAAGAATAGGCGATCATTCCATAAACACAGATGACGATAAAATAAGAAAAAATCTAAACAGGAGACACTAAGCTGGGGACCATACAGGACGAATACAAAAAAACACATGGCGCACACTTAGAATACACTGTTCCCGAGCACCAGCTTAAAGAAAAAAAAACACTGTAACAAATTCCTGGCTGGAAAAAAGGAAAAGGGGAAAGGAAAAAAACGGAAACATATACGTAATATGCTGATCAGCCAAATTTAACTTAAGTCCGCATCACTCGAGAATCGTCCAAATGTTCAAAAATGAGTAAAATGAGAAAAAAATGACATTACCACGTACCACCATATGTAGCAGGGTGTCTAAATGAGCGTATATTAACACTGTAAATAAGGGTATTAAATAAAAATTCGATAAAGCACTACAATAGACAAATGCGTGCGTACAATTCGGAGGCGGAGTTACAACCGAACGCCACGCCCTGTTTTGGCACCAAACATACAGGAGCTCACTTGGCTCTCCCTACACATTCGTGTACAATGATTGTAAATAAATAAAACAATTAATAATGAAATTAATGTCCAACAAAATCTATAATAATCAATTATCTAATAGGGGAAAATATACAATTCCTAATGGAGCAATACGTAAGAGAAGAAAGACTTGGGAATATTGATAAAAGGCAAATTGTCACCTGACAGACTTATTCAGCAGGATTGTGGGAGAGACATACGGATTGTTGCAGAAGATTAAAAGTGGCTTTTTCAATTTATGGATGAAGAGATAACGTAACGCATCGAAACCTGATCCCTCCAAGACTGGAATATGCGTCCCCACACAGAGTGAAGGATATAAGCAAGATCGAGAGAATACAAAGGGACAGCGATCAACTGTTCCCAGTCTGGCCGATAACGAGAGACTGAAATCAATAGGCCTACCAACTTTGAAACATCGAAAGGAACGAGATGTTATGATTACAGTATTCAGGTCACTAGAAGGGATAGACTACAGTGACAGAAAAGATCTCTTGGTTAAGGATAAGAAGACTTTAAGAGGTTATGAGAATAAAAAAAGTTATTATGTTTCTAAAAGATGTAAGGAAATACAGTTTTCCATATAAATACATAAGTATTTGGAATAGCTTAGAAGGTGATATAACTCAAACTGGAACAATACGAATCCAAATCTAAATATGATAATTGAAAATTGAGGATAGAGACCAAGTTAGAACCATACATGAACTTCAGGTTAGGTATGACAAATTGGAGAGTAGGAAACGGGACACCACGAGTGTTGCTCCTTGCCTGTATACAATTAGGTAAACACACATGCACACAAAGACAGACGCGTGCACACACACGGAGGCACACACACACATGTACGCACACATATACATGAACGCACACATAAACACACACACACACACACACAGAGAGAGAGAGAGAGAGAGAGAGAGAGAGAGAGAGAGAGAGAGAGAGAGAAGAGCTACAAGAGGACACGAGAAGAAACTTAAGAAGGACGGTTACAGAAGAGATCTGAAAAAGAATAGCTTTCCACATAGAGTAATAGATATTTGGAACAAACTGAAAGAGGAAACAGTGAGTGCTAAAACTATACATGACTTTAAGAATAAACTGGATGCGGAAAGATACAACAGCGGGTCACTACGAGCATGGCTCTCCTCCCGCAAGATACAACAAGGTAAATACAACTAGGTAAAATACACACACACATGCGCGCGTAACTTCGCGGGCTACCCCTAGCGGAAGCGCAGTGCCCTCCTACCCCTTGGCCCGTCTTCCCGTCCGCCCACTCGTTGTCCGCCTTCGCCTGGCTCTCTCGCAGAAATGGCAGGTGGGTGAGCCTCCTCTTTCTTACCGAAGGAACACCACAAACCTGAATGAAAGAGTCTGCCGAGAGCCAGGGTCGGAATACAACCATGCTCCAGTCCGGAAATGGTTATTAACAATGAGGAGGAGCGAGAGGTAGAAGAGAATGCGGAAGTGAAAGAGGATGATGATGAAGAGAGGAAGAAAGGGGAGGAAAAAGAGGGGAGAGGAAGGGTGGGAGGAAAGGAGAGAGACGAGGGGAGGAGGGGAGGAGGAGAGAAGGAGATAAAGGAGGGAGAGCAGGAGAAGAAGGAGGAAGAAAAGGGAGAGGAAGAGGAAGGGGAAGGAGAGTAGGAAGAGGTAGGAGAGGGAGAGGAAGAGGAAGGGGGGGAAAGGAAGAGGAGGAAGAGGTAGGAGAGGGGAGGAAGAGGTGGGGGAGGAAGAGAAATGGAAAGATGAGGAAGGCACGGACAGGAAGGGAAATAAGAAGAGCAGGTAAGAAAAGGTGGAGGAAGGAGAGGAAGAGAAAGGTGAAGAGGAATACGGGGAAGAGAAAGAGGAAATGGACTACGAGGAAGCTAAGAAGGAGAGACTGGAAAGAAATTTAGAAGAGGAGGAGGAAAAGAAAAAAGAAAAGTAATGAGAGAAAGTTGAATCAGAGAACAGGAAAGGAAAAGAAAATGAGAGACAGGAAGTGAAGGAAGAGGAGGGGAAAAAATAGGAAAAGTTAGTAAACAAGGAAGAAAAGGAGATAAGAAAACCGAAATAGGCTCTAAGTAGATTTAACCCTCACACAATGAAGATTTCCCTGGGCCAAATAAAATCGACTGGTGGTAGAATAAATAATGTCTTAAACCGTGACGAAAGTATTGATATGAAGAAAAGAATAAAGAGGAGAGACAACAAGAAATAATGTTTGGAACTCACTCTGCCAAGGAACACCCTCCAGTGGCTGGAATATGTAGATAGAGAGGGATGAACAGATAAGCAAAGATATAGAGAGTTTGGACAGAAACAAAGCTATATATTCATAAGAACATAAGAACATAAGAATGAAGGAGACTGCAAGAGACCATAAGGCCTACACTAGGCAGCTCCATCACCACCTGTCATCCCCATTCATAAAGTTGTCTAACCGTTTCTTAAAACAACTGATAGTTTCAGCGCTCACTACATGGCTACTAAGTCTATTCCATTCGTTGACCACCCTATTAGTAAACCAATTCTTGCCTATAACCTTCTTGTAAGAGCAAGAGAGAAAAGGAGGGAGAGTGAGAGAACGAGAGAGAAGACAAGAGATCGAGAGCGGAAGAGTCTGCAAGTGCGTCCTAAGAGCGTGGTTTCTGCCCGTGGAGGACTGCGCAGCGTCTTGCGGCAGAACCGTCGTCCGTACGTGGTCCATCTCGGCTCAACTGCCAACCTCGCCTGCCTGCCTCCCTTCCTACCTCCCTCACTCCCTCACCTCCCTCCCTTATTCCCTTCCTCCCTCCCTCACTCACTCACTCCCTCATTCACCTCACTCCCTCCCTCCCTAACCACCGTCCCTCCTTCCTTGGACTGCCCTTGTCAAACTCCCTAAACAAATCTACTCCACCAGCTCCCTCTTTCTCTCTTTTTTTTCCAGCAGGTATCTGCAGTTTCCAGAATTTCCTGGTAAATGCACTTGGCCCTTAAGCTTCTGTCTCTGGAATCTTGCCCTTAGCCCTAGTATCTATCCATCTATCTCTACAGAACCACTCTCTTCAAAAGCCTCTGCCGATTCCAGAGGCTTTTGGAGCCTCCGTTCCAGGGAAGTTCCCCTTGGTCCAGCAGCCTATACAGATCTCCAACTTCCAAAATCTCAGTTCCTGGGACGGCAAAATTCCAGAACCACGCAGACACGGATATCTAACATGAAAACTTACGTTCTTCAATAGCTCCTGACCTCATGGGGGGGGGGACAGATCTTTCAAATGCAAGAAGAAAGAAATGGAAAAGCGTGTTTGCGTGATACTGGAATAGAGCCCCTGGGACTCAGTGCCTGGATCCCTGGGCCCTTGGTCGATGGGATGTTGACCCCTGAACCTCAATATATTGTCTTGATCCTCTAAGGCTTGGTCTTTACGGCCCTCGATCTCCCACCCCACCCCCACCTCCCCTCCCGCAGAATTCCACCATCCATATCACTTTCACCCTGGTTCTGCCTCCGGTCCTCAACCTCCTGCGAGCTAAAGTTTCTTCTGAAATAAACAAAATAACCTAGCGTTAGTCGAGAGTCCAGTGGTTCTCAACGTGCTTTATCACGTATCCCATGTTTATGTACTACTGTTTCTTAACCTGCTTGAGATCACTTGTTCACTAAAATTAATCGCCGTGCATCCACTAACAACCACTAGTTTCCTTCTTGGGGACCCCTTTGTGAAACTCTATGACCTCCCAAGGGGTCACGGACCTTAGGTTGAGGACCACTGGCCTAGACAAAATTATTGGCCTTTTACTCCTTCGTACTCGGATCTCCCCCTCACCTGAATAAAACCGTCTGATGTTAATCTATAGGAAGTAATGCAAATAAAGCGACTTCGGCTAAAATCTTTTATTTTTTCGGATCTCCAAATGTCAAGTCACCTTTGCGTTGTATATTGAGAAGCTGAATGACGAATTAAGAGAAGTTAGACCTATACGAATATCAGACACGTTGTTTAGTTGTCCTTAGGGGAGTCTAGAACACTGTAAGCGAAGTTGTCTTCCAGTTTTCCAAGTTCACAACATTTGATGTGAATCGTAATAGCGTGACTAGGGCAAGGCCGCGAATTGTGTGTATATATATATATATATATATATATATATATATATATATATATATATATATATATATATATATGTATGTATGATATGGTTTAACGTCACACACTCCTGCCATCTGAAGGCTAAGACGGTGCCCCTCACAGAGGACTTTGTAGCGTGGACTTTAATGAACCATGCCCTTGGTTCAACTTCGCCGGTGGCAGGATTCGAACCGCCATTCCCTTGACCTTCGCCACAAGTAACGACGCCCTAACCCGCTCAGCCAGCGAGCTTCCGAATTGGTAAAGAGCGTTAATTTAGATAGTTTGCTAAATCTCTAAAGACGAACGACCTTTCATTGTTCAAAATAATCATTCATCATTACCCAGGTCAAAAGGAGTTAAGTATTGGGTCCGCGGGTCCTCAACAAACCTCCTTCTTGGGGGAGTTCTTCCTGTGCCTCAGCCTTCGAGTATTTGCCCCGCTGGAGGACCTGGCATCTGGGGTCATGTACCAGTAAAACTCTGGTGTGAGGTCTGCTGGAGAAGCCTGCTGTGGACGTTGAAAGTATGCACGATCACACATTACCCATGTGGGATCGTGAACACTTTATCACAAGCAGAAAACAACACATCAGAGATCCAACTTTAACAGCACATAATTGATTCTTATTGTATTGAATACCTCTTTGATAAAAAGGAATTTCCTTTCCTATCTTGGTTGTGAGATGGGCACTGCATCTTCTCTTCCTTTGAGTCAGCTTGAATACTCATTTAAAAACACAAACCTTGTACGAGCGCATACTCAAGTTCACAATTACCCTATGTGCTGGTTTTCAGTACTAACGAAGTGTATAAATAGTCAACCACGGTCAGCACAAAAAGATATGAATGTATGCGCACAAGATTACGTGGGGTAAGAATTTTATCTCTGTATCAAGACAGATCAAAAACCTCATCACCCTTATTCTTTCCTCTCGTCTTGGCGATATACCATTCTTTGAAATTGCGACTGTTCATCAACCCCCGCCGGTCTTCGTTTCTCTTCCTTCCTTCCGTGATTTCTCTCTATCTTTCCCCTTTCCTCCATCATCCTCCGCGAAGGGGATGACAGGTGGTGATGGATACGGAGCTGCCTGGTGTAGGCCTTATGGTCTCTTGCAGTCTCCTTTATTCTTATGTTCTTATGTTCTTATGATGCTAGAACATTCTGTTTGAGTGATGTGGAGGCGTTTCAACATACCATATAGGTGGAGCTTTCTTGACAACGACGAAACAAATCGTAGACAATTCAGCCTTAGAAGCACAAATCTTATACGAATTCATACCAAGCTTACAATCACGAAGTGTGCTACTTTTCGGTACTCACGCAATTCAACCCTTTCTTGACAACGACGAAACAAATCGTAGACAATTCAGCCTTAGAAGCACAATTCTTATACAAATTCATACCAAGCTTACAATCACGCAGTGTGCTACTTTTCGGTGCTCACACAATTCAACCCTTCCCTTCAGATCTCGCGGGTCATTCTAGGCCGCCGCTCTGATTTTTTAGGGAAAGTCGCCCCATCCCTCTACCAAAGTTGGGTCCTGTAGTAACTCTCCCAAAAATAAAGCCAACATCAAACCTCTTGTGTCTATCATCTCACACTCCAGCGTTGTAGAAGCACAACACCTAAACGCAGTCTTCCCAAAATCCAAGGGGGCCTTTGTGACTCCCTAGATCCGGAAGTATGTGTATGTATGTATGTATGCGTGCGTGTGTGTGTATATGAATGCGCGTGTGTGTGTGTGTATGTGAATGCGCGTGTGTGTGTGTGTATTTACCTAATCATATTTACCTAATTTTAGTATACAGGAAAGGAACATCATTCGTGATGTCCGATGTCCTACTCTCCAAGTTCATGTACAGTTCCAACTTGGTCTATATCCTTAATTTCCAATTATCATATTTAGATCTGTATCCATGTATTGTTTCATCTTGAGCTATATCATCCTCCAAATCCTTCCAAGTATTTATGCATCGATATGGAAAACTATTTTTCTTCAGATTCTTTAGACATACAGTCTTTCTTAACTTATTTCCATGATTCAACAAAAACCCACTGTGTTGGATAAGAAGAAATGAAATAAATGAATTCCATATATTTCGATCACGGACTGTGATCCTCTTCAGTGGAATACATGTATTCCACTGAAGAGGATCACAGTCCGTGATCGAAATATATGGAATTCATTTATTTAATTTCTTCTTATCCAACACAGTGGGTTTTTGTTGAATCTTTACGAATGTGTTACGACATTACTTTATAGTTATTTCCATGACCTCTTACATCCCCCCTACCCTTAATCAAGACCACACCCTTGAGCGACCTCAATACTGTGATCCTATCACCTCTTTCTCTTCGAGTTTTCAAAGTTGGTAGACCCAGTGCTGTAAGACTCTCCTTATATGGTTTATCTTCCAGACTGGTGACCAGTTTGGTTCCTGCCCTTTGTATTCTCAAGCCCAGCCATTCCAAACTATGGGTCGCGACCCAAACTATGGGTCACGAAGTGTTCAAGATTGGGTCGCGAGACCTTGTTAGAAATAAAAAAAATCCAATCAAAGGCTTCCCTACACTTGTGTTTTCAATAAAAGAAGACTTTCGAAATTGCTTTTTGATGCTTGGGTCGCCCTAACTTCACCTGATCTGGATTTGGGGGGGTCGCGGCCAAAAAAAAGTTTGGGAACCACTGCTCTAGCCAGAGCTATGGTGACTTTCACTGTACGTGGAGACCCCACCACAGACACAGACTCCAGTCTTGGACGGATTAGGGTCTCGATGAGACGCAGAGCTCAGTCATGGACGGACCTGGGTTCCGATGAATCTTTACATAATCTCTTCACCTCTCTAGTGGAAATCTTCTTTCATCTTCTGAAGCAATCCATATGTCTCTCTCACAGTCCTTCCGATATATCTGTCAGGTGACAGGTTGTCTGTCGCTTATCAACACTCCCAAATCTTTCTCTTTGTTTGATTTTGTAATGGCAAATAATACCAATTCCCAGTACTTCGTAATCTTTAGTATTGAAATTAAATTTCCATTCTTGGCTCCTTGCGAAAAAGGTGTATACATCTTTTTTGCAATAGCCTACGTTTTTCACTCTTCTCGTGATTTTAGCGTCGTCTGCGAACGCGTTATCATAGATTGTTGTACCTTATGTCGCGTCATTGACATAGCCAAGAAACGTTAGTGGTGCTCCTCTGTGTGTGTGTGTGTGTGTGTGTGTGTGTGTGTGTGTGTGTGTGTGTGTGTGTGTGTGTGTGTGTGTGTGTGTGTGTGTGTGTGTGTGTGTGTGTGTGTGTGCGATTCACACTGTCTTGGATCACGTGTTGGACTTGTGATCAACAGCTATTTCCCTCCCGGAAGAGAGCTCAGAGCTCATATGACCGATCTGTGGGTAATGCTGTAACCTTACACGCACACACACACCCAGCTCCCCGCCCACGAGAGTTGGAATAACGAATTACAGTACAGTGTTACTGAAATTATTTCAGCCCTGGGTGGGATTCGAATCCGGACCTCCGTAGTGGCAGCCGGAAACTCTACCAACCGCGCCATCGAGTCGTGTGTG
>NC_134817.1:21451447-21463947 GCF_046742065.1 Oratosquilla oratoria | reverse complement strand
TCTCTCTCTCTCTCTCTCTCTCTCTCTCTCTCTCTCTCTCTCTCTCTCTCTCTCTCTCTCTCTCTCTCTCTCTCTCTCTCTCTCTCTCTCTCTCTCTCTCTCTCTCTCTCTCTCTCTCTCACGCCCACAACTATTCTCTCAGGTTGTCTTTATCTCCCGACCACACCCAACGCCCACAACCTACTTATTGCGTATTTTCTTTTCTTTTTTTTTTACACATAGACCACTAACCATCTCATCAACCATTCTTACATCTTCAAATATTCTTTTACCACACTACACTATTCAGCCTATAACCATCCTCATGCAATTATCATTACCTTCGTCTATTCGCTTACGTCTACCATCCCTTCTTATGTGTGACCTATTGCTAGCAAGTTTCTAGTATTAACACTTTCTCTACAGAAGGAGTTTATCTTAGAGAAATAAAATCGTCTCGTAGCCCCAAGAAAGTCATGAAATGGAGGAAAAGGGTTGTTCTTTTGAATTCTGGAAGAGATATCTTTCGGACGAATATTTTCGCATAGGAACAGCATCCTTAGGCTGCAGTAGGGAATCCCTCCAACTTATTAGAATTACCTGACGACAACCGAAATTGATGCCGCATTATACCACACGAATGCGTTAAAAATTCTTACATCTTCAGTCTCTACTCCGTTCCTTCTTCAACATCACAACCTTACAGTGTTAATCAATCACTAATACACTGGCATATTCTCAATCTCGAGTCTTCTTTGTATCACTGAAGATCTCTGTCATTTTCGATCATATGTCTCATACCTTCCATTCCCTTGTAAAACTAAATCTATTTACTTTAATCTCACACTTGAAATTCCACACACCTTCAGCCTGTTCTACACATCTCCAGCCAAACTTACACACCTCCAGTTAATCTCAAACACCTCCAGCTAGTATGACACACCTCAGCTCCAGCCAATCCCAAACACCTCCAGCAAGTCAGACACACCATCCAATCTCACAAAACCGTTATCTACGTCTAGGAACCCTGCCCAGTCTCCTTACAGGTCTCCCAAGTCTTGCAAAGTCTTACGTTTGTGCAAGTCTCTCAGAGTTACACTCGAAATTTCTTAGTCCTTTATATCCATTAACATGTTTCCTTTCAATCGCATTTTCCTATTTTACGCCCTTAGTGTACCGCTTGCGACGAGCCTACTTGATACCCTCAGCAGTCTTTCCTCCTTCCATTCCCTAAGCTACTCGTATATTGATTCACATTTTTAAGTAGTCTTTTATAATTCCAAATAGCCTTTCACACCTTCAATTAGCCTTCACATCCTTAAAAAAGAAACTTCCATACTTTGAAGTAGTCTTTCGCACCTTCAAGTAGTCTTTACATCTTCAAGTAGTCTTTCACATCTTCAAGATGTCTTCCACAATTGCCAGTTAGTATTCAGCGCTTTCATTTAGTTCTTCACGCCTTTAAGTAGTCCTTCACACGTTTAAGCAATTCCCTAATCTTTGTAAGTTCTCAAACACCGCCTATTTCTCGTATGAACATCTTTCTCATGCCTTTAACCAGTCTCGTACGTTCTCAAGTCTCGTTTTACCTTATCAAGCCTCTCGTACCTTCATCAGCACCTCTCCACACCTTTAGCCAGACTTTCGCCCTCGTACTCAGCATATAGCATACCACTCACACACAGGTTCACCAGACTCCTCTGCCCTTGCGGCCTTCAAAGACCTTCGAAGTTTCTCAAAACAGTCTCTCCTTCTGGCTTCGTTACTGGTTCCTCATTACTTCATGAGTCTTTATTACTTTCATATCACACCCAAATCAAAGTACTATACCCTAATCAGTCTCACAGTTAGTAGTCTACAATACAAGATTGTTATGTGTCTCTTACGTCTAAATTCAAGCTCACGCAAACTTAATCCACCTCTCACACTCCTACCTAGATCAATTTCACATGTTCTCTATTAGATATAGCTAAGCTTCGATGATGTTAACCAATCAAAGAGAAAGTTCAGCTTAAGCTTGTTAAGTTGCACTATACTTCCAAGGATACATTAATACACATTGGCAGAGGTATGTCACTATTACACTGACATGTCAGTGCATTTGCTGTATATTTTTGTCCTACATCACTACGCTTCACTAATCACGATGCATTGGAAACTGATACTTATAACTCCCGATTCCTGTTCTCCAATTGTCTAGGGCCAGCCATCCTCAGACTCGACGCGGGTCTGTCTATTCCCAAAAGTTCCTGTCAGGCCAAACCCTTTTCCCGATCGATTTAAACTGCCCGTGTTGCGATGAATGTTCTTGGAACGTCAGGTTTCTAGACGAGGAAACTCCTCCTCCCAACTCCTCCTCCTCCCAACTCCTCCTCACAAGCCCAAACTCCGCACTCCCCCGCCACTCCCCACAACCAACCTCAAACCTTCGCACACTCTCGACTCGAGCCCCCTGCATCACTTACGAACTTAGCGAATCTTTCACACTCCTTCACAGTCCTTCGTTTCCTGTATTACACTCCTCAACCACATCCTATCAATTTCGACCTCTACTTTACGTTCGCCCTCCCCCCCCCTCTCCACTCTTCCCCAGCAATCCCTCCCCATCTTCCCCCTCACTCCCACTCGTCACCCTCCAAATCACCCGCCAACAAACGGGTGCTCGAGCTCATAAATGCTGAAAAAACAAGTAAAACGGTGTGCTTTCGCACAAATACGCACACACACACACACACACATACACACATACACACACAAACATTCACACACATTCACACACATACACTCACACACACATGCACTCACACACACACATAAATAAAAACAAACACACGCATGCACACACACGGACACACACACATACACACGCAAACACACACACACGCAAACATACACACATAAATAAAAACAAACACACGCATGCACACACACTGAAACACACACACACACACAAACACACACGCACACACGCAAACATACTCACACACACACACACACAAACACACACGCACACACGCAAACATACTCACACACACACACACACAGATAAACACACAAACATATACATGCACGCACACGGACACACACATACACTCGACTCGACCAAAGTTTCCTTGAGGCACACAGGTGGGACAAAGCTTCCTTGAGGAGTTCACGTGTAGTACCAGCATCAGTCCCAGTGATAACTCAACCAGAGCTTCGCCTGACCACGTGATGATGAACACTGAACTCTTTGAGGAACTCACGTGTAGTACCAGTCCCCCGTACCCTCTGTCTTTGTGAGTCAACGGTATAAGAACCTTTTGCGTCCGACTTCCCGCGCATAGATTTTGACCTCGCGCCATTTAAGGGTACGGGTCATGACCTGCCCTTGTATATAAAGTACGGACGAACGTCGAAGATTCAGATCACCTCAGAGCATCTCACAGTGAGCCTGGCTCGCTGCCCCGTTGCTTTCTCACCTTCCTCCTCCCCCGTAATCAGAAGACCAAGTTGGGACACGACTTGATACGCACAATCGTCACCTCCGTTGCCGTCTCTTTCCTTCCCCCACCCCTTTCTACCAGTTTGTGCGAGTTATTATAGTTATTGGCGCCCAACATTAATCTCTAAATAGACAAATTATCTTCATTAGCATTTACCTTGAAACCAGCCTAACATTTGGCTGCCCAACGTGGGGCAAGACTACCAGGCTAACATCTGGCACCCAACGTGGGGCAAGACAACCAGCCTAACAAATTGGCGCCCAACGTGGGGCCCCCGATCCTCGGCTCTGCCGACTCCCAGCCTTTTGACCACCACCAGATCGACTGCCACCGACTGCAGCCACTGGTCTGCCTGATCGTCTGGCACAGCTGCCTGCCGCTCGATTGCCGTCAGTTGACTGCTAGATCGTCTGCCGCTGCTGCCTACTGGGTCTGCAACTGCCAGTTCGACTACCTACACTCTCGCCTACCACAGGTATCTACCGCCGCTCGACCTCCAGCTCGACTGCCGCCACTTGTTTGCCAGATCGACTGCCACCGGCTGCCGCCACTTGTCTGTCAGATCATCTGCCGTTACTGCCTGTCAGCACGACTGTCAGTTCGCCTACCCATCAGCTCGACTGCCGTCGCTGCCTGCCACGTCTGTCGACTAGTTCAACTACCTATACTCTCACCTACCGCTGGTATCTGCCGCCGCTCGACTGCCGCCAGTGGCCTGCCAGATCGACTGCCGCCACTTGTCTGCCAGGTCGCCTGTCGCCACTGCCTGCCAGCACGACTGCCAGTTCACCTGCCCACCAGCTCGACTACCGTCGCTGCCTGCCACGCCTGCAGACAACCAGTTTAACTACTTACGTTCTTGCCTATTACAGGGATATTCGTGGCCTACCGCCAAGCAAACTAGAGCTGTGAGTGCCCCCCACCTTGACCCATCCACACGCTTAAGGGAGATCACAATGGCCCGCACCTAATGACTAGCAACCTCGACTGTCTAGTCTACGACGCTTTGGGTGGCCTAACACCCCAACCGCTAACCACGATCATTTTCAAGTGTCTATCTTTTCAGTGAGATGTTGTAACCATACTATAAATGCCACCGTACGACGTGATCCCAAAACGCGTTCCAGGTACGAGATCCCCTGAGCAGCCTCCTGAAATGCACCAACCTCTTCGACGTCATCCAACACGTACAGGATAAATCCGGTCCCACGAGAGTAGACGAACACCCCAAGGTTTGCTACTCTGCGACAAACGGACCGCCGCCTGCTGTTACCCCTGCCGTCTGATGCCCAACTCTACCCCACCTTCAAGTTCTGGCCCCGTTGTGAAGACAACTCCCTTGACGATTTCTTGTCAAGGCTCCACACTACTTCACTTCCAGTCTCGACTTCCGTGAGGGCGTGTTAGGAAGTTGCCCCCACTTCTAGACCTAACTCCTCAGTCCTTATCACTCCACCCGTCTTCACCTCTTCTCTGGCCGTCCTACGACTTTTGACCCAGGGAGCTCCCAAGGGAATCGCTCATGGGCCCAGCCGCATGAATCATGCGCAGCATGGCCGCGTGACTCAACCAAAGTTTCCTTGAGGCACACAGGTGGGACAAACCATCATTGAGGAGTTCACGTGTAGTACCAGCATCAGTCCCAGTGATGACTCAACCAGAGCTTCGCCTGACCACGTGATGATGAACACTAAACTCTTTGAGGAACTCACGTGTAATACCAGCTCCCCATACCCTCTGTCTTCGTGAGTTTGAGTCAACGGCATAAGAACATTTTGCGTCCGACTTCCCGCGCATAGATTTTGACCTCGCGCCATCTAAGGGTATGGGTCATGACCTACCTATGTATATAAAGAACGGACGAACGTCGAAGATTCAGATCACCTCAGAGCATCACACAGTGAGCCTGGCTCGCTTCTCCGTTGCTTTTTCACCTCCCCCTCCCCTGCAATTAGACCAAGTTAGGACACGACTTGGTACACACAGTCGTCACCTCCCTTAACGTCTCTTTCCCTCCCCCACCCCCTTTCTACCAGTTTGTACGAGCTATTATTGTTATTGGCGCCCAGCATTAATTTCTAAATATACAAATTCTCTCCAGAATTTAACTTCAAACCAGCCTAACATTTGGCTGCCCAACGTGGGGCAAGACTACCAGGCTGACATCTGGCACCCAACGTGGGGCAAGACAACCAGCCTAAGAAAGGATATATATTAAGTTGGAACTGTGCATGAATTTGAGGTTAGGTATGACAGTTTCGAAAGTAGCAGACGGGACCAAACGAGCATTGCTCCTTTCCTGTATACTACAATTAGGTACGTGCGATTGGGTAAGTACATACATACATACACCCACTTGCTGGAAGACAGTAATGACTTCTGATATCTGTGAAAACTGGAAGCGCTGACCACTGCTTGAGCTTTACTTTTTATGTGTGTGTGTGCGCGTGCGTGTGTATGAGTATGTGGGGCCAAGGGGTAAATACACATACAAACAAATACCCACACACGCGTGCACACACATACACATAAACATACACTAATGATATTGTTATGCTTTATGCATCTCTGGGGACCAGTGACGGCTACCTGTACGTTGTGGTCGGTCCTGCGAAACGAGCGCCAAAGAGGAGTCTCTCCCTGCTACCCGTTTCCAAACAAGGTCAACTTAACAACCTGACCTCCAACTGGAGGTACGGCTTCAAAGTCCTAACACTCGATTTTCAGATCGTATCCAAATTCTCTTTTTATCAACTCTGTATTTCTAGTGCATTTTCACACTAGAAAAACTGAAAACCGGCAGCTGCTCCCCCCCCCTACTACTACTCTAAACTGGTAACACAGAAAGTCCCGCGCAAATGCAGCACAGGTAACAGTCCAGCATTTCTTCACAGAGAGATCTATCGAATATTTGACAATGAACGCTGCCTCTGCAAAATAGAATTCATTAGGTTGTTCTAGACTTTTGACTACAACTTTAGCTACACCAGTGGTGCACGTTCTATCAAGGTGCGATCCTTCGGATGTGAGGATAGGGAAGTTGAAAACTCTAATCTAATGCCTGAAATAGTCATCATCGCTTTATGGAGGTTTTGTGTCTTATCTCCCGTAGCCTCTTGTGCTGGTGTCCGGTGCACTACTGATGCACGTTCTATCAAGGTGCGATCCCTCGGATGTGAGGATAGGGAAGTAAAAACTCTAATCTAATGCCTGAAATAGTCATCATCGATTTATGGAGGTTTTGTGTCTTATCTCCCGTAGCCTCTTGTGCTGGTGTCCGGTGCATCAGTGGTGCACGCTCTACCAAGGTGCGATCCTTCGCATGTGAGGATAGGGAAGTTAAAACTTTCTAATCTAATGCCTGAAATAGTCATCATTGCTTTATGGAGGCTTTGTGTCTTATCTCCCGTAGCCTCTTGTGCTGGCGTCCGGTGCGGAGAAGACCGCAAGTGTGTGGTGCGAGGCGGCGTGCCCCGGTGCGTCTGCAGCCCTAAATGCCATCTCAAACACAAGAGCGCCGTGTGTGGTTCCGACGGTCGCACTTACACCTCGGAGTGTCACCTCCTCAAACGCGCCTGTCGTAAGAAGAAACGAGGACATGTGGCCCACTACGGACCCTGCCAGAGTAAGTAAACAACTCCATCTGTTCTCCTCACGTTTACCTTTATCTGCTCTTGGCCAGAAATTGTGGCCATTCTGAGATCGATCCCCATTGCTAAGTAGGATCCCTCCCCCCCTAGATACTAAGAACCTCCGTGTATGCACTGACAGTGTCGCATATCACTGAGCGCCATGTGTGTGTTGGTCGAGGGCTAATAATACACTGTAGGTTCTTAAGTACATTCAGCCTTAAACGATAATACAGTTACAAGAAGATACACTAGAATAACATAGTCAAATATAACGCCCATGCGTAACTCCACGTCCCTCTACAGTATCTCACTCACACACTGTCGATAAGTACGTAAGCATGCCTAAGGCCCCGGGCATGCGAGTTGCCACATATCGCCACACGGGATATAACTAACCCACAGTTTGTAGGTACGTTCAGACCAGGTCAAAGACACTTATAGGTTTGGTTCTGGATGATGCTTTATTCTTTAGTAGGATAACGACAAAATATTTGAAGTTGTGCACTGTGAATTCTCTAAGAATAGCATTTCGCTGCGCTAAATCCGGAAACGGTTGGCTGAAGAGTTAGCCAATGTTATCTAGGTACTTTTTGTCTCCTATTTTTCAGTGACCTACCACCATAACTGCTATATAGAGTTAACGGACGTGATGTCAAATCGGAGCCTTCGTCGCTATACAGCCGAAATGACGTTGTATCGTTTCCCCATTTCAGCATGTAACGGTGTCCGTTGTGCCGAGGGTAAGACGTGCGTTTTGGACGAGAAATTGATACCGAGATGTCGCCGGTGCCCTCCAACATGCCAAACGGAAGCGAAGACAGCAGCTGGAGCGGCCACGACGGCTGAGGCGGTGGATGGGGTGGAGGCGACAACGATGCCCCCGCGGCCTCGTCCCCTCTGCGGGACGGACGGCGTCACCTACGCCTCTCGATGCCATCTGAAGCAGGCCTCCTGCGCCAGAGGAGCCGACATCCAGCAGGCTTATAAGGGCGCTTGTAAAAGTGAGTAAAAGAACGTCTGTAGGAGTAAGGGCGAAAGCGTCTGTAAAGTGTGACCCATATACTTAAAGGATGTTCCAGTGGAGTGGTTACAAAGAATTGTAATATCTTATCACTGGTTAGGTAAAGGAAATAATTGTTTTTGGTTTTCTTCCTTCCTTACTCAAAATAATTTATTTGAGCGTAGCTGAAGAGTTAGCCTTTTGGATATTTCACTTTATTGAAGGTTTCTGTGATATGATTTAGTGCATCTTCCAGAAATTCTTCACTACATATGTGAAATGCTTTAAGAAAGAAGTCTATTACTATACCTATTTTGGTTCTATTATTGTGCCTTGAATAAAAATGTATGTAATCCTCTTTATTAGTGGGTTTGCGGTATACTGAAATTTTCACTTTTTATTCTGTGTATAATAGTGACTAAAAAGGGTATTTTTCCGTTGTTCTCTATTTCTGCCGTAAATTTTATGTTTTCATTAATACTTTAATTTTCTTAATTTGTTGCGTATATTAGGTTCCTCAGGTAGAATTACAATAATGCCATAAACATATCTTAACCATATGCTATTTCTACCCACAGAATAAACAAAAATATAGAATTTTCAGTATACCACAAACCCACCAATAAAGAAGACTATATACATATTTATTCAGGGCACAATCATAAAACAGGGATTGTAATAGGCCTCTTCCTCAGAACATCTCGCATATGCAGTGAAGAGTATCTGGATGAGGAACAAAACCACATCACAGAAACCTAGTAATAGGCTTCTTTCTCAGAGCATTTGGAATATGGAGTGAAGAGTATCTGGATGAGGAACAAAACCACATCACAGAAACCTAGTAATAGGCTTCTTCCTCAGAGCATTTTGCACATGTAATGAAGAGTATCTGAAAGATGAGCTAAACCACATCACAGAAACCTTGTAACTTGATTTGCTTGTCTATCCCCATGGCAAGGAGGCGCCACGTGCAGCAATGTTCGTTGTGGCAGACAACAAAAGTGTCTCAGCGACTTCGGAAGCGGCGCCCCGGTCTGCGTGAGGTGCACGACGCCCAGGGACTGCCAGCTCGCTCCCAACCACGTCTGTGCCTCCGACGGGTCCTTCTACCCCAGTTGGTGCGCCCTCCACCACGAGGCCTGTCGCACAGGACGAGCTCTTCATCCGATGCCCCTGGCCTACTGCCGTACACATAGTAAGTGCTTCGTCGAGTTCATCGACACTTCAGTCAACCCCTCCTCCTCTTTCTCCTCATCCTCTTCCTCCTCCTCTTCCTCCCCCTACTTCCCTACTTTCACTTCTATCTCAAATATGTCTCCACAGCATCATCCATATGCAACCATTCTCCATTCACCCCTATCTTCTCTCCTCTCCCGTCCTTCCTCAACAGACATTCCCCTCTTTCTCAATGCCCCTTTTACCCCATCCATCCATTTCATCCTAGGTCGCCTCCTTATGTTCACTCATTCCACCTCTGCCTTCCATATATATTCTATTAGTCTTTCTTTACTACCTGTACATACATACATACATACATACATACATACACACACACACACACACACACATATATATATATATATATATATAGTGAAAGAAGTAGACGAGGAGTAATGGGAGAATTTCACGCTTTAACGTTTCGACCCGCAGGGTCTTGATCACAAAGCTAACAACTCAAACGTAACAGGATATTTTATACACGGACGGGTCATCTCATGGGACGCTTCGGAGAGCTTGTTATTTTATTTGCGTATCCTTTTATTATTGATAACCTTGTGGCTTTTGCTAAACATATAAAGCCTTCTCTATGGTTAATGTTGTTATTAGTGTTGATATATGCTGCCTCAATTGTCTTCCTTAGTTTCTTGGATGATCCTTTATTTATTTAATTAGTAAGGAAAGAGCAGAGCGTGCAGGAACGTTGGCGGTTGACAGGAGGGAGAGGGGGAGAGGAGGGGAGGGGAGGGGGGAGCCTAGGTTAGGGGAACGGAATGTTCTTATTTATCAGGTCGAGACTGTTTCACTATGGCAGATAAGACGAAGACGAACCCTGAGGATTGCATCAATTCCCGGAACAACAATACCGTCCCTGGAAGCAGCGGCAGCAGCAGCAGCAGCAGCAGTAGCAGCAGCAGCCCAAACAAAGAGAACAGCTCCGGGAAACACAGCGGCAGCAGCACCGACACCACAAACAACAGCCCAACCAGCGGCAAGAACAGCAGCTTCAAAACCAATAACAAGCACAAGAACAGAACCACTGCCAGTGATATATCTGGTCGTGATGCCAAAATTCTTCAGCGACAGCAAAGGAAGAAAAGTAAGTTATGACGTGTTGCGTATGAGAGTGTATTTACCTAATTGTATTTACCCAATTGTAGTATACAAGAAAGGAACAATGTTCTCCAGTTTATCGTATATAGCATTAAACTCATGCACAGTTCCTCCTTAGTCTATATCCTTGATTTCCATTGATCTTATTTAGATTTGAAGTCGTGTATTGCCCCAGTTTAGCCTCTGCCACCTAAGTTATTCCAAGTATCTATGTATCTATATGAAAAACCGTATTTCTTCAGATCCTTTATACATACACTCTTCCTTAATTTGTTCTCATGACCTTGTACAGCCCCAACTAAGACTGTTGGAGTAGCGGGTGCGAGCGCTACCACTGTGCCCTCAAGCAGTGTACTTCTTTACGTGTGTGTTTCTTTTATAGACAGGTTGATGTACAACTGTAATGCGTAATATTCATCAGTAACGTCCATTTATTAACCCCTTCCATACGGTGCCGCATACGTAGGTGGCATGAAGAGCAAGTGGATACGCAAGGCTGCCATATCGGCGTCTTCATTATATTTATTGTAGTTGCCCCTCCGTAATGACATACTCTCTAAACCAGTGGTCCCCAAACTTTTTTCTGTCATTTCCCCCTGCACCCAGGTCAACTATCCAGATTTCCCCCTTCATGTGTAGCAGGGAAGGAGTAGTTGAAATGCACTGTGACTATTTACTAATTTATTTTTCAAATGTACAAATATACTGATAAACAGGCATTCTCTCTCTCTCTCTCAGACATGAGAAAATCCATCAGAGATTTTTTTTAGTTAGTAGGTAGTTTAATTATTTCCCCCTGGTAGCTTCAAATTTCCCCCCAGGGGTAAATTTCCCCCAGTTTGGGAACCACTGCTCTAAACTGTCTTCATCACATTTTCTATGGTTATCAGTATTCACGGGTGAAATGCGAACGATCGATATAAGCGGTGACTATACTTTATGATCCGAGTATTATTACGACACTCTCTCCCTCTGGAGTAAGTTTGGGCCAAATCGGAGACATGGCGGTTTTTGAGGGTCATTTTGGCCACTTGTCCCGATTGGGTAACCACCTCAGCTATAGGTCGAGGGCCACCAGGGCTCTTGCGGATCGTACTTACATACTGCTCAGGCTAAAAATGCGGGCGCCAACAGGCGGAAATGAGAGGGGAAAATTACACAAACACAAACAAATTTGGCTGGTTGCCACAACCTCGCCCTTGGGTCCAGGTTCCTCACGTCTACCTCGCTTTGCCCTATGGACGACTCTTTCCCTCTGCAGTAAGTTTGGGCCATATCGGAGACATGACGGTTTTTGTCCAAATCCGTGGGTTAACCCCTTTGGTAATTTTGGCCACTTGTCCCGATTGGGTCACCACCTCAGCTACAGGTCGAGGCCCACCAGGGCTCTTGCGGATCGAACTTAGATACTGCTCATGCTAAAAGAGCGAGCACCAACAGGCGGAAATGAGAGGGGAAAATTACACAAACACAAACAAATTTGGCTGGTCGCCACAACCTCGCCCTTGGGTCCATGTTCCCCACGTCTACCTCGCTGTGCCCTGTGGACGACTCTCTCCCTCTGGAGTAAGTTTGGGCCAAATCGGAGACATGACGGTTTTTGTCCAAATCCGTGGGTTAACCCCTTTGGTAATTTTGAGGGTTATTTTGGCCACTTGTCCCGATTGGGTCACCACCTCAGCTACAGGTCGAGGGCCACCAGGGCTCTTGCGGATCGCACTTAGATACTGCTCAGGCTAAAAGTACGGGCGCCAACAGGCGGAAATGAGAGGGGAAAATTACACAAACACAAACAAATTTGGCTGGTCGCCACAACCTCGCCCTTGGGTCCAGGTTCCCCACGTCTACCTCGCTGTGCCCTGTGGACGACTCTCTCCTTCTGGGATAAGTTTGGGCCAAATCGGAGACATGACGGTTTTTGAGGGTTATTTTGGCCACTTGTCCCGATTGTGTCACCAACTCTTCTTTAGTTCTATGGACTGCAGTGCTCTTGCGGATCGCACTTAGATACTGCTCAGGCTAAAAGTACGGGCGCCAACAGGTGGAAATGAGAGGGGAAAATTACACAAACAC
>NC_134817.1:21418947-21446447 GCF_046742065.1 Oratosquilla oratoria | reverse complement strand
TATACATATACATACATACATATACCAATAGCCATTACCCCCTAACAAAGGAAAAAGCCAAAAAACAAAGACATAATATCAACCCCCACCCATTCCATCCCCACACACTCTCCCATCCACACCCCTCCCTCCTTATCTTGGCTCTTCCTGGGTGACGGTTCGTCTCTGCATCTCGCCCAGTGCCCTGGGTCAGAAGCAATGCAGTAAGACAGCACATCCACAGCAAGGCCACTTCATTTAATCGACGACCACCTCCCTCTGCGCCCCCTCATGCAGAAAAAGAGAAGACAGGGAGAAATTCCTTCGGGATGCATCAAAATATCATTCACACATACTCCCTGAGCCCTCCATCCCTCACCCACTCCCTTCCATGCATCACAGCATCATCCATACTCATCCGATCTCCAGTCATCCCTATCTTCTGTCTTCCTTCCCGCCTCAACAGACATTCCACTCTTTCACCATCCATCTCGTCCTTGGACATATACATGTACATGCGTCATTGTATGGTCAATAATCATATCAAGTAGTACATTTCCCCATGAGTCGTCTCCACCCTTTACTGTCATCTCTTCCCAGCAGACTTCTTTACAATCAAAGTCACCCATTATAACTATTCTTCCTCCATCTTCCATTGTCTTATTTAATGTTATCCTTGTGTCTTCTAACATACTTTTATGTTCTCTCTCTTCCCACGAGGCTGTTTTAGGAGGCACATAATTTATTACAAAATTTCTGCTCTTCCTATCTTTGTCTTCCACTTCCATCATAACCATCTCTACTCTATTCATTATATATGTGACATTCCTCATGTTTATATCCTTCTTAGTCAGTAACATAACTCCACCCCCCTGTTTTGCCTCTCCGTTTCTAATCCAATAATTATATGCACCATGTCCTACACTGTTGGGTGGTAGTGGACCTTTCAATTTTGTCTCTACAATTCCCATTATGTCTGGTTCTTTTTCCTTCAGATAATCATTCAGTTCATTCAATCCTGTTATTAATCCATCTATATTTGTGTAAGACACTCTTAGTTTTCTGCTACTTCCATTGTATTTTCTGTTTCCCTTTTGTTTCTCTATTATGTGCCATTTCCTCACTTTCATATTCACTACTCTCCAATAGAATTCCTCTTTTTCTGACTCTGTTCTCATCTCGTTTTTTTTTTTTTTAGATTCTTGTCTTTTTGTTTTCTCATCCTCTCTTTATTCATTTCTCTTTTTATCCATACCTTTTTACATTGTTCACTTGCTGCTAGCTTCCCTGTTTTTGCTAAGATATTCTCTGCTGTCGTTTGTGACCTGAATTTAACCTTAATTGGTCTGGTCTTATCTGTACTATATTTCCCAAGACTATACATTTCTTCATTTTTTTCTCTATCTCAGGTTCATCTTCCTGAACTAATTCTAATATTTTATTCACTTTTTCTTTTTCATCCTTAATTCTTGTAGTCCTATTTAGATTATACTCCTCTTCCATCCCTAATATAATTATACATTTCTTTTTATCTACTAAGTCTCTTACTATATTCTCCTGTCTCATCACTTTAATAACTGTGTCTTCAGTTTGTTCTTTCATCTGTTGTGTCACTATATCATTAAATGCAATTTTGTTGTTCTCTTGGATTTTTTTTTTTTTTCTTCAACCCTGTGCTTCTTTTGCTATGGACTCTTTATTCTCTTTATTATTCCTCTTTAATTCCTCATTCTCATCTTTTACTTCTTTTAACTGTGTTTTTAATACTCTCATATATATATATATATATGTATATATATATATATATATATATATATATATATATATATATATTGTTCTCCATCATCCAAATCATATATATATATATACATATATATATATATATATATATTATATATATATATATATATATATATATGTATATATATACACACATATATATATACATTTATGTATATTATGTATGTATATATATACATGTCTATATATATGCATATATATACATATATATACATATATGTCTATATATATGTATATATATATATATATATATATATATATATATATATATATATATGTATATATATACTAACATTTCCCCCTTTACAAGGCAGATAGCCAAAGTCAAAGGCATAAATTCACTCCCACCCATTTCATCACAACATACTCCACTCCCATTCACCACCCCTCCCTTCCTCTTTTCTTGGCTCCTCCTGGATGACAGATCATCCCTGCATCTCTCCCACAACTCTTGGTCAGAAGCAATGTAGCTAGACACAGGAAATCTACAGCAAGGCCGCTGCATCTAATTGGTGACCAAGGCTCTCTGTCCTCTCATGCATAAAAAGAGAAGACAGGGAGAAATCCCCTGGGATCACATCAATATGTTTTTCATTCATACTTCTTTACTCCCCAACCCTCTCCATTCTATGCATCACAGCATCATCCATACACAACAATTCTCCACTCATCCTTGTCTTCTGTCTTCTCCTTTCCTTCCTCAACAGACATTCCCCTCTTTTCCAATACCCCTTTTACCATATCCATCCATCTCATATGTACATATATAATTATATATATATATATATATATATATATATATATTATATATATATATATATATATATATATATACTTATATATTCATATATATATATATATTGCACTGGCCTTTGGCCTGTAAGGCCTCATCCATCCTGTAAGACACAGTTATTAGTTTATTGACCTGTGCTTATATATGACTGCCATCTATAAATACCTTCAAGATATAGTGTCTCACAACCTTGCCCACTTAGTATCTGGGCAGATAATTTTATTACCATAACCGTTTGTCACTGAAGATCCAACATTGTACATGTCGGACTTGGCCTGATACATTCTGATCATGAGTGGCTCTCCCAGCACATATTATTCCCATCGTATAATATTGTGGCCTCCATAGAGGGAGTTTACCTATTTTTACCCACTGATGTGCATTTATTTTCGTCATGGCATCTTGTATTTCTCTTTCATCCCATATCATAAGATTTTTTTATTGATTAGAATTACAAAATAAAGATTAATTCAACTGAAACTTGTGTCATTATTTTAGACTTAGTATACTTACTTGCTGGTAATGAAGTACACTTTATTGCATTTTCTCACTGACAATTCTCCAGCTCCTCAATGCTTATGGACAATATTACACCATTGCCAAAAACTGTTTGGGTTTATAGTATAAGGTGAGAAATGTGGGTCTTTTAATAGTGTGTGAGTTCATATGAAGATCTTGAACTATAGTCATGTTTGTATTTTATGTCAGGGGATTACATGGTATGGGGGTAGTTATACTTTAGAGAGAATGCCAGTCTTCTGGAGAAAAGCTGGAGAGAAGACAGAGATAATGGTATCAATGTTTGTTCTAAGGTGAGGTGGGTTGAGGTAGTTGTTTAAGGGGGAGGTGAGGAAATAAGAGGTTCTTGCAAAAGGCTGAGCATGTAGGAGGGCAACACCACAGGGGCAGGTGGTGTGGGGAGCCTCCTTAGTTATTAGATAGTAATTAAGATGATATGTCCTGTTTTAGCACATCAGCACTGTCACAAAGTGTCGACTACACTGTGGGAAGAGGGTCATGAGCAACCATGAAGTGTGAGTTCCTAAATGGTTTGTTGGTTGTTCATCCCTGTGTTTTTGCCAATATATTACTGTGGACCAAAAGGTTGTGTAGAAGTTTGTTGCAGGCAGTGTGGTGGAAGCATCAAAGGAGAACAATGCTGCATCTCAAGTTGCCTTGTCAGCTCCTTCATTGCCAGGTAGTGCTAACACAAATTGACAACCAACAAAATTATATAAATATAAACAAAAAGGAAATTCAGAATGCGGATGAGCCACTAGTGGATTTCCTGGATCAACGAGTGGAGGGAGTGGGGAATGAGAAGAACCTTTAGAGCACTGCATTAATCAGAGATAAACATGTATGGCCATGAGAGGTTGTGAATAAGGTGAGTGGTGAACACAGTGAAGTGTTCAGTGATAAAAATTTAGGAGAGGGGGAGAAGTGATTCAGATTTTGTGTCTGTGGGAGATACTGATGTATACCCCACTCCATGGTGAGAGTGGGAGCAATCTACATAAATATTAATGGCAGAAGAATGAGGATGGGTTTGAAGAAAAGGAAAATAATTACCATGGAATGTGCTTACCTACGCTGGTTCTGATCTATGCCAAAAATCAGTTTACGACATTGTGTTGGAATGGAACTCCATTGTAACTTGAGGACCCCCTGTAATGATATTGAGAGATTTGTTATTAGAGAGGATATTAGTTCACTCTATGGAGTTGTGGTGGTGTCTCCCTAAAGGTAGTGTCTTGCAATGAGGTCTTCTAGTATAAGAAATGGAAAGTGGGGGTTCATTTGTTAATGAAATCTGATAGTGTTTCTAATGTAATGTTTTCTGATGGAGAAGGTATAAGAAACAGATGATTATTGGACAATGGACAATGGAGGAAAATTTGGGCCACATTGGCTTGAGAGGAGTATGGAGTGTAAGTGATAATGATAAGATATTTGGGTAGATGAGGATTTGGCTTGGGTAGAGAAAGGGGTGATAGGTAGTATAGTTCTCTAAGTATTTGGGATTGTGTTTATGCCTATACTCTATCAATTTCAACTTGAGCCCTAAAGCACAACTTGGTGAGACTGCACTTCTGCCACATCACTCTATCATTCTCCTCAGAGGGGCTAGCTACCTCTCTTTATATACATACATACATATACCAAGGGCTTTTTCCCCTTTACAAGGGAGGAAGCCAAAGTCAAAGGCATAAATTCACTCCCACCTATTTCATCCCCACATACTCCACTCCCATTTACCACCTTTCCCTCCCTCTTTTCTTAGCTACTCCTGGATGACGGACTATCCCTGCATCTTGCCCACCACCTTGGGTCAGAGGCAATGGAGCAAGACAGAGCATATCCACAGGAAGGCCACTTCATTTAATTGGCGGCCCCCTCCTCTTTGTCTCATGTAGAAAAAGAGAAGACGGGGAGAATTCCCTTCGGGCTGTATCAAAATATCATTGACACATAATCCCCACCCCCCACCCACTCCCATGCATCACATCATCATCCAAACACAATCACTCTCCACTCACTTTTATCTTCTGTCTTTTCTCTTTCTTCCTCAACAGACATTTCCCTCTTTCCCAATACCCCTTTTGTCAATACACTGGGATACTTCCATGAAACACACACTGAACAATCTAACCAACTTTTCTACTGTTACTATACCTTTTGTTAGATATTTCACATAATATCCATCCAATTCAGGTACCTTCAGAGCTATTTTTTTAACTATATAACTACAAGTTATACATGTAGAGAGGAAATGAAAATTCTATTTGATATAATTTTTAAATTTATTCTTATATCACATTTTCTTTCAATCAGTACAAAATTTCAATACGACTTACAAAAAGTAACACCATGATTTGTAAGGAAAAAAAATATATAAAAAATATGAAAAATATGGGGAAAAAATAATAATAATGAAATAATAATAATAATAATAATAATGATAATAATAACAATAATATACAACAATACAGCCTCTCAATATTGAAAATATACAAGCTCAACAATGGGCTCATATCTTTTCCTAATTATCACAAGTTAAGAAATCCTTTTGTGCTACTTACAAATGCCTTTTATTAAAAAGCATCATAATCTTTGATATATAAATAAAAAAAAAAATAAGCTATCCTATTCTCTGTGTAATTAATTCTAATTATCACCAAGCTCGCTGAAAACTACAAATTTGAATTTGGTACATAAGCTGATTCTGGAAACAGGTCGCTACTGTGATCAACAACATATCTGTAAAAGGAAAAAAACAGTGAGCTGGAGAGACCCTCTTTGAAACAACTAATAACAACAATAATGCAAAGTCTTGCAGCTCATTGCCAATAAGTGCCATACTGCAATTGACCTGCCATGCTCACACAGACCATATGAATGTAGTCAATAAAATAAGAAAGATACAATAATGTAGGAATTTGTTGGTGCATATGGTTCTGGCAGTGCAAGAAATAAAGAGGAGTGAGGTACAATGGAATGATTTAAAAGTGTAGAGAGATTAGGAATAAATGGAAACACAGTGGTGACCAGTGATTTGAGTGCTAGACAGGCGCGGATACACCCCGAGTATAGTACACTTGTCTCAAGTTTGATTCTCCTTGGATAAACACTTTTTAGTGCGAATTTATGATTTGAATTATATATGATTTCACATACAATTATGAGCAAAACAATGCAAGGGTAGTGGGCAAGGGATTGGAGATGGTTAAAGAAAATGGAGAAAAGTGGGAGGTGAGCCAGCTGTTGTTTGCGGATGACACTGTGCTTGTGGCAGGATTGGAGGAGGGATTGAGGAAGTTGGTGGCAGAGTTTGGGAGAGTATGTGATAGAAGAAAGCTAAAGATAAATGTGGGTAAAAGTAAGGTGATGAGATGTACAAGGGGTGAAAGTGGCAGTAGACTGGAAGTGAGCATTAAGGGAGAGCGACTGGAGGAAGTGGATAGTTTTAGATACTTGGGTGCAAATGTGGCAGGGAAAGGTGGAGTGAAAGTGGAGGTAGAATGTAGATTGAGAGAGGCGAGTAAATGCCTTGGTGGATTAAAGAGTGTAATGAGGAATAGACATTTGGGAATGGATGCTAAGAGGAGACTGTATGAAGGAGTAATTGTGCCAACAGCACTGTATGGGGCAGAAACATGGAACATAAGAGAGGAAGAGAGGAGTTTGAATGTGTTTGAGATGAGGTGTCTGAGAAGTATGATGGGGGTTACTAGGCTAGATAGAGTGAGAAATGAGGAGGTGAGGAGGAGAACAGGGGTGGAAAAGGAGCTGGGAGATAGGGTTGATGAAAGAATATTAGGATGGTTTGGACACATGGAAAGAATGAGTGAAGAAAGACTAGTAAAAGAGGTGTGGAAGGCAGATGTGGAGGGAGTGAACATGAGGGGACGTCCTAGGATGAGGTGGATGGATGGGGTGAAGGGGGCTTTGGGGAAGAGGGGAATGTCTGTTGAGGAAGGACGGGAGAGGACAGAAGACAGGGGTGAATGGAGAATGGTTGTATATGGATGATGTTGTGATTGCATGAGGTGGAATGGGTGGGTGGATGGGGGGTGAGGTAGTATGTGTGAGCAAAATTTGATGCAGCCTGAAGGGATTTCTCCCCGTCCTCTCATTTTATGCAATGGGGGGACGGAGAGGGGGGGTCGCCGATTTAATGAAGCGGCCTTGCTGTGGATGTGCTGTGTCTTGCGACACTGCTTCTGACCCAGGGCAGTGGACAAGGTGCAGGGATGACCCGTCATTCAGGAGGTGCTAGGATAAGAGGGAGGGTGGAGGGGTGTGGAGTGTATTCAGGGATGGAATGGGTGGGAATGATTTTATGCCTTTTTCTTTTTGGCTACCCCCCTTGTAAGGGGGTGGATGGGGGGTGAGGTAGTATGTATGAGCAAAACAGACTTAGGTTTCTGGACCGATCTCCAAGCCAACAGCATTATTCTTCGGGTTAAAATATCGGCGTGTTTCAAGTATTGGTTATCGCTTATCGGTTCGGGCCCCCCCCGCCCCCAATAACATTCCTGGATCCGTGCCTGGTGCTAGACAAATCCAGAGGATGTCATTGGGAAAGTATGATTTTCCCCCCTCCTGCTATTCTATGAGATTTTACATATTTGAAAGCTGTTCTTCACACCCATGGATTTTAGCCAAAATCGGCAGGTGACCGATTTGGCCCAAACTTATCTCAGAGGGAGAGAATCGGTCAAACTGGACGGTGAGGTAGACACGAGGAGCCTGGGCTCAAGGGCGTGGTGGTGGCGCCCCTACAAAATTTGGGAGTGGGGACTGGGTGGCTTTGCTCCCATTCTAGGCTTTTGGGCCTTTGTCACCCGTACTGTTGGCGTGAGTGGTGTCCAAGTGAACCCAACAGGAGCCCTGCCTCCCATCGACCTGTGGGTGACATGGTGGTCAAATCGGAGTAGGTAACCAAAATGACCCCTCAAATTCTCCTAGGGTTTACCCATAGATTTTAGCCAAAATCGGCAGGTGACCGATTTGGCCCAAACTTATCTCAGAGGGAGAGAGTCGGCCAAACTGGACGGCGAGGTAGACGCGAGGAGCCTGGGCTCAAGGGCGTGGTGGTGGCGCCCCTCCAAAATTTGGGAGCGGGGGCTGGGTGGCTTTGCTCCCATTTTACGCTTTTGGGTCTTTGTCGCCAGTACTGTTGGCGTGAGTGGTGTCCAAGTGAACCCAACAGGAGCCCTGCCCCCCATCGACCTGTGGGTGACATGGTGGTCAAATCGGAGTAGGTAACCAAAATGACCCCTAAAATTCTCCCATGCATTTTAGCCAAAATCGGCAGGTGACCGATTTGGCCCAAACTTATCTCAGAGAGAGACAGTCGGCCAAACTGGACGGCGAGGTAGACACGAGGAGCCTGGGCTCAAGGGTGTGGTGGTGGCGTCCCTCCAAATTTTGGGAGTGGGGGCTGGGTGGCTTTGCTCCCATTTTACACTTTTGGGCCTTTGTCGCCCGTACTGTTGGCGTGAGTGGTGTCCAAGTGGACCTAACAGGAGCCCTGCCCCCCATCGACCTGTGGGTGACATGGTGGTCAAATCGGAGTAGGTAACCAAAATGACCCCTAAAATTCACCTAGGGGTTTACCCATGGATTTTAGCCAAAATCGACAGGTGACCGATTTGGCCCAAACTTATCTCAGAGGGAGAGAGTCAGCCAAACTGGACGGTGAGGTAGACAGGAGCCTGGGCTCAAGGGCGTAGTGTTGGGGTCCCTCCAAAATTTGGGAGTGGGGACTGGGTGGCTTTGCTCCCATTTTACGCTTTTGGGCCTTTGTCGCCCATACTGTTGGCGTGAGTGGTGTCCAAGTGGACCCAACAGGAGCCCTGACCCCCATCGACCTGTGGGTGACATGGTGGTCAAATCGGAGTAGGTAACCAAAATGACCCCTCAAATTCTACATGGATTTTGGCCAAAATCAGCAGGTGGCCGAGTTGGCCAAAACTTAGCCCAGAGGGAGAAAGGCGGCCACAGTGGACTGCGAAGTAGACGCGAGGAGCCTGGGCTCAAGAGCGTGGAGGTGGCGCCCCTCCAAATTTTGGGAGCGGGGGCTGGGTGGCTTTGCTCCCATTTTACGCTTTTGGGCCTTTGTTGCCTGTACTGTTGGCGTGAGCGGTGTCCAAGTGGACCCAACAGGAGCCCTGCCCCCCATCGACCTGTGGGTGACATGGTGGTCAAATCGGAGTAGGTAACCAAAATGACCCCTCAAATTCTCCTAGGGGTTTACCCATGGATTTTAGCCAAAATCGGCAGGAGACCGATTTGGCCCAAACTTATCTCAGAGGGAGAGAGTCGGCCAAACTGGACGGCGAGGTAGACGCGAGGAGCCTGGGCTCAAGGGCGTGGTGGTGGCGCCCCTCCAAATTTTGGGAGTGGGGGCTGGGTGGCTTTGCTCCCATTTTACGCTTTTGGGCCTTTGGCGCCTGTACTGTTTGCCTAAGTGGTGTCCAAGTGGACACCACACCAGCCCTGCCCCCCATCGACCTGTGGGTGAGATGGTGGGTAAATTGGAGCAGATAACCAAAATAACAGCCATGGATTTTGGCCAAAATCGGCAGGTGACAGATTTGGCCCAAACTCAGCCCAGAGGGAGAGAGTCTGCCACAGTGGACGGCGAGGTAGACATGAGGAGCCTGGGCTCAAGGGCGTGGTGGTGGCACCCCTCCAAATTTTGGGAGTGGGGGCTGGGTGGCTTTGCTCCCATTTTACGCTTTTGGGCCTTTGTCGCCCGTACTGTTGGCGTGAGTGGTGTCCAAGTGGACCTAACAGGAGCCCTGCCCCCCATCGGCCTTTGGGTGACATGGTGGTCAGATCGGAGTAGGTAACCAAAATGACCCCTAAAATTCTCCTAGTACCCATGGATTTTAGCCAAAATCGGCAGGTGACCGATTTGGCCCAAACTTATCTCAGAGGGAGAGAGTCGGCCAAACTGGACGGCGAGGTAGACGCGAGGAGCCTGGGCTCAAGGGCGTGGTGGTGGCGCCCCTCCAAATTTTGGGAGTGGGGGCTGGGTGGCTTTGCTCCCATTTTACGCTTTTGGGCCTTTGTCGCCCGTACTGTTGGCGTGAGTGGTGTCCAAGTGGACCCAACAGGAGCCCTGCCCCCCATCGACCTGTGGGTGACATGGTGGTCAAATCGGAGTAGGTAACCAAAATGACCCCTAAAATTCTCCTAGGGGGTTTACCCATGGATTTTAGCCAAAATCGACAGGTGACCGATTTGGCCCAAACTTATCTCAGAGGGAGAGAGTCGGCCAAACTGGACGGCGAGGTAGATGCGAGGAGCCTGGGCTCAAGGGCATAGTGGTGGCGCCCCTCCAAATTTTGGGATCAGGGGCTGGGTGGCTTTGCTCCCATTTTACGCTTTTGGGCCATTGTCGCCCGTACTGTTGGCGTGAGTGGTGTCCAAGTGGACCCAACAGGAGCCCTGCCCCCCATCGATCTGTGGGTGACATGGTGGTCAAATCGGAGTAGGTAACCAAAATGACCCCTAAAATTCTGCTGGGGGACTGAGAGGACTTTTTTCGAACACCTTGGAACAGCTGATCACACAAATTATACAACACTGATCTGAATGTAATTGTCATAAAAATGTATCACATCAAACAAAATAATGAATTAAGAGTCAATCTATACACTAAGAGCTTTTTCCCCCTTACACGGGAGGTAGCCAAGTCAGAGACACGTACCTATTCCCACCCATTTCACTCATTTCCACCACCCTCTCCACCCCTTCCATCTCAGCTCCTCATGGTGATGGGTCATCCCTATGTCTGTAACCTGCCCTGGGTCAAACACAATGCAGCAAGACACAGTACATCCACAGCAAGAGAGAGTGAGTGGTTCGAGGTAAAGGTGGACTGTGTCAAGGCTGTGTCATGTTGCCATGACAGTTCAGTGTGTACATGGATGGGGTGGCGGGAGAGGTTCAAAAGTAATGGGCAAAGGACTGGATATTGTTAAAGAAAATAAGTAAATAAATAAATAAATAAAAATGGAGAAAAGGGGAGGTGAGCCAATTGTTGTTTGCTGACATCACTGCACTTGTGGCAGGATTAGAGGAGGGATTAAGGAAGTTAGTGACAGAGTTTGGAAAGGTATGTAGTGAGAGAAAGTTAAAGGTAAATGTGGGTAAAAGCAAGGTGATAAGATGTACAAGGGTAGAGGATGGCAGTGAGTTGGAAAGAAGTCTAAAAGGAGAGAGGTTGGAGGAAGTGGATAGCTTTAGGTATTTTGGGCTCCATGTGGCTTTCCTCCTAACCTCATTCTCTTCCTCACATCCACATTTCTCATTCTCCCCATTACATAAAAACAACACAGAACTTACTCTAAGAAGAGGTCTAGGTGCTTCAAAATAACTTTCTTCTTTTTCTCTGTTGTATTCATTTTGAAGAGAATTTCTGGTAATTTAACTGCAAAGCAAATAGTAACATCATATCAATAATCCATACCCTTAACACTATATTGCAAAGAAAAAGTTAAACCACAATGTCACTTATGCATAATTCTACCCATTGGTTCTTATAAATCTAAAACACCTCAGTCAATCAAATGATCCATCAATTATTCAATCCATTGTTCAAGCTCCTTGCAGTAGACCTGCACTCTCCAGGGAGCCTGCCATGGACACCAGTTCAGCTCCATAAATCATCCAATAAAGAATTCTGTGTCTTAGGGGAATCAAAGTACTTACCAAATTCATTACAAACACATCTTTTAACTACCCTTTCACCTGCTACTCATTCTGCAAGGTAGCAAAACACAAAAGCTGAAGACGACTACAGATAGTAGCCGAAATATACGGATCTCCTGTACTTCTGATATTATTTCTCCGATAGTGGTTTTAAGTGTATATTTACAAATGTGTTACAACATTACAGTTTCCCACAAAAGCCCTTGTTGAAGCTCAGGGATTTAAGACTGTATGCTCTTAATGGCATCATATGCCATCTCTAACAGATTCTGCCTCTGTCTTCACACCTCCAAAAGAACCCCATAGTCAACTCCGCCACTATCCCTTCTGTTCCTTTGTCCATCTGCACAGTTTATCCTTTCCTTTCTACCTGACTCACCTCCTCACTTTTTCACTTCTTTCCAAAACATCTTTTTATTCTTTTAAAAATTTTGTCACATCTGCTCTCCTCTTTACCTCCTTTATCTTAAATTTTGTTTCTCATCTCTATTTCTTGTACCTCTCACATTCTTCCTAAGTCCTACTTTGTAAGTAATCCACATATATTGCTTCTTCTCTTCTACTACCATCTTCACCTTATCACCCCACCACTCACTACCCTACCTTCTATTCCCTCCCATCCTCTTTGTTAGGCTAGGGCGTTGTTAATTGCGGCGAAGGTTGAGGGGATGGCAGTTCGAACCCTGCCACCGGCAAAGTTGAACCGAGGGCATGGTTCATTAAATTCCACGCTACAAAGTCCTCTGTGAAGGGTACCATACTAGCCTTCCAATAGGGGGGAGTTTGTGACGTTAAACCATATCACCATCTTTGTACACCTTGTCACTTCCTCTTTGAAACAAATCCATTCCTCTTCTACTCCCATCTCTAATCTATCCTTCACCACTTCTCTCAACTTCTCCTGGTATTCTTTCTCCTTTTGCTTTTCATTCAAATAAATCTAAAAAATTCCAAGTTACTAAAAGCACTAGCCTCAAACCACATGGAAAATTAAATTTTCTTTTCACTAATCATACATATACCATACATATACCAAGGCTTTTTTCCCCCTTAGAAGGGAAGTAGCCAAAAACAAAAAGGCATAAAATCATTCCCACCCATTCCATCCCTAAATACACTCCACTCCACTCCACCCTCCCTCCCATCTTAGCACCTCCTGGATGACAGGGTCATCCCTGCACCTTGTCCACTGCCCTGGGTCAGAGGCAGTGTCGCAAGTCACAGCACATCCACAGCAAGGCCACTTCATTAAATCGGCGACCCTCCCCTCTCCGTCCCCCCATACATAAAAGGAGAAGACGGAGAGAAATCCCTTCAGGCTGCATCAAATTTTGCTCACACATACAACCTCACCCCCCAACCCATTCCACCTCATGCATCACATCATCCATATACTGTGCAACCATTCTCCATTCACCCCTGTCTTCTGTCCTCTCCCGTCCTTCCTCAACAGACATTCCCCTCTTCCCCAAAGCCCTCTTTACCCCATCCATCCATCTCATCCTAGGATGTCCCCTCATGTTCACTCCCTCTGCCTTCCATACCTCTTTTACTAGTCTTTCTTCACTCATTCTTTCCATGTGCCCAAACCATCCTAATACTCTTTCATCAACCCTATCTCCCAACTCCCTTTCCACCCCTGTTCTCCTCCTCACCTCCTCATTTTTCACTAATAGGAGAATAAATTTTTCACAAATTTTTCACTAATAGGAGAATAAATTTTTCACAAATTTTTCACTAACAGGAGAATAAAACTCACCAAACAACCTTAACAGATGCATTGGTCCATAAAGAAGAACAGGGGGAGGTGGCTGGCGGTTCTCCTCTGGGAGGAGGGTCCAATCTGACAGGTAGGGATGAAGAGTGTGAAGTGCTTTGGTGATGGTTGCGTCACTGTTAAGCATGCCTCCACTCACTCCAGAAGTTGTGGTTGTTGGAGTGCTTCTTCCAGACTCGCTGAAATAATTTTAGTCATTGTTTTGTAATTATAATCTAAGAGTACTCATACATACATACATACATACATACATATATATACCAAATGCTTTTTCCTCCCTTATAAGGGAAGTAGCCAAAAAAACAAAGCCATAAAAACCAATCCCACCCATACCATCCCCAACATACTCCACTCCCATCCACCCACTTTCCTCCCTTTTATCTTGACTCCTCTTGGATGATGGGTCATCCCTGCATCTTGCCTGCTGCCCTGGGACAGAAGCAGTGTTGCAAGACACTAAATTAATATATTCTACACACTTCATTCTGCCTGATGCAAAATTATCATTGAACTTATAGGTCACTAACAATGGGATTAATCTAAATGCCATTAACCCTTTTTTTAAATGATGTACTCAACAGATTTTTATTCTGGCTCATGATTTTATTCCACTTCAGGAACAGCGATCTGTGCCACCCACAGAGATGGCAAGGGCCTGCTGCATGCCAGGCCCACTGTATATCCATCCCTCTGAATGCTCTCCCCACTAAGAGGACAGAGTCTACCTAGCCATGCTGCAATATGGCCACCATCCAGCCTTTAAGTTTCTAGACGAGACTGGATGACCATCACAGACAACTGTCCAGGATGTAACACTTTACCCAATAAAACACATTATGAAGGACTGTATCATATACAATCATGCATATCAGCAATCATGCCTCTAGGTTCTCCTCATATGGTATGTGTTTGGAGGAGGACTTTATCAACTATGAAGAAGTACACTCTTCTAAATCTATGCAAGAGATTGTAATACCTACCTTGTTAAGCTTCCAACATTTGAGACATTTTTTTCACGCTCAGTGCTTCCAGCTGAATCTCCTGACAATGGGCGGTTTGATCTGAGCTGTCGTCTTGGTGTGGATTCTGGATACAGAAATGCTCATGAACATGAGAGGCAGACAGACACACAAATGGAAAGACATACAGACAGAGAGAGAGAGAGAGAAGGGAGGGAGGGAGGGAAATAGTGGTATAACTGCTTCAGCTGGTTTATCCTGTACTAGATCTGCTTTCATTATCATGTAAAAATAATCTGAACTGTGAGTAAAATTTTTCTTCTGAAAAGCTATCAGCAATATTTTGTCATGAAGTAATCAAAATAATATTCAAACATTACCTTTGGTTTTATCTTCTTTTTCTACTTTTTCTACAGCCTTCTGTTTACTATCATCTTTGTCCTTCTCTTTCTCTTTGTCTTTGTCCTTATCCTTGTCCTTGTCCATGTCTTTCTCTTTCTCTTTGCTGTCCTTCTCTTTGTTGTCCTTGTCTTTGCTGTCCTTCTCTTTGATATCCTTGTCTTTATCTTTGTTATTCTCATCATCTCCTGCAACTAATTTGCTGTTCACATCTTCAGAGGGTTCTTTAGGTTTTTCATTTTCCAAACTATGATGAAAGCATAAAAATAAAGAATGATAAATAATCACAGCCTCCTATGACATATATGCATTTCTCAAACTAAATTAAACTATCATCAGTTCTATTCACATAAGAATCGGACTTTGATTAAATAAACAATACATTTGAATAACTTGGGTGCACAGTAGGGTGGATTTATATGTTTTAGACAGTTTTCATATGATTCATTTCTGATATTTGGAATGAGAATGTAGTTGGAAAGGCATATGGGAGGGTGTTAATTGAGAGGATTAGAAGAACAGATGGAATAATTGGTGAGGAGCAGTGTGTTTTTAGAAAAGGCAGAGGGTGTATGGATAAAAAAAATTAGGTTAGGCACATTTGCAAGAAGTGTTTGGCAAAAGGTAGGGATGTTTTTTTGAGCCCTTATAGATTTGGAGAAGGCTTACAACAGGGTATACAGTAAGGCACTATGGGAAGTACTGTAGATATATAGGATCAGGGGAAAGCTCTTAGAGTTTTTACAAGAATAGTAGACCTTGTGTTTGGATTAGATATGAAAAGAGTGAATAGTTTAAGGTGAAAGTGGAGCTGTGTCTGGGTTATGTTATGTCACCATGGCTGTTCAACGTGAACATGGATTTAGTGGCCTATTTATATGCCAAGCGATTTTCCCCCTTACAGGAGAGGTAGCCAAGTCAAAAGGCACATACCTACTCCCACCCATTCCACTCCTACCTATTCCACTCCCATCCACTACCCTTGTTACACTCTCATCTTGGCTCCTTGTGGATGAAGGGTTATCCTTGTCTCCTACCTTATAAGGAAGGTGGCCAAGTCAAAAGACTCGTACCTACTCCCACCCATTCCACTCCTACCTATTCCACTCCCATCCACCACCCTTATTACCTTCTAATCTTGGCTCCTTGCGGATGAAGAGTTATCCTTGTCTCCTGCCCACCATCCAGGTCAGAATAGGTGGATGGAGTGAACTTGAGGGAACAACTGAGGATGAGATGGATAGATGGGATGAAAGGGGCTTTGAATGGTTGTATATGGATGATATTCTGACACAACACAAAGGGATTTCTCCCAGTCTTCTATGGGAAACTGATTTCTTATAACACATTTGTAAATGTTCACTTTTAAACCCACTATTGGAGAAATAATATCAGAAGTACAGGAAAACTGTATATTTCGACTACTATCTATAGTCCTCATTCTGCTGAAGAGGACTACAGATAGTAGTCAAAATATACAGTTTTCCTGTACTTCTGATATTATTTCTCCGATAATGGGTTTAAAAGTGAACCAGTCTTCTATATTTTCCACACGAGTGGACAAGGAGGGGGGATTGCAGTTCAAGTGAAGCAGCCCTGCTGTCTTGCTGCATTGCTTTTGACCCAGGCAGTAGGCAGGAGATAAAGATGACACTTCATCCACGAGGAGCTAAGATGAGAGGGAAATGATAGATGATGGATGGGAGTGGAATGGGTAGAAGCATGTGCATGCCTTGGCTGGCTACCTCCCTTGTAAAAGGGAAAACGACATTGATATATAGACAAAGAAACAATCAAAACCTGTTTAATTTTACACCCATAATATAAGTATTAACATAACTACTCTAACACCAATGACTACAGTACCATTTCAAAACACTTGAACTAGACATATGTGGTTGTCAAAAGTCCTACCTTCCTTTATAAACTGGCTTTGAAGATCGCAGCTGCTGGGCTTGTGCCTGCTCCTTCTCATAAAGAAGCAAACCTTCCACGTGAAAGTCAAAGATAACCCGTAATCCATCCATCACCTCTTTACACAAATCAAGGCTTCTGCAAATGAAGTAGTACTACAATGAGAAGCACAGAGAATGGCAGGTATTAGCTCACCATATTTAAGCTTATGAATCAGCCATCCTGTAACTTTAGTTTCTCTAATAGCAAACCTTTAGCTGCAAGGCATTTGGTAACAGCCCACAGGCTAGCCCAGAGATTTTTTGAAAGATAAAAATTTTACTGCTATCTTGCATGAACATGGGGCAGGTTAGAATATGTTCTCTCTTCTGTGTAGTATGAAAATATGAAATAAAAAAAGGGTACATATCAGAAGTTGAATTCTGTGGGAAAAAAAATCTGACAAGATGGAAAATAAAATATATTCAATCCACTTACACTATATAAGGTTTTTCTTTCTCCTTTGTTTCACTTTTCCTTTTGTCTATACTTTTTGAGGAATTGCATATTGCAAAGGACTTCACATAATCTTCCAGAAGATTTAATGCTGTGTACTCTGCTGGAAGAAGAACAAGCTGGAAAGTAAGAATAAAAGGAAAAAGAAAATTAAATTCTAGGACTGTGTCGAATGAAAATATCTATTTTCATATCCATGTTCATCAATTGTTTGTTTGTCCTCTAAGGACTTTTTCTTCACTCATTCTTTCCATGTTTCCAAATTATCTCAATAATCTTTCATCAGCCCTATCTACCCTCTCCCTTTCCACCCCTACTCTCCTCCTCATATCATAACTGTAATAATATCCTCCTTATTATCATAATAACAATTGTTGCCTTAAGTTTCAATGAGTGAAAAATTCATAGCCCTTAAGTGGCTGGTAATGGTCCCCGGGTCTTCTCTCCAAGAAGAAACTTTAAGTGTTGTCTATGTTGTACAGGTGTGGGACTGTTTCTAGGTCACTGGCTGAGAGTGTTATAAGGAGGGGAACACTCACCAAATGTCAGCTTTTCATATGTGAAAAAGATGTAAGAAATACGACTGAAGATTATAGAGATCTTGAGCCCAGTCTGGAGACCAAAATCACATGCGACTTTTCAAAATTCACCTGAAAAAGTAGCTAATGCTAAGATTACCTTGTTCCTCTCATTGATCAGCCTATAGTCCCTCTCGAGCACAGCTTTCAAGGAGTCTGGTAAGATGAGAGGGACATGCTGTTCAATACTGTCTTCATCACTTGTGTCATCGTCAACTCCGGTAGTTGTGCTCTCGATTTCAGAAGTCACGGATCCTACTTCATCTTCAGTTGTCCCAGTCTGTTTATAAGTGAATGAATCTTAGATATGAACAACCCTATATGGAGTATCGACTTCAATTTTCATGCAGTAAATACATACATATACCAAAGGCTTTTTCCCCCTTACAAGGAAGGTAGCCAAAAAACAAAGGCATAAAAACCACTCCCACCCATTCCATCCCTAACATTTTTTTTTTTTTTTTTTTTTTTTTTTTTAGTGAAATCCCAGCAGACCAGAGGTATGAAGCTTTGTTTGGAAACTAATCTCCACTCAGGAAGGAATGCTGATCACTTTTAATTTCTAGTATCCCCCCTTTCTCTTGCTTAGATGGTATTCCTAGTCTCCTCACTCCATCTCACTTAGCTGTTCTCTACAACCAGCCGATACCATAAAAACAAGGTAGTTACGCAAAGGAAAGGATAATCTTCACCCCTTTCACTCCTATCACATGCATCCCTTTTACTCCTTCCTGCTTAATTAATTTCCCAACATTACTGCAGGCATATCTGGCGCACCCATCTCATGGACCAGGTCAGTACATTCTTTTCTAACTCTCTGTCACTAATGCACATCTTGGTTCTTTGACATACTGACTCCATGCTCTTGCAGCTTTATTCACCCCATATCACCGAGGAATATAACTTTAGCCAAATCAGTTCTATATCAACATATATACCCATGAGAGACATTTGCTAAATACACTAATCAAAATTTAAATAGTAAATACTGCCTTCCTCCATGTGATTATACAAAATCTGAGTCTATCGTATTACTGGGTACAGTATATTCTACATAAGTTTATATCACAATTCAAAGTTCAAAAATGGCAATTAATACTTGTGAACTTGTTTCTGATTCTGCCTGCTCCCGTTCTCTTCTCTTCTTTTCAGTTTCAATTGTTTCCCGAATGGTCTCTGACAGGCGCCTCTTACGTTTCTTTTCTTTACTGAAAAAAAGAAAAAAGAAAATAGGCATAAAATCCATGGAAATGGTACTAAAAATTTACTTACTTGTGATGGTCCTGTGAGGGTGATGTTGCGAGAGAATTATCTCCTAGTTGTTCAACTTTAAATCCCATCAACACCCTCACCTCTTTAAGAAGATACAAAATGCTGAACTACCTATTACATTTAACAACTTGTTTATGAAAAAAATATCCTGCTCATTATCATCATTAACTTACATACATATACATACATACATACATACATACATACATACATATACCAAGGCTTTTTCCCCCTTACAAGGGAGGTAGCCAAAAAGAAAAAGCACATACATATATAGACACTTAAAAAATGTAAAGAACAACTGGCAGACAAGATTCATAGTTGCACTGTACGTTCAAAAAGATGGAAATATGGAGACACCATTAAATTATAGGCCAATATTATTGACCAGCACAACAGTGAAATTATATGAAAGGATTTTGAAAGATTAATGGACCAAATATCACGAAGAGATATATTCTGGTAGAAAGTCAGTTTGACTCCAAATTTGGAAGGTCATGTGTGTGACTCAAACCTCTTACGCTTTTACTCTTGAGTGATTGATGTGCTGCAAGAGGGAGGAGTGGGTGGACTGAGTGTACCTCACCCAAAAAGTATCTCACAATTGACTTGCATGGAAATTGGAGCATATTGGAGGACTAAGAAGCAAACTTATGAGAAATAGGAATCTAGGGATGGAGGCAAATAGAAGACTAGGATAGAGTGGTTGTTCCTGCAACACTGTATGGGGCAAAGACTTGGAATGTTGAGGAGGCAGAAAGGAGAAAATCAAATATGTCTCAAATTAAATGTTTGAGAGGAATGGTGGAGGTTACACAAATACACGAAAAGTTGAGTGGGTAATGAGGAAGTGAGGTAAAGAGCTGTAGTGGAGAGGGAATTGACAAATCGAGTTGATTAAAAAATACTGGGATGGTTTGGGAACATGGAAAGAATGAGTAATATACAAGGTCAATGCATTCAAATTCTGCATGACACATTGACTGAAACTTTGTACAATTACTTTTCATATTTTACACACAGAGGGAACTTACCTCAACTATCTATTTCTAATCAGTAACTAATGATTACTAAATATAGTGTGATGGAAAATAAGAACTTTTCATTCAAACATGGGAGAGCCTTTTATCTGTTCACAAGATACAATGCTTATCTTGTTAATCTAACAAAACCTATGGAAAAATATATAAGCCTCACAATAACCAATCATTAATTTCTATTTTTCCTTTATTCACATCATGAAAAGCTAAATAACTAATTCAAATAATTTTACTTTACAAAGAGCAAACAGACACACACATTTGAGTCATCTAATGAACACATCCTCTATAAGTACACACATTTACAGATACTTACACATTGGGTCCATGCCCTACAAGTACTCTATTTGATTTGAACGACCTGAAAAAAGTAACAAAAAGAATTAGAATCTAAATCAATAATCATACTTTCATCTGCACAGCATGTCTATTATATATGAAATACACCCCAGCCAAAACTAACAAAGGGTACATGCTTGTGTTGATCCAGCGATATGGGCATCAGTAAGAATCGTCTTCTCACTCATCAGATCCCTCAACACCCTAACCTTCATATAAAAGTACAGTACTATAGATACAGCCCCAAAGGGGTATTTAGTTTCTGGACCAGAGCCATGATTTCTATTATATACCATATACCAAGGGCTCTTTCCCCCTTACCTGGAAGGTAGCCAAACCCAAAAGGCATATACCCACTCCCACCTACTAATAAACATGATTTCTAGTAACTTATTATGCTCCCTTCACTTTTTTTCACATGAGAAAGCTGACTAGTAACTGCTTCTCTCTTCCGTATTTTACCTACCGGATATATAGAAAAGGACCCACATTAATACTGCATGAAATCATCCTAATTTTACTCCTAAAGAGATTTATGGGAAGGTCCATAGACTGTTGCTTGCACATTTTAAGTTTTGGGTTTTCAGCTAATAAAACTTGAGATGCAGATATATATATATATGTATAAATATATATATATACATATACATATATATATGTATATATATATATATGTATATATGTATATATATATATATATATGTATATATTTTTATCAACCACAATACACTTTAATTCTAAGCCATCAACATCGAGAGACTCACGGAGGTCAACATCTAGCACATTTCAAGTGTTAGTGACTTGTCACTAACACTTGTCATGTGCTAGCCTGGGTTCAAGTCCTTGGCCGTACCACATTTCAATTTCTGCATGTTGGCCTCCGTGAGTATCTCGATGTTGATGGCTTAGAATTAATGTGTATTGTGGTAGATAAAAATGTATATCTGTTCACTGGGACCCATTCAGTGTTGTACATATATATATATGCATGTATCAATACTTCACCCTAAATGTAGATAAAACATAATAATTCCATTCATGAAGCCTAAAAACAAAGGTAGATTGAGTGGCAATGGTAGAGTCAGACTCTAGTATGCATTTACTTTAATTTGGAAGTGGGAAGAAACAACTTCGCCAACCATGTAGTTAATGAATGGAACAAACTTACTGCAGAGGCAGTACAATGTAGTTCAGTTCAAAGCTTTAAGATTCATTTAAACACCTAAGCAAGATGCTGTAATGACTGCCATTTATTTTATATTATTTGTTTATTTGTTTGTTATTATTTTTTGTTTGTTTATTATTTGCTTGATTTTCATTTATTATTAGTTATCTCTCAATTTATTATTATCTATTATTTACCTGTTTATTATTTAACTATACCTATGCATTAATTTTATTTATTATTCATATTATTATTATCTTTATTTTTCATCATTTCATTTTCACATTTTACCTCAATTAGTTCTTTTTTTAATTCACTCAACTCATTATTTATTTCAGCATTCTTTTTCTTTACATCACACACCTCTTTGTTTACTTTGAGGTTCATGAACTCTTGCTAAAACTCATCTCTTTTTCTATGTCTATGATTCGTCCCAAGTTTTTTTTCTTGTACTTACCAAATCCAGAAAAAGATTCATCATCACTTATTTTTTTTAACCATTTTGGAGTTCCAAGGCCTCTGTTTATATCAAGCTTTAGTTTTGCACTGCTAGAGGACTCTGCACTCATGTCAATATTTGGCTTGATCTCACCGCCATTTTTCCTTGTTCTGCCCTGATTCCCTTCCATTTTCACTCAGACACTAATAACACTGCACTAGACCATCTTGGACAACCACAAGTATTCCCCTTCCCATTCAATACAACCCAGGCCTCCTGCTCTCCTTGTACTATCAAGAAATTTCGTCTTTTGGGTGCAGCCTACTGGAGCACTTGTTGGTTCAATTGATACAAGATACCTGAAGGCCACATGTCTTCTGCAAGAGTGATCAGGGGCAATGGAATGTTTGATTACACAACGGACAACAAATAATACAAAGTAGGACTCATACCTCTCAATATATAGTAACATACCCTTCTAAAATAGATAAATAAATACCATATATACAGGATGGTATTTGAACTTAAAAAATCACCTCAAACTATGGATTGCTTTATACACCTCATATAGAATCTGAACCTTAACATCTTCGGGTTTAAAGTGGCACAAATGTCAAAAGAGAAGTGTAAAGCACTTGCATAGGTCCTACAGTTCTACAACTCCATATTTTCTACTGATACTTACATATATCAATAAAGAACACTATAAAATAATCACAAAGATGCTATAATTCTACAACTCAGTATTTTCTACTGATACTTACACCTGTTTGGGAAGCTGGATTAATAGTAAGACTTTATCAAAACAACAGCACAGCAAACTTAGCGGACAGAAACCAGTCACCACTTGCAACAGCTAATGAACAGAAAATATAAACAATAGAATAGATCAGAAACTAGTGCAAACAATTCACACTCCTACCATTAGTCTCATGAAGCAAGACAAAATTTGCAAATTAAAGAAAATACTAGTCGTGTACTTTATAACAACATTTCTGTTATCTAAATTCATTTCAAGTAAATGGTATTATTATGGTACACTTGACACCATGTTCCTGTAGATTAACTGATGCCTAAATGACATCACTACGATATTATAGTATGTAAATTATAATATTTGCTCTTTTTTCTTTTTAAAGGAACTTGATCAATTTTAAACAACCAAGACTGCAGAACTGTTGCATAAAGTTTAATGGTTGAAATGTAGTTAAAATGCTATTGAAACACAAGTAGAAGCTTAAGGGCTGCTGGGGAAGTTACAGCTCACCTGACCTATGAACTTGGGATAGTACAGCAAGTATGGCTCAAAACCACTCACAACCATTCTTCATTCACACCTGAAAATCATATAAGTATCAAATGTGAGACCTAGATTTTTTTTCTATTTTTTTTTTCCCCAATGGAAGGATCTGGTGATTCAATTTTATCACATGGTGATTTTTTTCTATTCATAGTTGACTGGTGAGGAACATCACTGCTAATTTCTGGGGTGAAGACTTTATTCTGTTATTACTTAGTCATTGTTCCAATTTGTTCAATTACTCTTGGGTGTTCTTTGTTGCTATTTTGTATTTACTGTGCTGGGTTACTACTGTCAGGTCATCTGCATATGAGAAAATATTGGTGTTTAGTTCTGGTTCTGGAGTTGGGAGAGCATTCATGAAGAGATTGAACAGTAACGGTAAAAGTATTACACCCTGAGGGACTCCATTGTATAGCCTTTTTGTGCCCGAGATATGGTTATTCTGGATTACTCTGCATTGTCTTTCTGCTATGAAGATGGTTAACCACTTCTTGTCATTGTTATGAATGTCTGTCCCAATGATTTTTGCATATAGTATTTGCCAAAAACCCTGTTTATATGGCTACCATATCTGTTCTGATTTTTTTTATTTAATCCTTCCAGCATTTGTTATGTGATGTTTGTGAGTAGCATGCTGGTTGAGTGGCCTTCATTGAATCCATATTGTTTGGGGAAGGTAGGTATTTCTGATTTGATTCATGCTGTTATCAGCCTCTCCATGAGTTAGGATAATGTGGAGAGAAGTGAGACTGGGCTACATGATGCAGGGTTTTCATATTGTTTGTTTGGCTCCAAGATGGGGATTACATGAGTTCTTTTCCAGATGTTTGGGATTTTGCTGTGTAACCAAGGATAGCTGAAGATTTAGTTTAGGCTCTTGTGGATGGCCATGGCATCTGAAGTGGATGGTTGAGATCATGTCTGAGCCTTCAGCCTTGGACTTTTTCAGTTTCTTGGTAGGTGAGGAGCTTGTACGTTCATAGCTCAGCCAAAGCCACTACCTTTGCCATAAATGCTTGGACTATTGGGGCAGGTAAAAATCACTACTGGGAATCAGAGAAGAATGCAAGATTCAAACACATAAGCAAATGGAAGACCACCATACTTTTTATGCCCTCAACACACAGGGGCCCTTTCTATAGGTTTATTGGTGATAGAAGTGTGGCTTCAGTATCTGTTTTGTGTTTCTGTATTTTTCCCCTCTATTTTCTGGTGTTTATGGGTTTGATGTTTGTTTTCGAGAAATGCTTGTTGGTGATATTGCATTGCTCTTTTGGGGATGGCATATTACTCTGGATGACCCATATTTTAGGGTACTGGTTAGAGTTCTCGCAGATAATTTTATGTCTTGATTTCTCGTAGAATAAACATACAGAGAGCAGGGTCCATAGTCCCATCACTCCATGCCACTTAGTCACCTTTTACAACTTCCATGGGAATCATGGTGGCAGAACCCCCACCCCCAACATGCCACAGGGGTTGAGAAGAGAAAGATTCATAGAAGTGGTAAAAGACTGTTTCAATGCAGCAGCATAAAGGATGGAGAGTCATAGTAAAAGAGTAGCATCATTCCTTTATGAGTAGAGATTTAACATAAATGATGTGTAGCTCACTCCAGTACACAGGGTTGCTTCAAACCCCTTAAGTATTGGCTGCATGCTACCATGCAATCACTACTGCATACCATGCTGTCAATACCTCAGCTTAATACTCAAGCATCTATAATATCTAACTACCCATACCATATAAAACATCCACACAAAAACACATACACACTCAGATTACTACATAAACCCTTCAGGACAGACCACCAAACTCAATACTCCAATAACCCCCAGACATAAAATACACTGCCATGCCTGCACTTCGAACACAACAAGTATTAAAACAGTACCAACACAGAACAGGCTTGGCCACAGATTCAAATTGCTCACATGCAACCACTACAAAAAGGACATGGAACACTTTGTACTACAGTGCCCCACACTAATAATCTCCAGACAACAACACAATATATCTTCCCTGAGCAAAGGTCTTCTACAAGAGAAACCAGAGGTAACAGACCGATCGACTGATCACTGACAAATGCAAAAATCAACCAAAATTGTTCTTTGAGTTTATCAATGCTAATCAATCAATTTTTGCCTAAAGTTCCACTAAGCGTAAAACCTGAAGTCCCACAGTGGCTGGCTATGGTCCTCAGAACCTTCCACAGATCTCTCTGGGAAGAAACTATGAACTGATGTCTGTGTTGTATCAATGTGGGACTGTTTCTATGTCAGTGGCTGAAAGTGTGAAAAACTGTTTGGCCATTCAGTTTTAGTAATTGATGTTTCTTTGATTCACAGTTGCCTGAAGTGAAAAATACTAATGACGATTTTTAAAAGGAAACTTCTATTCTATCATTCTAAGCCATTGTTCTAGTATGTGCAAGCTTGAGAAGTCTTTGCCACCATCTTGTAATTGTGCTGGATTATTATCATTAGGTCATCTGCATAGATGAGTACTTTGGCAGTATGTTCTGGATCTAGTGTTGGGGTATTTCTTATGAGGTTGAATGGCATTGGTGAGAGTAATGACCTTTGAGGACTCGATTGTACAGTCCTTTGGTCCCAGAAATATGGTTATTTTGGGTTACTCTGAATGGTCTGTCAGCTAAAAAGTTTGTTGGCAATTTCTTGTTGTTGTTCTGGATCTCTGCCTATGATCTTTTTTGACAGCATGTGTCCAGTAACTTTATCAAATGCCTTATTTATGTTCACGTCTACCAAGACAAGATCTCAAACTGGAAACTTAATGAATTTAGGGAACAACTGGCAGACAAGATTCAGTCTTATTGTATGTTCAAAAGGGCTAAGGTGGTGACAATTCACAAGGGTGGAAGTAAGCAAGGACCACTTAACTACTGCCCAGTACCACTGACCGGCACAATAGTGAAATTATGTGAAAGGACTGTGAAAGATCAATGGTTCAAATATCTTAATAAAGATGAACACTTTGAAGGACAGTTTGGATGTAGATCAAGGTCACCTTTTAAGCTTTTTTCCCAGATTTATTCCAGAATAACTGATGTTCTGTAAGAGTTGGAGGGCTGGGTGGACTGTGTGTATCTAGAAAAGGCCTTTGATAAAGTACCTCACAATTGCCTTTTGTGGAAATTGGAGCATATTAGAAGACTAAATATCAAACTACTCCAATGGATATGAGATTTTTTTTGTTAGGGGAAGGTACAAGAAGAGAGTAAGAAAGAGTAAGATGTTAAGATGGAGAGCAGTGACTGATGGAGTTCTGCAAGGTTCAGAGCTAGCACCTACAATATTTCTTACCTATATCAACTCTGCCAATAATAGCGATGCTATAAACTATTCATCTAGCAAGCATCCTTATTGACATACATAAAATCAATAGAAATATCACAATAAATGTGTGTGTATATATATATATGTATATATATATGCGTAAGTAACCACTAAGGAAAACGGAAGAAAACAGAAATTCCTAAGCACTTTCGTGCAATTCACATCTTCAGGGGAATACACGAATTACACAAAAGCGCTCTGGGAATTTCTAGTTTTCTTCCGATTTCCTTAGTGGTTACCAGCAAAATTTGTGGATCACATGTTGTTTTTAGTGATCTTTCTGCATATACATATATATACAATGTAAGTGGAGTAGGAAACACAGGAGTCTTAGTTTGATTTTAATCCTGACTAGTTTCGCAGGTATGCTTTAAAAAAAAACATTCCTTCGAAACTATTCCGGAATAAACTCAGACCAAGACTCCTGTGTTTCCTACTCCACTTATGTCAACCTGTCAGAAAGTCTCAACATATATATATATACATATACATATATATATATATATATATATATATATATATATATAATATATATATATATATATATATATATATATATATACATATATGTATATACACGTATGTATGTACGAAATAAAGCTGGAGTCCAGGAACCATGATAGAAAAAAGTAAAAAGCACCAAACTCCGAAACAGGTAATT
>NC_134817.1:21358947-21411447 GCF_046742065.1 Oratosquilla oratoria | reverse complement strand
TCACTTACTGAGATGGGTATCGTAAGAGAAAATTCACCTCCACAAATGCAAGTCCACAAACGTGCACCCTTACCTTCCACTACTGCATATCCACAAACTCCGTCACTTTTGCTGTTTTGCAAATGCAAATCTGCAACCCCAGACTGATTGTTTACCTTTCAACAGCACTCAAAATACTTCATAAAACAGATACGAACATTCCTTCCGATCACATCATCCTCTCATCTTTTCACAATCTCTCTCCATTCACTCCTACCTTTAGCACTCTTACCTGCTTGACATTCTGTGTACACAAAGTCCATTCTGCCCCCATTTTCAATCTTCCCCTCAGGCTTATTCTATCAACTTCTTTTCATGCTTTTTTGTTTAGTCCCTCATTCATTCTTTTTATATGTCCAAACCTTCATTCTGTCTCCAAAGTCTACATGTTGAGATTAACAAGAACCACCGACAAATTCAATTCTTTCACTATAGGGAGACTCCTGTCAGTGGTTCTAGCTAATCTCTACATGGAGACTTTGGAGACCGACCAGTACATTTGAGTAATGGGTAGAGACACCAAGTGGTTTAGGTATGTAGGTGAAATCCTTGTAATAATGTCAGAGAATGCAAATGTTAATTATAAAATCAGGAAATTCACAGCATTTGCAAAAACATCCAATTCACTGTTTAAATGATGGCAAACTCCCTTTCCTAGACACAGTGATACAGAGGAGGGATGGAAGGATTAAATTCTCTGTATACACAGAGTTGACTTTGTTCACTTCTTCTCCGCACATAGTGAATGAGTTAAGAAAAGTGTCCTCATAGGGTTCTTTCTATGCAGGATTGTGGGAGAGACATAGGGACTGCTGCAGAACATTAACCTCTTCAATACAAGTCAAATTCTCACATGCAGCATTGGATGCCTGAGGTATGATTGAGGTATCACAATATTCACATTATAAAATATAAAGTCGCTACTGTATTATTCATTCTCTTTTACTGAGTAATAATAAACACAGAAAACGTGATCAAACCAATTCACAGAATTCAGGGGTCACTCAGCTACAACTACAAAATAAATATAATCAAGACACTGACATCGGCGTCCTTGTATACCCACTCACGCCTCATGATGCCTACGTAAACGTCATTGTATGGAAGAGATTAAAGTGGCTTTTCACTATATGAATGGAGAGGTGATGCTGGTAGCATAATCAGAACCATGCTGATCTCATATTCATTTAGTTGTGGGTTTGAATTCCGCAATTTTCTCTGATTCCCAGAAGTGACTGTTACCTGTCTCAACAGTACAGGCACATAGGACAAAGGTGATGACTTCAGCCAGTTACACACCTCCTGGTGTAGGTTCCTCACCATATGAAAAAACATATAGAAACCTTGATCTATCCAAGACTAGAATATACACCAGTGGTATTGTCCCTACACAGCTTGAAGAAAGTAAGCAAAATCGAGAGACTACAAAGGACAACAACCAAACTGGTTACCACCCTTCAAGGTAAATTTTATGGGGAGAGACTAAAAGCACTGGGTCTACCAATCTTGAAAGACTGAAGAACCAGAGGTGATAAGATTACAGTATTCTTTCAAGTTTCTTTATATTCTTTTTGGTACTGGATGACCATAGTGTTGCAGCATACTCCAGTCTAGGCCTTATTAGTGTGACTAGTATTTTTTTAACCATTTGTTGGTCTAAATAGGTAAAAACCATTTTTATTGATCTTGGCAAGTTGTAGGATTCTCTGACAATTTTGTTTATTTGTTTATCGAGGGACAAGTCATCTGAGATAATTACTCCCAGGCCTTTTTCAGATCCCATTTTTTTCACTTCCTTTATTCCAATTGTATATTGTCCTGATATTCTTTTTTTTTACCTTTTCCCAACTCCATTATGCTACATTTCTTAATGTTGAAATCTACTTCCCACTTCTGACTCCATTTCCAAACCTTGTTTAGGTCTCTGTAGTGATTCACAATCCATTTCGGTTTTCACTTTCCTCAACAACTTAGCATTGTCTGCAAAGAAGCTCATGTAACATTCCACATCTTTATCCATGTCATTCACATAAGTAGCGAACATTATTAGAGCCAATTCTGACCCCTGTGGAACTCTACTAATCACCTCCTTCCAACCTGAACATTTTTCTTTGAGCACTATCATTTTTCTACCATGCAGGAAATTCTCCATCCAGTTTAGTAGGTTACCTTGTATCCCTCCCATGTTTTCCAGTTTAAATAATTTTTTGTGCAGTACTCTGCCAAAGGCTTTTTGTAAGTCTAGGAGAGCACAATCAGCTCATCCATCCCTTTCTTGTATTACATCTATTAGTCTTAAGTAGAAACAGATTAAATTTGTAGCTCATGATCTTCCCTGTCTGAATCCAAATTGTCTCGAGTTTAATATATTTTCTTCCAGGTGATTTGCCCATCTATTCTTGATAATTTTTTCACATATTTTGGTTACAGTACTTGTGAGGAAGACTGGTCTGTAATTAGTTGTTTCTTTTTTATTTCCTCCTTTATATACTGGTACAATGTTGTGTGTGTGTATAAAACAGTAATGATTTGCAATAGAAATCATTATCAGATTTGCATAAACCACACTATAAAACAATGATGATTAATTTCTAACATTCTTTGTTAGGCAGGGGGACCTCAACAGAAATTCATAAATCAAAAAAGGGGAAGGCTGAGGAAACAAGAGGAAAAGAAAAAATGAGAAGAGAGAAAGAGGATATTCATGTTTACTCCTGACTTCTACTAAGCTAAGAGTCATTCAGGATCATCATCATGGGGTCATATGATGTCTGTGTGAAAAAAAGAAATAATTTACTCTGATTTATTTTTTCATTTTTTACCATAAATTTCATTATAGCACCAGAAAACTCTGTATGACAATATAGGATGGACTGCATGTTATGGACAACAGCCACAAAGGAGGATATTGAACTGGAGAAGAGTGACATGATCACCAAGTGGTAAATTCAAACTGCTCATTACCCTTGCCAATCATGCTTGAGGGCTGTATGGCAATATGGAGCTCTAGATATAGGAGGGACTACTGTACACACACTCTAAAATATCATTACGCACTCAGTACAACACAGACTGACATCAAGGTCAAATCCCTTGATAAAAAGCAACAAATCTTGGTATTCCTGAATGTGTTTGGTGGGGCTTCCCTTGCCCAAATCAAGTGAGAGTGCCCCTTAAACAAAATAGTAGAATTTGAGCTGGCACAGTAACATCCATTTCATCCCCAATACTCCACTCCCATTCACCAACCCTCCCTCCCTTTTTCTTGACTCCTCTTGTATTTTCCTTTGATTGTTTTTAATCATACATTACCATTTTTTCACATACATCCTACACACAATATTAAGGATGGTTATGGCAGTTTTAGGTCAAATCCTAGGGCACAACCTATACTCGCTACCATTCAATACATGGGCAAAAACAGTAAGCTTTAAAATATCACACACAAGTGAATAGTTAATTTAATCCATTTAGGACAATATGACAAACTCCTGTATTATTGCTAGAAATTCACTATAGACTATTCACTATATGACTATTCACTAAAGACTATTCACTATATGACTATTCATGTTGGTATCCCTGTGGATGTTGGTGGGGCTCCACTTGCCTGAATCAAGTGAGCGGAACTCATAAACAAAGTAGTAGAATTTGCAAGGGCACAGAAACACAGGTGAAGCCTTAGTATAACAAATAAAGTGATCTGTGGTATAGCAGTATAATAATGTCTTGTTTGGATAATGAAATTATGCTTTAAAACACCTCACACACTGACACCCTTATCAGCCCTGCTGAGACTCCCACATTGTTACGAAGGATTACAAAGGCGGAGCATGCCAACAGGAGATCTTTTGGTCCATAATTAGGTTGGATGCAAAAAAAAATATAGTAATGATAAAAAAATAAGAAAATAAAAAATAAGTAAAATAAAATTAAAATTATAACAATATAATAATAAATAAAATAAATAAATGCATAGGTATAGTCAAATAATAAACAGTTAAATAATAAATAATAATAAATTGAGATAAATAATCATAAATGAAAATCAAGCAAATAATAAATAAACAGACAAATAATAACAAATATGAAACTCCCCAGACCCTACAGTAATGATACTTTTTTTGAGTGTGTGTACATGTAAAGTAGGATGGTTACATTCCTGAGACTTCATAAGTGTTTCTTGGTCAAGAAAATTAAAATTATTTTTTTCTATCACAAAAATATTTTATCTAAAAATATATGCTATTTGTACTGTCACACACATTGTCACAGGCATATCCTTAATTCATTACTTATGTGTGGCAAATTAAACACTTAACAAGATGGGTGTGATGGGGGTTGCTGGGCCAAAATGGAAATAAGCGTACATGCTTTTTGTGTTATCCTCGGGAATTTGCATTTATTATTCCGAACTATGTATTCTTGTCATTATTTGCACTTCATGTATATTGATTCATTGCCAAATAAAGTCTATCTATCTATTCAGTTAAGTATTTGTATTTTATTAATATTTGTAGACCTTGGAATCTTGGAAAGATGGGTAGAGTATTTTAGAGCATTGTTGAATTTGGAGGAGGATAGGGAGGTACTAGTTGTGGCAGTGATAGAGGCTAAGAAAATGATAGCAATGTGAGAAGAAAATGACAGGAATATAAGAAAATATTAGGTACAAAGAACACTGAGGCTGACTGAGGGGTGATTGTGCCTACAACACTGTATGGGGTAAAGATTTGGAATTTGGGAGGCTGAATGGAGAAGCTTAAATGTATTTACCTTGTATCTTATGGGAAGGGGAGCTATGATTGAGGTGTCCTGTCTTTGTATCTCATAGTATCTAGTTTGCTCTTAAATTCGTCTATAGTTTTTGTACACACTATGGTTTTATCCAGTCTGTTCCAGATATCCACCACTCTGAGTGGAAACCTGTTTTTTTTCCAGGTTTCTTCTATAACTATCCATTTTGAGTTTCTTTTAATGTCACCTTTTATTTTGCTTACCCCAATATAGTAAGTCCTTTTTATCAAAGAATTCTGTGCCTTTCATGATTCTGTAAATGATCAAAAGGTCACCTCTTTTTCTTATTTGTTCCAAAGTCGGTAATTTCAATTTAGCCAGTCTCTCCTCATATGACAGGTTTGAAAGTGTTGGGGCCATTTTCCTGGCTGCTCTGGATTCGTTCAATTTTCTTTATATTCTTTTTGGTACTGGGTGACCAGTGTTGCAGCATACTCTAGTCTAGGCCTTTTTTGTATTAGTATTTTTTTAACCATTTCCTTATCTAAATAGGTAAAACCACTTTTATTGATCTTGGTAAGTTGTCAAATTCTCTGACAACTTTTATCTGTTTATCAGAGGACATGTCATTTGAGATAATTACTCCCAGGGCTTTTTCAGATTTCACTTTCTTTTCCTTTGTTCCAATTTTATATTAACCTGATATTCTTTTTTTTATTTTTTCCCAACTCCACTTCTTAATGTTGAAGTCTACTTCCCACTTTAGTATCATCTACAAAGAAGCTCATGTAACAATTCACTTCTTCATCCATGTCATTCACATAAATAGCAAACATTATTGGAGTCAATACCGATCCCTGTGGAACTCCACTAATCACCTCCCTACCTGAACTCTTTTCTCTGACCACTACTCTCATTTTTCTGCCATGCAAGAAATCCTCCATCCAGTTTAGTAATTTACCTTGTATCCCTATGTTTTCCAGTTTTTCTTCATAATTTTTTTGTGTGGTACTTTGTTGAAGGCTTTTTGTAAATCTAGGAAGGCACAATCAGCCCATCCATACCCCTCTTGTATTATATCTATTAGTCTTGAGTAAAAACAGATTAAGTTTGTGGCACATGATCTTCCCAGTCTGAATCCAAATTGTCTCAGGTTTATTACATCTTCTTCCAGGTGTTTTATCCATCTATTCTTGATCATTTTTTCACAAATTTTGGCTACAGTGCTTGTAAGAGAGACCAATCTGTAATTTGTTGGTTCTTGTTTCCTCCTTTATATATTGGTACAATAGTGACAGAGTTTGGGAAAGTGTGTGAGGGAAGGAAGTTGAAGATAAATGTGGGTAGAGGTAAGGTGATGAGATGTACTAGGGGTGAGAGTGGCAGCGGGCTGGAAGTGAGTGTTAAGGGAGAAAGACTGGAGGAAGTGGATAGTTTTAGATACTTGGGTGCAAATGTGGTAGGAAAGGGAGGAGTGGACGTGGAGTGTGGATTGGGAGAGGTGGGTAAATGCCTTGGTGGATTGGAGAGTGTAGTGAGAGGTAGACATTTGGGTATGGATGCTAGGAAGAGATTGTATGAAGGAGTGATTGTGCCTGCAGCATTGTGTGGGGCGGAAGCGTGGAACATAAGAGAGGAGGAGAGGAGTTTGAATGTGTTTGAGATGAGGTGCCTGAGGGGTGATGGGGGTTGCTGGGCTGGATAGAGTGAGAAATGGGGAGGAGGGGAGGAGAACGAGGGTGGAAAGGGAGTTGGGAGATAGGGTGGATGAAGGAGTGTTGGGATGGTTTGGACACATGGAAGGAATGAGTGGGAAGGGACTGTTGGGGGAGGTGTGGAGGGTGGATGTGGAAGGAGCGAACATGGGGGGTCGACCTAGGATGGGATGGATGGATGGGGTGATGGGGGCTTTGGGGAGGAGGGGAGTGTCTGTTGAGGCAGGACGGAAGAGGACAGAAGACGGGGGTGAATGGAGAATGGTTGTGTGTGGACGATGTTGTGATGCGTGAGGTGGAGTGGGTAGGGGATGGGGGATGCAGCCCGAAAGGATTTCTCCCTATCTCCTCCTTTTCTGCATGAGGGGGACGGAGAGGGGGGGGGGGGTCGCCGGTTTGATGAAGCGGCCTTGCTGTGGATGTGCTGTGTCTTGCAACACTGTTACTGACCCGGGGCAGTGGACAGGATGCAGGGATGACCCGTCATCCAGGAGGTGCCAGGATGGGAGGGAGGGTGGAGGGGAGTGGAGTGTGATAGGGATTGAATAGGTGAGAGTGGTTTTTATGCCTTTGTTTTTTGGCCACCTCCCTTACAAGGGGGAAAAAAGCCTTTGGTATATGTATGTATATTTACCTAGTTGTATTTTACGGGAAGGGGAGCTATGTTCGTGATGTCCCACCTTTGTATCTCAGTGTCTAGTTTGCTCTTAAATTCATGAATGGTTTTTGCACACATTATTTTTCGTCCAGTTTGTCCCAAGTGTCCACCACTCTATGTGGAAAAATGTTCTTCTTCAGATCTCTTCTATAACTATGTTTTTTGAGTTTCTTTCCATGTCCTCTTGTGTTTCTCTTGTCCCAATTTAACAAGTCCTCTCTATCGAGTATTTCTGTGCCCTTCATGATTCTATAGATGATCAGTAGGTCACCTCTCTCTCTTCTTTGCTCCAAAGTCAGTAACTCCAATTTAGCCAGTCTCTCCTCATGTGACAAGTTTGAAAGTGTAGGAGCCATTTTTGTGCCTGCTCTCTGGATTCTTTCAATTTTCTTTATATTCTTTATGGTACTGGGTGACCACAATATTGCCACATATTCTAGTCTAGGCCTTATCAGTGTGACTAATATTTTTTTAATCATTTCTTCTTCCAAATATGTAAATGCCACTTTTATTGATCTTAGCAAGTTATAGGATTCTCTGACAATTCTGTGTATTTGTTTATCAGAGGACAAGTCGTTTGAAATAATTACTCCCAGATCTTTTTCAGACCCCACTTTCTTTACCTCCTTAGTTCCAATTTTATATTGTCCTGATATTCTATTTTTACTTTTTCCAAACTATTATGCTACACTTCTTAATACTGAAGTCCACTTCCCATTTCTGACTCCCCTTCCAAACCTTATTCAGGTCTTCCTGTAGCGATTCTCATGACAACTGAACCCAAAAAGCTGTACTTTTCAACAGCACAGCGGCAAAGAAATTCACAGGAAGAGTCAACTCATTGCAATTAGTGGGTATTTTTGACCGACTTCATGGTTTCAGGGACCACAAGTGCTGATGGATACTCTGAGACACTGAAAAAGCTCAGAGGGGCGATTCAGAACCAAAGAAGAGGAATGTTGAGCAAAGGCATAAGCATTATCCACAACAATGGTCACCCCCACATTGTCTGTCAATCCATTGCTTTCCTGCAACACTTTGGATGGAACATTTTCACCCATCCACCCACCCACCTTATAGTCTGTATTTGGCACCCAGTGACTACCACCTGTTCCATAAGTTTAAAGAACATTTGGCCAGAACGTAATTCAGCAATGATGACGAGGTGAAAGATGAGGTGCATTGCTTTCTCAACAACATGGCAGCAAGCTGATATGACATGGGCATACAAAAACTGCCACAGCAGTTACAAAAATGCATTAACTAAAATGGCGATTATGTAGAAAAATAGATTAATGTTCCAGCTTTAAAATGATGTAAACATTATTGACAATAAACATTGTGATTTCTAAATATTTTGGAGACTATATTTTTGGGATGACCCTTGTAGACAGGTAGTATATATCTATATACATATATAAATATATATAGAGAGGATATATAAATAAAAGAGAGGAAGAGAGGAGGAGTTTGAATGTGTCTGAGATGAGGTGTCTGAGAAGTATGATAGGGGTTACTAAGCTGGATAGAGTGAGAAATGAGGAAGTGAGGAGAACAGGGGTAGAAAGGGAGCTGGGAGATAGGGTGGATGAAAGTCTTGGGATGGTTTGGACACATGGAAAGAATGAGTGAAGAAAGATTAGTAAAAGAGGTGTGGAAGACAGAGGTGGAAGGAGTGAACATGAGGGGGCAACCTAGGATGAGATGGATGGATGGGGTAAAAGGGGCATAGGGAAAGAGAGGAATGTCTGTTGAGGGGAATGTCTGTTGAGGAAGGACAGGAGAGGACAGAGGATAGGGGTGAATGGAGAATGGTTGTGTATGGATGATGCTGTGATACATGAGAGGGAGTGGGTGGGGATGGGAGGTAAGGGAGTATGTGTGAAAAATAAATTGACACAGCCCAAAGGGATTTCTCCCCATCTTCTCCTTTTCTGCATGAGGGAACAGAGATGGGGAGTCGTCAATTTAATGAAGCAGCCTTGCTGTGGATGTGCTGTGTCTTGCAACATAGCTTTTGACCCAGGGAAGTGGGTGAGATGCATGACCCATCATCCAGAAGGTGCCAAGATAAGAGGGAGGGAAGGGGGTAGATGGGAGTGGAGTATGTTGGGGATGGTAAGGTTGGGAGTGGTTTTTATGGCTTTGTTTTTTGGTTACCTCCCTTATATGGGGGAAAAACCTTTGGTATATGTATGGTATGTATATATAAATATATACATATATATGTGTGTATATGTGCTTATTAGCACATATACACGGGTACATGTGTTCACTTATGCAAAGTAGACCACTTGGAAAAAAGAAAGAAGAAAGAAACTAACGAAGCAGAGCGCTTTCGTATATTACACCTTCAGTGCAATAAGTACTTGTTGCACTGAAGATGTAATATACGAAAGCACTCTGCTTCGTTAGTTTCATTTTTCCAAGTGGTCTACTTTGCATATATATACATATATATACATATATATATATTTATATATATGCATGTTGAATTAAATACGACAGCATTCTGACAGTTGTTCAACTTTTTCTTAAGGTTTTCTATTTTGCTTATCAACTTTTTTCCAGTTGTAGGGTGAGCTAATACAAGATCTCCATAGTATTCCATTTAATAATATCGAGCTTTCATCTTCAAACTAGAAAAAAGTTGATAAAACAAATAGAAAACATTAAGAAAAAGTTGAACAACTGTCAGAATGCTGTCGTATTTAATTCAACATGCATCAAAGAAAACCTGCTTCCTTACTTCACGAATATATATATATATATATATATATATATATATATATATATATATATATATATATATATGTATATATATATATATATATATATGTTGAGACATTCTGACAGGTTGATGTAAGCGGAATAGGAAACACAGGAGTCTTAGTCTTGAGTTTATTCCTGACTAGTTTCGCAGGTATGCTTTTTTCATTCATTGATATATATATACATATATATATATATATAAATATATACATATATATATATGTATATGTATATGTATATGTATATATATATATAATAGACATTTTTGGAATGGATGCTAAGAGAAGACTTTATGGAGTGATTGTGCTGACAGCACTGTATGGGGCAGAAATATGGAACATAAGAGAGGAAGAGAGGAGTTTGAATATGTTTGAGATGAGGTGCCTGAGAAGTACAATAGGAGTTACTAGGCTGGATAGAGTGAAAAACAAGGAGAACAGGGGTGGAAAGGGAGTTGGGAGATAGGGTTGATGAAATAGTATTGGGATGGTTTGGACACATGGAAAGAATGAGTGAAGAAAGATTAGTAAAAGAGGTGTGGAAGACAGAGGTGGAAGGAGTGAACATGAGAGGGCAACCAAGGATGAGATGGATGGATGGGGTAAAAGAGGCACTGGGAAAGAAGGTAATGTCTGTTGAGGAAGGACAGGAGAAGACAGAAGATAGGAGTGAATGGAGAATGGTTGTGTATGGATGATGCTGGGATGCATGGAAGAGAATGGAGTATGGGATGGGAGGGTAAGGGAGTATGTGTGAAGCTGCCTTGCTGTGGATGTGCTGTCTTGCTACACTGCTTCTGACCCAGGGCAGTGAGAACAATGCAGGGATGACCTGTCATTCAGGAGGAACCAAGATAAGACGAAGGGAGGGGAGTGAATGGGAGTGGAGTATGTGAGGATAGAATGGGTGGGAGTGGATTTTAAGCCTTTGCTTTTTGTCCACCACCCTCTCCCATGTGTACTTATGCTTGACTTTCTTCCTCAAAAATGTGTTAGCATCAATTCTCTAAACACATCTCCACCATCAACTCTCCACTACAATTTTTTTTCCTGAAACTCCATACTTTCCAACCACTCCAACTATTGCTTTATCTCCTACTCTAGTATTGAGATCTCCAAAAAAAAACTACATTGACATATCTACCTAAATCCTCTATACATTCATTTAAATCTATCCAAAACCCTCCCTTTCCTCTACACTCTTTTCACTACCAGGCCCATATGCACTTACAAAGACCCACATCTCCCTTCCCAGTTTCACCTACATCCACATTAACCTTGAAGAAACCTCCTTCCACTCCACCACACACTTAACTATCTCTTCACTTACTAGTATAGCCACCCCTTCTCTCCCTTGTTTTCTCTTTACTCCCAACACCCTCCCCACTACACTCCCAAACTCTAACTTACCCTTTTCTTTCAACTTAAGTTTCACTCAATACCAATATATTCATATTTCTTCTCACAAACATATTGCCTATCTCTTCCCTTTTACTCTCCTCTGTACCACACCTATGCACATTAAAAGACCCAAACCTTAGGGTTCTGGCTGGCAAACTCCTCCCAGACAATCTTCTGCCTTTCCTTTATTTAGGAATGTCCCCTTTGGGGCTATAGAGAGCAGGGTGCCTAGGCCTATCCTCCGTCCAATTTAGTCACCTTTTACGACACAAGTGGGAATACTCAGTGGCAGTATTCTTTCTCCCCTACTACAGGGCCCAGTAAAAATGGAAAATGCGCACTCAAAGAAGTGGTACAGAACAGTAATACGAGTGGGGGGGACAGCATAACAGAGAGACAGTCCCAATATAATAAAGTAGCATGATTTCTCCATGTGTAGAGATTCCCTCTAGCACAGACAAAATTACAAGTGGCTCTGGTCCGTAGAGGTGCCCCATATAGACCCTAAAGTATCAGCTGCATGCTACAGAGTGGAATTTTACCTCACAGTAACATGCAGCCAATACACCACACGAGATATATTTTAAATATGCCTATTATTTGTGGGGATTAGGGGAATGAAAATTACAGAAATAATGAAAAACCACAAATGTCTGTGATACACAACTCTTGCAGTTACCACAATTCTCTTACAAAATGAGCCACTGGATTTGTTTTCACTCATACATAACTCTTATTCACACACAAGTTTCTTGAATTAGGTCACTAATAACAGTGAATGTTGGTAACAAGGACACTGAGAACTACACGAGCCCTGCAAGTGGGCTGGTGAAACAAATCAGAGAGGAAGCACAAATGTGAGATGCTCCACCTAGGTTGTGGTGGGAAGATGTTGCTACACAATTTTCATGAATGTGTGAATCCACAAATAGCGAATCAGCAAATAGTGGGGTTCTAGTGGCATGCATCTGGAGATATCTATAATCATCACTATAGTTCAACCCCTATGAGCTTTCCATATAGATATTATGTTATCTACTAATAGCTGCTACTTGCCCTAGCAGTCTAACCACACAGGGCAAAGGGGATGGCTTTGGTTGCAACTAAGCACCTCTTGCAATGAGTTCCTCATTTTTTTTACTTCAAAATATTGAATGAAATATATCTCCATTAAAAAGTGGATGCAACAAGTAACAAATGGCCACCAACGAAATATGTTTTCAAGCAAATACCCATATAACTGAGAAAATGATATCCCCCCCCAAAAAAAAAAATTGCACAAAACCATATCTATCATCAGAATGACCCTAGATAAAAAAAAAATTAAAATACTACTATGTGTTAAAGATTTTTCAAATACACTTACAGTCTGATCTGTGCTTTCTCTGCCAACTGTCTCTGAAGATCTCTATTTTCATCTGTTTCTTTAAGGACAAGATCTTCTGCAACACAGCGGTCCCAGGAAGCATTCCATCCCTGAAATGCAAAACTGACATAAATCAATCAATCAAATGTCTCGGTTCTCTCTTACAGAAGATACAGTTCTCACCATAATAGTTCTATGAAAAAACATTCCCCTAATCAAACATATTAACTTTTGAAAACCAAGTCAATCAATCCATTAACCCAAGTCCCTTTGTAAGAGACTCGTAGTTCCAAGATAACTGACAACAGCCACCACATTTACCTAGTTGTATCTTACAGAAAAGGAAACTATGTATATATGCATGCATGTATGTATGTGTGTGTGTGTGTGTGTATATATATATATATATATATATATATATATATATATATATATATATATATATATATATATGTAAAATCATTCTAACTGTCATCCCCGGATCCGAACCGAGACTCGTGAAATAACAGAGCCCACGCTCAAACAAATAAGCTAGCAGGCCTATAAAATTCTCCAACCTGGGAGTTAATCTACTCCTAAGGAACTACGCCAACTGCTTTATAGGCCCCCTAGCTCAATTGGTAGAGAAATGGCTCTGTGATTTCACAAGTCTCGGTTCAAATCCTGGGACCACAGTCAGAATTATTTTATTGACATCACCGTTACTGGTGATTCTATTCAGATATATATATATATATATATATATATATATACATTCATATATACATATATATACATATATATTTATACATATATCTATATATATATATATATATATATATATATATATACATATATATATATATATATATATATATATAACAATACAACAAAGATGAAACTATTCTGGGAAAAATACACAGCAAATGTGGAGTAAAACCAAGAAAATACATAGCACCAATATATCATATTCCCAAAATGAACAACAATTACCAGAGACACATCTGAAAATCATATGAGTATGATGAACAGTGTTCTCTTACCTGGAAGTGAATGAGATATTCAACTTGTTTGCGTCCTTTGTTGTCCTTATTGTGGACCACCTCCAGTACTTTCGAATCATACAACACTTTGGCTTTGGTTGGGTCTGGTTCATAGCACAATACTTTTTCTCCTTCTGAAAATTTAACTCGAACACCTCTTGTAGAGACCATGATCAAATTGTCTTCTAGTCAACTGAAAAGATAAAAATCATGTCTTAAATATTGTATTTACTCTAAGTCCTGGTTCCTTTCTGCAGGAGATCTGTGGACCTAATGTGTTTAGTGACAGCTCTTTGTTGCCTCCTCCCCCACCCTACCCCGTCACTCAAGGATGTCTGTACAATCAACTCGCCATTACTGTAGGTGACTGATGTCATAAGACAGCTACAATTATGGAAACTAAAATCATTATAGAACTTAATCAATGGGGAAAATTCCAGATGCACCAACACCCCTAAATTTTGTCTGATATTTGTCCTTCATGTCTTCTCCAAGCTGTGGAGGTATATTCTAGGGTGGTTCTTATGAACTGTTTGCAAATGGTTATTGGAATTTCTTTTTGTTGTCCTAAGTTGGTGCTAATAATGGTTTTTAATATAATTGTTGCTTTGCTGACTGTCAGGTCCTTGATATGTGGGTTTAATGTCATATGAGTATCAGAATTTCTGGGTTCCTTCCTAATGTAAGGGTTTGGTCGTCTAATTTTACCTTATTATTTTTTTTTTTTTATTCATAATTGTCTGGAGTGAACAATTTTGCTGTTGATTTCAGGGGTGAATTTCCCATTCTATTACTGTTTAGCCATTGTTCCACTTTCTTCAAATAGACTTGGGTGTTCTTTACTGCTATTTTATATCTACACTGCAGAGTTATCATTGTCAAGTCATCTGCACACAAGAAAACATCAGTGTTCAGTTCTGATTCAGGAGTTGGTAGATCACTCACAAAGAGGTTGAACAGTAAAAGTGAGAGTACTGCATCTTAAGTAACTCCCTTGTATAGTTTTTTGTACCTGAGATTTGGTTGTTTTAGATTACTCTGGATTACTGTAGGTAACTGATGCTATAAAGTTGGTTATCCAGTTCTTGTAATTTTTATGGATATCTGTCTCAATGATCTTTTTGGAGAGTATGTGTCTGGTGATGTGTGATGTAATAAGGTGGAAGGGTGGTGTGGCTTTAGCATAGAACTATGTACCTATCATTTTCATGTGATGTTCTATGGGGAGGATTTTAGTTCTGAAAGCGTCCAACTGGGGTGGTTTTGGTGCATCATATTATAATTCTGCTTTACTATGTAGTTTCTAAGCTGTTTGTTTGTCTTGCTGATGGTTAGGAACCATTTTGTGGAAGCATAGCCCAGGGTGATTCTTATGAGCTGCCAGAAGATAATTATGTTTCTTTCTGTTGTGATGGATTTCAGCAGGTTTACTTTCTTGTCAATTTTCACTGTCAAATCTTGATATGTGGGCCAAAGGTCATATGAGTATTAAATGTGAAGCCTAAAGTTTTAGTATTCTTTTTCAATGGTTTTGGCCATTTAGTTTTACTCTAAAAAATTTCGTCATGACTGGAATGAAGAATGATACTATTCATTTCTAGAGTTAGGATTCTATTTAGTTATTTCTGTGCCATTGCTCTAGTTTCTTAATATAGGCTGAGTGTTTCTGGTTGCAATTTTGTAGTTACTAAGCTGGGTTATCATTGTTACATCACCTGCATAAAAGAGCACTTTGGTTTAAAGTTCTGGTTCTGGGGTCGGGAATCACTTGTGACGAGATTGAATAGCATAGGTGAGAGTACTGCACCCTGAGGGACTTCACCATATAGTTTTTTTGTTATAAATTTTTTGTTGTTTTGAGTTATTCTTCCCTGTCTTCCTGTTATGATGTTGATTAACCACTTCTTGTCATTATGAACATATGCCCCAATAATCTTTTGGATAGTATGTCTTGGGACTATGTCAAATGCCTTATGTCAATGGTTGCCATAACCATTCTTTTTGATGTGGCTTTCTTTTCTAATCCGTCTAGCATTTGTGAGATGTTTGTAAGCAGGGTGCTGGAGTGGCTCTCTAAATCCATGTTAGTTAGGGGAATTAGGGAATTTTGTTTTGCCATACTTTATCATGTCTGTAATTTTTAAAGCATGTGGCCACATGAATAACAAGATAATCAAGGTATGATACACTATCAATAACTTGGAGCTCGATATGAGCTCAAAATGCACTGAACTGCCTCATAGCTTGAGTTGTCGGTCAAGTCAGCATATCCAGGGCACACCGGAAATTATAATTAAAAGGTGATCCACCATCTTTGTTCCAGTGCAAACTGCTTGGTTGGTACAAAAACCAGGACTTTATTGCTGACACCTAGAAATTGTCCCATTTCTCACATTGGGTCACATTGTCTTTCATGTTTCAGAATAATTAGACTTGACATGCTTAAAGTTCGGTGGATTGTGTATCAATATTTCATTTCATCAACAGGCATTGCATAAAGCTGTTCTGAGAGACTAAAAATTTGGCTAAAAGTAAGACATCATCATGTTCTATGTAGAGCCACAAGACATTTAAAAGCATAAAAAATAACCAGTTATCACAGTGTTGTTAATAAGTGGTGCCGGTCACCGGTCACCTGTCGGCAGTTTGACACAGAGTTTATCTATTGCCAGAGAAAAACTTATTTCTTTCGTGAGTGACAACAACATATATGATGTAGCAGAAATAATTTTCACCACAAAAACAAGCATTATGTCAATTCATAAGCTACTTATCAGTCATTATGAATTGTCAGTCAAAATATGTTACTTGTCAGTCCTCGTCAGTCTTCAGTATGATCCCCACAAATGATTTATTAACTGACTGGCTCGAACATAAGAAAAGTCAATACTAGGAGCATTGGTAAATTTTCAGAAATGCACACCTACTCGATATAGCATTAGAAAATTAAATATTAATTTTGTAAATCATAATACATCCATGTAATACACCCTTTTCTTGGCAGAAATCAATAACAGAAAATGTTGCTAAAAGCAATACACTTATGAACAGAGCCACAGAGGCTGCTTGAGATGCAATCTTTGTTTTGATAGATGTAGTGGTCAAAGAAATTAAAGTATAATAAATTTGTTTATTCTAACCTAACCTACATTTAGCACTGCAATACCTGAAATTCTATAGATCATCAGGGTCGTTACTGCCATCAGGGATGTTGACAGCCAGTTTTGGTATCCAATCAGACTGCTGAGTGTATGGGAGTTGCATAGCTTTAACGTCTTACCTGGCAACTTTTTTATGAGGAAACATTTCATTTTAGGGCAATTTTTTTTGTATTGTTTTATTTATAGTATTTTTTACACTGCTTCTGACCCAGGGCAGTGGACAAGGTGCAGGGATGACCCGTCATTCAGGAGGTGCTAAGATAAGAGGGAGGGTGGAGGGGTGTGGAGTGTATTCAGGGGTGGAATGGGTGGGATTGATTTTGTGCCTTTTTCTTTTTGACTACCCCCCTTGTGAGGGGGAAAAAGCCTTGGTAAATGTATGTATGTACCAATATTTTACTTGAATTCTTTTTTTAAGATACCATTTACGGCAAAAACAAGCTAACTCATCTTCCCTCTTTTATTGTCTTTTTCCTAACTTTAGAATCAAGAGTAAAGGGAAATTAGACACTTACTTTTGCTCTTTTTTTATATCTTATTCTATAACTGATAATCCAGGATTTCCAGTGAATGGAAAGCATGGTGGTGGGGAAAGCATGCTTTGTCCCGACACATGTTGATACCAATGTCATAAATCATCCTCCTCCTCACTTGAGAGAGAATAGCCATCATCAGACAATCTTGCACTCTCATCTGATGTATCTAAGCTTTTAAGAACATAACATAAGAACATAAGAATAAAGGAGACTGCAAAAGACCATAAGGCCTACACTAGGCAGCTCTGTATCCATCACCACCTGTCATCCCCATCCATAAAGTTGTCTAATCGTTTTTTAAAACAACTGATAGTTTCAGCGCTTACTACATGGTTACTAAGTTTATTCCATTCATCGACCACCCTATTAGTAAACCAATTCTTGCCTATTTCCTTCTTAAATCTAAATTTGTGCAGTTTATACCCAATGAAACTTCATATTCATTCTCATCTTCTGAGCTCGACATCTGGGCATAATTCATAAAAAAAAGAGTATATGCACAAAAGCAATGAGTTTGCTTCATTTGACTGATACCTCATTACTAACAAATGCATCCCAAGACAGAAGAGACACAGCTACCAAACGTATGATTCACAGAGTATACTCGTTGACAGCTGAGAATGGCCCTAATTCAACAATTATACTAGTCTGTGTCTGTTTTTGAAACATAATGATTGGACGAGTTTACTCCTCGCACTCTGAAAAAGAAAAATTGGGTGAAGACGAGTTTACTCATCCATCCTGGGTAAGGGGTTAGGAAATACATGAATCTCAGCTCCATAGCACTGTCTTAAAATAAATGTACAGAGCAAGGTACCAACGAAAGTATTGAGGGCATTTTGACAAATCCTATGGTCACAGCTTCATCTCATTAATAATTGGAATGAGCTGCCAGAATGGGTGGTAAATGCAGACACAGTCAAAAATTTTGAGGCAAAGCTAGACAAATTCTAGAAGGAACAAGAGCAAATATATAATTATAGAGCACAAATTAACACTGCACACAGCCAGCACCAACATCATACTAGAAATCAGGCTGCCACACTGGAGTCACAGGCCACATGAGGCCTCTTCCAGTAAAATGTCAACTGTAATCAACTGTAATTTGGTAGTGTATTTCCTTTTAACAGGACTAAACAAACAAAATGGCATCCCAATCCTATGATCGTAGCTTCGATCGGTAGTGTATTTGCCTTAAGTAATTTTTTTCTATTTATCCCACCATGAAAAATGTATATCACATTGATGTATTATAATTTAAATTTACAAAATTAATATTTAATTTTCTAATGCTATTTTGTGTAGGTGCGCACTTCTGAAAAAATACCCTGACTTTCAAATATAATCATGTAGGAGAGCATTCATTTTTAATTCTAAACATGTATTCATTATTCATACACTAAATTATTTAAATACCAATATTTCAGTGTGCAACAACAGTAATAATAATAATTATCAAATATTCGTCAGTCCAATATTTCATTGTACAACATAAACCACTCATAATAATTCAACAATATATTCTTACCCAAATCAAACTGTAACAGCTGCATTTCCTAATAGGCCTGGACCCTTTCGAAAAATCTGAGGCATTAAACTATAATAATAATGTTCAAATTTTTCACGTAAATAAAACTGATACACACAAAACTATTCTCATATCATATATTACTAAGTTTTAATTCCATACATCACTTCTGTATTGTGGTCTACCTTATCACGAAACAGTAATTTTGATTAATGATGACGAAATGTGGTTGTAATCCTGCCAATACTGTATTTTAAACAAAGGGACTCAAAATAGACACATTCTGTAGTCCCACATTGATGTTTGTATCTGGTACAGCAAACTCGCTCAATAGCAGGCGCGTTTGTATTGATTTGTGATTGATAAAAAAATAGATCTTGAACATGAAGGATAGAGCAGATGCGTACGCTTAGTAGTTTATAACAAGTAAATATGTCATAAAATACAATATAACGGTCATACTAGCAAAAATATGTTGTTGTTTTTACTATAAAAAATAAACATAGGTTTATTTTTTATTGCCATGTGAATTTGTAGATAAACCGCCCGTAGATCTACAATCGTAGACGCCTCCCTTATTTGGAGTCTTTTACGTAGGGTCTCGTTTACAAAATCATCGCCAGTATGACACCTCACGAACTGGTTCAGCTCTCGGAAATCCAACACCGGTCGCACTTTATTCTTAGTTAACTGTACCACTGCCATCAGAGGCAAGATTCCACCCTCCACCGGCTCCTCCCAGGGACTCTGAATTCTCTCATCAATTAACCGCTTTACTTCGATGTCGAAGCCATCCCTCACCCCTTCTCCGAGTCTGTAGCAGTCGACTTGGTTCTTCAATAGAGGTGAACCTTTTTCAGGTACCAAATTACCTCCCACTTCTAAGCCACCAAATTTCGCCCGGAAGTCTTTGTCCTCAATCGTACAAGGCGCCGCATTCTCGTCAAAGTCGAGTTTCACGGCGACACTGCCCTTCATGGTCCTCATTGTCATTCCTACGTCCATTTCCGGCCTCAGACGGCTCCTTCCTCTCCCTTCCGTACTTGAGTCGCGTATCGCCCCAATCCTCACGTGTCCGACGACAAACGTGACCTCTTCAAGCTGTGCAATTGCATTCATTCCTAGCACCACGTCAATTCCCTCTCTGACCATTCTAATAACAAGCACTCAGTCGTATCGGAATCCCCTCCACCGTCATTTCAACTTCCTGGTCGCCCTCGCATTTTGTCTCCCTTCCGTCAACTGTTCTCAGAGCCATATCCTCCTGTCTGAATGCTTTAAGCAAGTCGGCCGTTACAATCGTGGTTGAACAGCCGGAATCTACTAGTGCTCTTGCGTGTCTTCCTATCAACCAGACATTTACAATCGGCATACAGTTGAATAGCGTCCTTACGTTTCTATGGCGCCCGCTTGCGTAGCAGCCGCCGCTCGTCCGTTTCCCTGCTCGCAGTGTCGAGCAATACGTCCGGGTTCATTGCATTCGTAACAGATGGACTCCGTCTCCTTACAATTACTCGCGAAGTGACCGGGATGCCTACATACATAACAACGGATCCTAGGCGGTCCCTTCCATCCCCTGTAGTCACGCCTGGACTCCCCTGTTTTCCCTCTTCCATTGTCCGGTGGAGGACCCTGCTCAGCCGGCACTCCTCTATTACCATTTGAGTCATTGGGCTGGGATCTCGGTCCTGGGTCTCGCGTAGAGCCTTGCTGTTTCTCTGTCGCTACTGCAGCTAAAGACCCATCCTTCTGTGTCCTTGTGAGAAGCCTAGTACGGACTGTCAACATGTCCATACTCACCGACATGGCATTATTTACATCCTGTAGTCTAGAAGATACGCTATCTGGAAAGCCATTCACAAACACCATTCTAACGACTTGCTCCAAGCCTTCACTTTTGAATGTCGACAATCCCACTAATCTCCTAATTTCGTTGACAAAAATGTCGACCTGTTCGCCAGCCCAGCGCATTCTTTGCAGCCGATTAAACGATTCGGACTCTCGGCGAAAGCCTCTTCCAGTCTTTTTCTCATTTTTTCTGCATTTGCTTGATCACTACCTCTCATTTCTAGGTAGATGGCCAATGCGTTGCCCTCCAGGTTATGGGCAATATAGCTCGCGACATCGGTGACTCTGGTTAATTTTGCCACTAATTCTGCCTTCTTGAGCCACCTGACGACGTCTCCATTGCCATCAAAGGACCTTAAGGTGATATCGTTCATCTTGAATGGTTCCCTTGTGCTCGTCGCTTCAGCCATCTCTACCGTCTAGATAGCTTGTAAGACTTGTAGCGCATTTCCCTAATTTCTGTAATTTCCTGGTTCTTCGGTTGTTTCTGTTTCACTTTTCAAATCCCGGACACACTTACTTCTTTCACTCTACAATCTACCTTACCTAAAACCATTAGCTCTGCTAATTCTAACCCTATCAAGGTTACATTTGCACCTTATCGTTCCACATACACACTGGCCCGCACACGCCTTTGCGCGCCCTTCGCCCTCCTTCTTATACCGGGACCTTTGACCCCGTGCCGAAGCCTCATGGGTGTCAACTACGGACCCCTATCTACACCACAGAAATTAAGAAGAAAAAATAAATAAATAAAGGCATCTACATTTCATGTACTGACAAATTTGTGCCAAATGTCAGTCGAAAGAAAACAGGAAAAAAAAAGTTTTAAACAAAAATGAAGCCGCACGCACAGGCCCCTTTTCAATGAAAAAAAAAATGCAATTTGTATAATTTAATTAATTTGTGGTGTTCCTTAGGTAAGGTTGATTGGGATTTCATGGCCAGCCTGTTTGAGATGCTGGCGATGCTTGGTTATGTTGGTTGGCTGGAGCTGGAGAGCTGGGTTCAGGTTAACCCCTTCCATATGGTGCCGCATACGTAGGCGGCATGAGGAGCAAGTGGATACGCGAGGCTGCCATATCGGCGTCTTGATTATATTTATTGTAGTTGCCCCTGCGTAATGACATTCTCTCTAAACCAGTGGTTCCCAAACTTTTTTCTGTCATTTCCCCCTGCACCCAGGTCAACTATCCAGATTTCCCCCTTCATGTGTAGCAGGGAAAGAGTAGTTGAAATACACTGTGACTATTTACTAATTTATTTTTCAAATGTACAAATATACAGGCATTCTCTCTCTCTCTCTCAGACATGAGAAAATCCATCAGAGATCTTTTTTAGTTAGTAGGTAGTATAATTATTTCCCCCTGGTAGCTTCAAATTTCCCCCAGTTTGGGAACCACTGCTCTAAACTGTCTTCATCACATTTTCTATGGTTATCAATATTCACGGGTGAAAGAGAGAACGATCGATATAAGCGGTGACTATACTTTATGATGCGAGTATTATTACGACACTCTCTCCCTCTGGAGTAAGTTTGGGCCAAATCGGAGACATGACGGTTTTTGGCCAAATCCGTGGTAATTTTGAGGGTCATTTTGGCCACTTGTCCCGATTGGGTCACCACCTCAGCTACAGGTCGAGGGCCACCAGGGCTCTTGCGGATCGCACTTATATACTGCTCAGGCTAAAAGTACGGGCGCCAACAGGCGGAAATGAGAGGAGAAAATTACACAAACACAAACAAATTTGGCTGGTCGCCACAACCTCGCCCTTGGGTCCAGGTTCCCCACGTCTACCTCGCTGTGCCCTGTGGACGACTCTCTCCCTCTGGAGTAAGTTTGGGCCAAATCGGAGACATGACGGTTTTGGGCCAAATCCGTGGGTAATTTTGAGGGTCATTTTGGCCACTTGTCCCGATTGGGTCACCACCTCAGCTACAGGTCGAGGGCCACCAGGGCTCTTGCGGATCGCACTTAGATACTGCTCAGGCTAAAAGTACGGGCGCCAACAGGCGGAAATGATAGGAGAAAATTACACAAACACAAACAAATTTGGCTGGTCGCCACAACCTCGCCCTTGGGTCCAGGTTCCCCACGTCTACCTCGCTGTGCCCTGTGGACGACTCTCTCCCTCTGGAGTAAGTTTGGGCCAAATCGGAGACATGACGGTTTTTGTCCAAATCCGTGGGTTAACCCCTTTGGTAATTTTGAGGGTCATTTTGGCCACTTGTCCCGATTGGGTCACCACCTCAGCTACAGGTCGAGGGCCACCAGGGCTCTTGCGGATCGCACTTAGATACTGCTCAGGCTAAAAGTACGGGCGCCAACAGGCGGAAATGAGAGGGGAAAATTACACAAACACAAACAAATTTGGCTGGTCGCCACAACCTCGCCCTTGGGTCCAGGTTCCCCACGTCTACCTTGCTGTGCCCTGTGGACGACTCTCTCCCTCTGGAGTAAGTTTGGGCCAAATCGGAGACATGAATGTCATTACACAGGTGTAACTACAATAAATATAATCAAGACGCCGATATGGCAGCCTCGCATATCCACTTGCTCCTCATGCCGCCTACGTATGCGGCACCGTATGGAAGGGGTTAACGCTGTTTGTTCGAGGAATCTGAGATCCTAGGTTCACCTAGCCGGGCTTTTTATATCAGCCTGTCAGGTGGGTCACTGTATTGCCGGCTGCTGCATTCCCATTCTTTCCAAACTTTCCACACACTCGTTCTCTCCTTCAAACTTGTATGACAACGATGGCAGTATGCACCTTAACACCCATACCTCCAAATTTATTCTAATTTTCACCCACAGTATACTTGATGAAATTTCTTTCCTTTAACTCACACCAACAAAGCCATTCTTTCCCTTCTTCGCCCTCTCCCTACACCCCTAAACCACTCCCCAAAACTCTAATTTTTCCCTTTCAATTTATTTTCACTCAATGTTAGAATATCCATAATTCTTCCTGCAAACATATCACCAGTCTCCTTTTCCTCACTTATTGCATATTCATGCAAAGTCAAAGACAAATTTAAGGCTAAGTTTGATCAACTGAGACAATAAAAAGTCCTTTTAAACCCCGTGGTGGGATCACGGACAGGTCCCGTTGGAACGTCTTGCTTTCTGATTGGCCGCCTTCCCGTTGGCTGTGGTTTGCGTGAGCGAGCTCTGAGCCTTGAGTGGATACGCCGCTCACATTGGTGACGTCATCAGTCTAGGTTTAACCGGCCACGGAAGCGGACATCTACGGTGTGTCCGGCGTCGGCGGTTGAGACAACGTCACCACAGGAGACCTCACTACCTTTCCTCGTCGTAAGTATTGGCGACACGCGTGGATACTACCAGAAAATTTTAATATTTTTATTGCATAAAAATAAATATTGAGAATGAAGACAAAAATATATAATATAAATATAATGTGTTTTGGTGTGCGATCTACATATCCAAATTGATCTACGTATAAATTTTGTTGTTGTAGATATCACTTGTACATGGCATACCAAAGTAGCTTGATAACACGTAGATAGGAAATATTTGTGAGAATTTGTAGTTTTTTCATTAAGGGTGTAAGCATATGTCTTGTGAGCATATGTCGTGTGGGCATATGTCTTATGAGCATTTGTCTGTGCACCGACATTCTATGAGCACTTGTCATGACACCATAAATCAATGGAGCTGGCGGTGAGTCAGGGATAGACTAAAGAAAACATCTGAGGTGGAAGGATGTAGTGAATGAGGCCATAAGAGATATAATGTTAATCAAGAAAAAAATGTGTTCGGGTAACAGAAGTGGAGAGGAATGTATACACTAAATTAATGTCATGGTCCATGAGAGAAATGCCCCAAGGATGAACTAGTAATACTGCTCGGGAAGAGGTGTGATTTTTCATGGTTTAACAGGAAAGAATGAAAGGGACGAGATTTTTAAAAGTGGCGTGAAGATGCCCTTCCATAATCTATGACCAGCCACCTCATTTTGGTAATTAGTTGAATACGAATAAATGAATCAACATTCAAACACACTAAATTAATGAATAAATTAATTAAAGTATGATTAAACAGTTAAATAAATGAATGGACAAATAAATGAAAAGAAGAAACAAAGAAATAAGATCACAAATATTTTATCACTCAGTTGTACACAGTAAGCAAGCAAAAAGTTTTTCAATATTTCTCTTTCTCTAGTATTTGTGTCAGACTTGATACTATAGGGAAAATAATCATAAATCGTGTCTGGAACATTTTAGAAAATACATGAAGCAGTATTTGTGATATAAATATTCTAATAATGTACAGTTTGGATAGGAACTTTGGCCCACACTGTAAAGAGAGGATTAGTCTATTGGTCAGCTGGGTTACAGGTTGTCTCACTACATGGCCAGTTTGCTACATTGTTCAGTCATTTCACTATATATTTTTTTTTTATCGCATTTGAGATACGAATGAGAACCAGACAAGAAACAATGGTCTCAAACTGTCCGGAAATAGATTCAATTTGGAAGTGGGTAGAAACAACTTCGCCAACCGTGTAGTTAATGAATGGAATAAACTTCCTGCAGAGGCAGTGCAATGTAGTTCAGTTCGAAACTTTAAGAATCATTTAGATAAACACCTAAACAAGATGCTGTAATGATCATAATCTATTTTATATTATTTGTTTTTGTTTTGTTATCATTTGTCTGTTTCTCATTTATTAATTATTAGTCATGTCAATTTATTATTATTTTCTATTTACCTGTTTGTTTATTATTTAACTATACCTATACATTTATTTTATTTGTTATATACATTATTGTAGTTTTTATTCATTCATTTATTATTATGATTTTTTTTTTTCATCCAACCTAGATATGGACCAAAAGGTCTCCTGTCGGCATGCTCCGCCTTTGTAAAAAATACAATGTGTGTAGGTTTATAAAGTACCTGTAACCCTTTGGGTGTTTCGCTACATGGCCAGTTCGCTACCAACCATTTTACTGTTCTCACCTCCTCATTATTAAAGTTTTTATTTATTATTATTATGACTTTTTTCGCATCCAACCTAGATATGGACCAAAAGGTCTCCTGTCGGCATGCTCTGCCTTTGTAATCCTTTGTAAAACATTGGTCACAATTACTTATGATTAGGACAAGTTGGTCTAGGATGGCATAGGAAACCGACAAAATTAGTCATTTAATTGTCTGACATTTCGACACATTTCTCTGAAAAAGTATAGCGAGATGTCAGAAAACTTAATACATATGTCTGATTTTTTCCCATCTCTGTAAACCAGCGTTTCTCAACCAGGGTTCCCCGGAACCCTAAGGTTCTGCAAGAGGTCTCTAAGGGTTCCACGAGAACATGTGAGATAAGCTCATGCACTTTTGATTTTTTATTTGATTTCATATACGTAATACTGTATAATTAAACACGCACAACATATTCTCGGTTATTATAATAATGTAATATAGACATCATCTTATCTTACTTATCATTATGATGAAAATAAAATGAGAAAGATATGGTATATGTTTTGTTTTTTTCGTGCAGGGGTTCCTTGAGACATGCAATTTATTCTAAATGTTACACAAGGGTAAACAGGTTGAGAAACACTGCTGTAAACAATTAGTTGTTACCAATGTAACTCTTACAGATATTAAATACTTACTGCACATATATGTTGAACCGATCCTGCAATTTTTACATTTACAGAAAGACCAACTTAATTTCCTAAAATCAGAATGTCTCCAACTTTAATATGTCCCTCCAAGCACATTTATTTTTGTACACAGTCTTCTGTAGGAATCTGCACAATGACAACAGCTAGATACCTGATAGGATTTGGTGAAGCCTCTTCAAAGACCAGCTCGAAATTCAACGAAGCCATTCTTTAATATTTACTTTGTAGCTATATATAAGTGTTATATAAAAATAGATATAATAAAGGAAATTATTTTCAGTACAGAAATTCCATTTGGTATAGTATCAGTCCAGTTCTTGCCTGGCGATTTTTTTTCTATGTTGTTATACGACTGGTAAAAATGCTTACGTGTACATAATGAGTTTCTTGAAATTTATATTCTAATGATTGACATCACAGGTATCATTTGAAATATGAAACCTTTCCCATATGTAAAAGTAGATCAATATATCTTCATCCACATTCAATATCCCTCCCCTCTTAACACCTCCAAGACGAAAGTTGATCCTGCCCCTCTTCAAGGGGTCATCACAATGGGCTATTTTCCCTCCAACCTTCGATTAATCGGATGGAGGAAAACTGTTTTCCTCCAGTATATCTGAATCAGATATTTCTTTTTGGCTACCCCCCATGTAGGGGGAAAAAGCCTTTGGTATATGTATGTACATACATGCATATACCAAGGCTTTTTCCCCCTTACAAGGGAGGTAGCCAAAAAGGAAAAAGCATATAAAGTCATTACCACCCATTCCATCCCTGAATACACTCTACACCCCTCCACCCTCCCTCTCATCTTGACACCTCCTGGATGACGGGTCATCCCTGCACCTTGTCCACTGCCCTGTATGTATGTATATGTATATCTGAATCCTTCCCAAAAGATGTGGGCTGAAAATTTGCTGCAACAGTTGGAGGGAAGACAGCTGTCACACTAATCAGGTCCAAGGCAATGCAAAGCAACGCAGTGCATCCACAGCAAGCAGACCCTGACAGCCGAGGCATGATTACCCCTACCAATTCACTACACTGCAGCCACCCCCTTTCTCATACATTTACAGAACAGCTACAAACCTTCAGGTCATGTTATCTAAAATAATGTTACTGATACTGTCTTGATACAAATAAGTGTGTTTATGCATTTTGAAGGTGGGCAATGGGGAGATGATTCTCTTCCATGCACATCCTACAGGACCATCACGTACACATATGCATCACTAGTCCAAGTGGCAAGGATAAGATATGGTAAGAATAACAAGAGATATGTCTGTATCTTCTATTTATTAGAAGTTAAATTATATATATAAAAAAATGTGTTACAGTATATCCACAATCACTCTCATAACCTGTTGTCAGTACTGGCACTTACTGAAGACACAATTATTCAGTCACTATCATCACCTTCTAATCTTGCAATTATGTCCTTTGCTGGTTGGAATACTCCTCCCGTGTTTTCTCCACACACATAGCATCTCTTCGATTTCCTGAAATGCTCAAGGGCACACTTCTCACAGAAATAATGACGGCATTTGCTCATCACTGGGTCTTCGAATGAATTGCGACAGATAAAACACTTGAATGGTATATGTTCATCATCACTTGGTATCTCCCAGTTTTCATCTGAGTCACAGGCACGTTTTCCAGCCTCCATCTCCAACTGCCAACCCAACTTGTAATCTGTCCGGTCATGCAGAAACTTGCAGCTGTCTGCAGAAGGAAACAATTAAGCATAAGTCATAGGGTCAAGTACAACCTAAAAAAATTAAACTAAATTCAAGGAACTGGAGCAAAGTGATATACTGGCTTAATGGTAGTGTACACAGTAACTGCCATTGAAGTCAAGTACAGGGGTTCATTTTCTGGTCACAATTACAGAAGTCAAGCAAAATGCTTATTCTCAGCAATGATCCCCCACTGCAAAACACCAAAGTCCTTTCATACGATAGCATTCTGGCCCTGAATTTTGTGGCATAAAATTGAATCAATATCATCATCAATGTGGGTATGTGTTTTCACATGGCCAATGCCACTTACAGTGAAAAATATAATTATTGCCCTGTTTTCCTGTATGACACAAACTTGTCAAGATACAGCCAGGGGTTCATTGGAAACTTGGCAATTATCCAAAGCAACCTCACTGACGTCACCCCCACTAGTAACAACAATTTCAAAACTGTTCATTCTACCTTGGCCAACATCATCCTCACTTACAAACAGAGACAAAGTAAGATTCGATTAAAAGAATCATGGCCCGACACCATGTGAGGAGGAAACCTTTATTAAAAGTAAAACATTTCGCTTGTTGAAACTCATTCCTCATCCATTCCAGAATATATAAATAGCTTAGAGGTTGTATTATGCATCTATGTACTTGAAAAATGTTTCATCTTCACAATGTCAGCAACTGCCATTATAAAACAATCATCATTTCAGTCTACGATCACTCCACACTGTCCACAGTTCTGTTGGCTTAGAAACACTATAACACTATCAATTTGACCTAAACTGACCTGTAATGGAAAAAATAATGGGTTAACAGAAATCAATGGCTATTTTGATCAAAGTTAATGCTAATCCATTCAAAGGAAGAAAATACGTAATTTGGTCATATGATAATAGAAGAGAGTAGCTCTCAAAGTATTCAACTGCTGGTGCCAATGATGAGAACACAAAACAAACCATGTTGGAATGATGGGATAAAAGAACCCATAAGAACTCATGATGAAGATGTTGAACAAATGAAATGATAAGAGTAAATTGCAGAGGAGTTTATAGACTTAGTGATGATCTGTTCCACAAAGAATGAACTGGTCATTTTGCATGGGAGTATAAGATGCCATTTTCACATCAGGAGAAAGTGAAAGGGAGGAGTATGATGGGAATAGAAGGGGTGAGGAGATGGCTTTACTATGCCTACTACCTCACTAGAGGTAATGGCAAACAAGTTGAATATAAACATGAATGTGTTTGTATGTATATACCAATGGTGGCTACATCAAAACAGACCTTAACACTTTGAAGAGAAAAATAGACAAAGGAGATCCCATCCCCTCAATCTGCCCCATCTAGTCACCTTTTACAATACACGTGAGAATACGATGGCAGTATTGTTGTTTCCATCACAGGAATATAAGAAAAAATGTGTTACAATCCTACAAGTGGTACATTTGAGATATAAGAAAAATAGCAGAAAAAAGAGAAAGTTAAAAAGAGGCCCAGCATTTCTCTGAGCAGAGATTTGTCTCCAAACAAAGAAGAATATTGCATACTCAGTCTACAGGAGTGTTACTTAAGTCCCTATGAATATAACTAAGCGACTAACAACCCAGTAAAGGGAATATTTATTTATATATATATACATATATATATATATTTCACTATATTATGAAATAGCATGCCTCAACTTGCCTCCGAAACCACAGAATCCTGTTTCCTTATAGTCTTTGCATAAATCTGGCTGGTAATCCCATCTGACTGTTGCTCTGATATGCTCTGGAGCACGGATGGGGCCTTTGCGAACGCTTCCGCTTGCAGCATTACCTTGGGCAGTATCCCGTTTTTCATAAAACTGAGTATAGTTGTTTAAGCCACGATAAATGTTGTCATCTGCTTTGCCCTTCTGATCCTGTGATAACAAAAATTTGAAGAAAAAAAAAACATATATAATGTTAATAATCTAAACATGGGATATCAACTACTTCAGACGGGCTGAAAAAATATATCCAACTCATCTGAGTACTATGGTCTACTCTCTCCACCCCCACTCTCTGCCTCACCTCCATATTTCAGACTCTATCTATCCTTGTAACACTTAACATCCCAGGAATGTTGAATGGTTACCAATTACTGAATATATCCTAGTTTGATGCATGATCTCTTCAGTAACACCCCAAAAATCTTCTACAATGCCTGGGCTTGGAAAAGGTCCATGTTTCATTTCCATTTACCATGACTATGAAAACAACAGATTTAAAGACAAAGACATTAGTCCTTCTACACAATCATCTGTTGTGCCAGAAATGCCAGTCAAGAATATCAATGACTCTATCAGTCATTTCTTAACTTCTGGTGACTTCTAAATCTGAATACTTAGACACATGCTCTCACTACTAAGAGGGAGAATCTCTCTTAAAGCATAACATTCTTATTACTGACTGCAACTTGCCACTCAAACTCATCCAAAGAAATCACAAATGTCACAACTTTAATCAAGAACAAACACATCCATAAGCTGTACATGAAGTAATGCAGCATCAAGAAGTAAGTTTGTGAACCAGACAGCTTTAAACATTAGCTTTAAAAAAGTTCTTAAAATATCCAATGAAAATTATTACTGACTAAACAATACTATACTAACAAGTTTTACCATGTTCTAGATTATTTAAGAAATTAATGAGAAAAGAAATTTTAAGTAAATTTACCTTATTCACTTGTAATGATCTTTCATAAATAGCCTGTGCATCTCTGTCTTTCTCCGTTTCAATCTGAAGAGTTGAGGTGGCTCCCATATCAGTTGGACCTTCCCTTTCCCCTGTGCGTCGGGATTTATATGATCTTCTGTAAAAAAAAAAATATATACACATCCCCATATACATATAATAGCATGTTCACATCTACTTGCCACTGACAATGAATACATAAGCTGCTGCCTGTCACAAATAATAACTGTTGCCTCAAACTTCACGGACTAGAAACCCAAAGTCTCATGCTGGTAATGATCTTTGAACCTTTCCATAGGTCTGTCTAGAAAGGAATTTTGGACTGATGTCTGTTATATTAGTGTGGAACTGTTTCTGACACTGACTTATAGAAGTAGGTGGGGAACAGTTACTAACTCTCCTTTTGTGAAAAGATTTGTACTTTGACTCAACTGCACTCCTTACGAGGGGGAATTGGCCTTCACAATATATATATATATATATATATCTATATATATATATTATATATATATATTATATATATATATATATAGATATATATATATATACATATATATATACATACATACATATACTAAAGGCTTTTTTCCCCCTTACACGCGAGGTAGCCAAAAAGAAAAAGGCATAGAAACCACTCCCACCCACTACTCCACCCCCTACATACTCCACTCCCCTCCACCCTCTTATCTTGGCACCTCTTGGATGATGGGTCATCCCTGCATCCTGTCCACTGCCCTGGGTCAGATTCAGTGTCGCAATATATATATATATATATATATATATATATATATATATATATATATATATATATACATATGTATATATATATATATGTATGTATGTGATGATATACTTACACTGCTCCTGATGCATTGTCATCGCTACTACTGGAACTTTCCTCTTCTTTTTTTCTATATTTTGTCCGTCCACTTCTTTGAATCATTGGATTGGACACAATGACCTTCTTTTCTTTACGAACTACTTTAGTCTCATCTTCACTGCTACCTGAAACGCAATAAAAAATACTGTACATGGAATTAGGAGAATACATAACATCAGAATTTGTTCATATATTGCATCAATGTTCCACAAGATAACTCCCATCAATACATACATACATATACCAAGGCTTTTTCCCCCTTACAAGGGAGGTAGCCAAAAAGGAAAAGGCATAAAATCATTCCCACCCATTCCATCCCTGAATACACTCCACACCCCTCCACCCTCCCTCTTATCTTAGCACTCCCATCAATACAACCGACAAATTACTTTCAAAGTGACTTCCCCAGACATTTCACTGCGCAAACTCTCACTTCACCCACAAACATTGTAAACTATTCATAACCATCCCTTCTCAACACCTTCACTATAAGAATTACCCTTGGGCTTCCAGAAAAAATAACAATGAATAATCACATAAAAATATACTCATACATACATATACCAAGAGCTTTTCCCCCCTTACAAGGGAGATGGCCAAAGAGGCATATTGTAGTTCCACTCCCATTTACCACCACTCCCTCCCTCTCTCTCTCCACTCATAAAAAAAATATGTAAACTACAGGGCACAATGGCCAATACACTAATTAACCCATTATCCCTGTTCTTGCAGAAAACCTGCAGCCTTGAGGCCAGAATACATAAAAGAAATAAAAAAGGGTTTAGAAAACTCTAATGAAACTCATTTCTGAACAATAACTCAAATTCAGTGGAATGTCCCATATAACCATGTGAAGCAAGATGGACGGACCTTTCAAAAATTACGATCCAACAAGAAATCCAAAGGATATTAAAGATAACCTTTATCATGCTGATGTATCAATTTCGAGAACCAACGTCTGCCCCTTCCTAGATTAGGTTAGGCTGGCTGGAGTTTTGGAGCAAAACCCATGCCTGAAGTGAGATTAAGTTATATTGCATTAGGTTGATGTTGTATTCTAAGTATATCATAAAATCCAAAATCCTGGCTACTTAACATAGTTACATATTTAATATGTAACTATGTTAATAATTATATTAGCTGTTTCAGTAATACACAAATGCATTATTATTATTTTTTCCACTGGAAAGACCTATTTCTTCTATGGAATAGTTAGGAGGTATTGGACAAAGTTTCATGATGCATATCCATGTTTGCCTTTTTCTGGAATTTTACTTATATTTCTATGAATACAAATTTAACCTCATACTGGTTAAACTATAATACTATTCATACCTGGATGAGATATAAAATTGGGAGCTGTGTAATCTCACCTCAAGGCTCAATGCTACTAGGTAGGTCAAACACCACCAGAGGCGCCACCGTCGATGACGAGCACAATAGCGCGTCATTTTATGCGCACGCCGTTCAAACGGCCAAATTTACATACCGCGGGAAATTTAATTAATAAAAATGTTGTGTGAGTGTATTTACTACGATCGTAATAAATTTCAAACATTCACATCATCAGTTACATGTCGGTCAATAAAAACATTAGATAAACATGGCGGCCTGCATTCAGCAGTAGATCAAAAATTGGTATATGTTTCAACGTAAAAAATGAGCTAATAAATTTATCGTGCGGGCAACTGACCATAATGAACCAAAACTACTAGTATCGTGGATTATTCTAATACCAAAATAAAGTCAGTATGTTACGGTAGAGCTGAGAAATTGGTTGTTTAAATTAGTTTTTTTTTTCTATCGGGTCGGATTATAGGATAACATCATCATCCATCCTGCCTTCTTATCTATCACTGGTGATGTGGACCAAACTTCACTCTATTAAGTTTCTTAATATTATGTTATTAGTGTAATAGACTTATAGTTGAATTATTTTAAATATTTCCTTTAAAATGTGTGATTTTCATGTAATTTGATCGAAGAGAAGTTACGTTTTCATCCTCCGTAATATTACGGACCACAGCTACGATTCGTCGTGCCCGCTATCTATGATCACTGGTGGTATGGATCAAACTACACTAATAAGTTTGTTACTATTGGGTTATTAGCGTAATACCTTGCATATAATTGAATTATTCAAATTATTTTCTTTAAAATGTGTGATTTTCATGTAATTTTACGGTATTCGTAGCTGTGGTGGGTAATTTTGCAGAGGATAAAAATGTAATCATATGATCAAATTACATGGAAATCACACATCTTATAGAAAATAGGTCAAATAGTGCAACCATATGCTAATTTTTTATATAAAATTGTGCCTGTCAGTAAAAACCGTCATTGTTTACGTTTGATCGGCGATCAGTCAGACCGCACGTTTCGGCCCGATTTCCTCGGACAAAATAGGCCCGATTTAATTCCATTCAAAATGCAATATCTCGAGAACTAGGTCTAGGACAGCTAGATGGATATATCAAATTGCATTATACTCATAGCGACTTTTTCCATCCCATGAGAACTACTTCAGCTCAAATATCAGGAATTCCATTTTCATATTGACCTAGCTAATGCTACTGAATTCATGATATTAGCAAATTCTGGTGTTTACTTACATGTGAGAAACCTCTAAATTCATTCATCATGATGTTGCCTCATTTATCGACGAGGAATTGGCCTATCCACTACCCAGTGTATAACAATTCGAAATAAAATCCTGCAATTTATAAGTTATGACAGCTTATCTCATGTTTTGTAGTAGACCTGAGCAGCCCTGTCCAATAATTCCACCTCAAGTCAATATAATACTTGCAGTCATGAAGACATCCAAGCCTATCTAATTGTGTTAACGTTAAGGTTAAAGGTACCTCATGAGTGGAACACTAAATTTAGACGCTTAACGCTTTCAAACAGACACAACTGGAGTTATCAATCATGATCATCCCTTAACATTTGTTGTAAGAATTCGAATTTCACAACGACAGACCTTCATCACTGTCCACCTTTCGTTTTCTTATGCCAGCACTATTGCATCTTTTCTTAAATGTAAATTTGACATTTGTTTCCGTCATCGTTGCTTTTGAGATGTTGATTTCGCTATTGTTGTTTACATTGCTCAGAATACTTGTACGAAACAATGAGATTACTTTCACTGAAATCTTTGTAAGAAACAAATTTACAAATTCAAAAAATGTAAATTAATAACTGATTAATTAATTTACATTAGAAGTTTTATTTTATCTTTTAATTCTTATAAAAAATCAGATATATGTTTACAATATCTGAATTGCCTTGATTTTCAGTCACTGTTCACGCATTCGAACACATTATTGTTAAGTTTTTCCCCACCAGATGTCACCTCAGTTTGTTGGTCATCAGTTGATTTGAAAAAAAAATTGATTTGAAATGTTTATGAATTAATTTTGGTTACTTCTCTGATTAAGTAGGTAACATTAATAGATCATATTCATATTTGTAGTGGACGGTAGTGGTGGGCAGCTACCGGTGAAATTACCGGTTTTATCGGCAACAAACATAATGATAGCTTACCGACAAAAATTCTGCTACCGGTAAAGCTTCGTTAGCCGATAACTCGTTAAGCTATACCATAACACTCAGAGAGCGGTAAGCACGTCTTGGCTTGGTGGTACTGAGTGACGGTGGTGACAGGCCCAGTGCCCCGCTAATTTTACCGGTAAACTTTTATCATTAAGCAAGTATGTACCGCTAAGGTCTCGGTAAGTTTTTATCATTAAAACCGTTTTTTCGGCACTCTTTTTAATTTCTCAATAGAATTAATGTGATCAGCATACGAAACTATATTAATTGTGAAAGTTTCATAAAAAAAATCCGCGTGTCGCCAAACGAAGACCCAATTAATATAGTTTCGTATGCTGATCACAGAAATAACATTAATTCTATTAAGAAATTAAAAAAGTGCCGAAAAAAACGGTTTTAATGGTAAAAAAAATGACCGAGACCTTAGCAGTACATACTTGCTTAATGGTAAAAGTTTAACCGGTAAAATTAGCGGGGCACTGGGCCCGTCACTCAGTACCACCAAGCCGAGACGTGCTTACCGCTCTCTGAATGTTATGGTATAGCTTATCGAGTTATCGGTTAACGAAGCTTTAACGGTAGCAGAATGTTTGCCGGTAAGCTATCGTTAAGGTTGTTGGATAAAACCTGTAACTTTACCGGTAGCTGCCTACCACTACCACCTCCAAACATGCAAACAGACGCGAACGAAAATGTATACACCACACCCACCCTCACACACCCTCCATTCACTCTCGCGCGGTAGATAGCATACTATAGTAGCACCAATTAAAGTATGACCTTTTCCCTTTACAATGACATAACAATAAAAACAATATGTAAAATAGAATCAGGGATATAGCTTATTAAAGGACAAAAACATTGATTTTTCGAACTCGACTCGAACTTGTGACGTCACTACTACCTCACGAGTCTTTTACCGGTAAACTGTCGGTAATTTCGGTAACTGTATTGTTGTTCACCAATAATTTCGATATTGAAATTAGCGGTATTTGCCCAGCACTAGACTGGACGATCATGGCAGAGTCGAAGAAATAAACACTACGAATATCTTGACAATATTACTTGTTTTTTACCCATGCAGAATTCCTCTCACCACTACAAGTCTTAATGGAAAGACAGACCTATCAGGTGTAGAGGATATTAGACTGTTATGTACCTTTAGCCGATATATGATAGTATCCATGTGAAAATTAATGAAAGGATATTAGGTAGATACATGTAGGAAGTTGAGTAATTAATGAAAGCAGGGGATTTATAATAATTTTGAGTGTTTACAAATTCAAAGAGATGAGGTTCAAGATTAAAGTGAAGTGTGGATTTAAAGGAGCCAACTGAATCTAATTCTACTATATCGTCTGATAGGGGTGAGCCTTCTTTTAGCCCCTAAATTGCAATGTGGAGGTAGAATTTTAAGCTTGTGTCCTCCTTTGCCCACTGGAAGGGGTAAGGGTGATCAAGTCATCAAAGCGAGCACTGAAAGATTGTGGGAAATTTTCCAACATTTTATCAGGTCGCCTCTGAGTAGACGTCCTTATAATAAATATAGATCTACGGTCTTCAGTTGGTTCACTGTATGAGAGATGAGTTAGTTCATCATTGTACCACTACGATCAATAAGTAATGAGAAAATGTCAGGAGAGACATTATTTATTTTCATAAGCTTACAAAACTGTCTCCTTCAAAATAATTGCCTCTCGCATCTACACACTTCTGCATGCGTCTCTCCCAATCCTGGAAGACCTCCTCAAAGTCCTTTTTCAGTAGTCCCTTCAGGTAACTTTCCGATGCCTCTTTCAGCTCCTCTGTTGACTGGAATCTGGTTCCCCTGAGGCTGTCTTTCATGCGTGGGAACAAGAAGTCGCAAGGGGCTAGGTCAGGGCTGTAGGGTGGGTGTTGTACCACTTTCATTCCCCTGTCGGCCATCCAGGTGGTCACCAGCGTTGACTTGTGGCATGGGGCATTGTCCTGGTGGAACCACCACTGACCACTCCTCCACTGCTGAGGCCTCTTCTTCCTCATCTTCTCCCTGAACCTTTTCAGAACAGTAAGGTAATATTCTTTACTGACGGTTTGACCCTGAGGAACTCTTTCAACGTGAATGAGCCCCTGGGAGTCAAAGAAAGGAATGACCATGGCCTTTTCTTGCGACCTGCTCATCTTTGCCTTTTTGGGTCTGGGGGAGGTCGCGTGCTTCCACTGAGCACTCTGACGTTTGCTCTCAGGGTCGTAGGTGAACACCCAACTCACGTCGCAAGTCACTACCTTGTTCAGGAAACCTGAATCAGCCTCTATCGTTTCGAGAATGTCAGTGCAACATTCCACACAAAACTGCCTCTGGTCGTCGGAAAGGATCTTTGGCACAGACTTTGTGGAGCTTCAGATCTTCGGTCAGAACTGTCTCTATTGTGCCAACAGCTTCAGATATCATCCTCACAGATATTCGACGGTCTTGCATCACTAACCTTTGCACTTCCTCAATGTTTTCCTCCTTGCGTGCACTCGTCGATGCTCCAGATCTGGGTTCATCCTCAACCTGTTCATTTCCTTCAGAAAATCTGTTAAACCATCTGTTCATCCCTATAGGCCTCCTCTAACATTCCATAACCTTCTTGTTTGCTTTTCTTAAGTTTAACACAAAATTTGATGGTGTAACGTTGCCCTATGTTTCCCTGGATCTTGACAAGTGTTCACAGATCGCCAAACCGAATCAGACTGGTTCCACCACGTTCACCGCTGCACTCAGACCTACAAATATAAAAAGTTGCCAGTTGGTCATTTTATAGAATATATGTATGTGTACTTGACCATGAAGTAGTATTTTGATCAAATCATATTTAATGTCTCGCGGGACATTTTCTCATTACTTATTGAGCATACCTTGTATCTTGTCCATAACTCCTAAAGGCGTTATCACATTAGGCTTATTTCCCTCCGACTGTTAGGGCAGATTTGCAAACCACAGCTTTCGGGAAAAATCTGATCTACTGGAGGAAAATAATTGTTTTCCAGTATATATAAATGACATTCTATCTGCTTTTGTTGAGAAAAGGAAACGGTTGTTTGCCATAGTGATCTGACAACGGAAAAAGTTTTGGGGGTGGGCGGTACCACCGATTAATTGGAGGTTGGAGGAAAATGGCCCAGTGAGATAACTCACTCCTTAATCATGCGCACTATAGTTAGCCGATTAAAAAACTGGAAGACTAAAGAGTTGCATCCAAAGAATCAAGTTTGTGTTCCACTCTAAAAGGAAATAATTTCCAACGGGAAAATAAAATATTGATAATAAAACATGTGGCTATTTTCTTTAAAGAACAACCCTATTGACATCGAGATGAATAAAATAGCCTAGCGGGCGGCAGACAGGGCACAAGGTACGGAAGAAGCCAATATTTTTGTAATGTTGTTGAATCATTGTCATTTCCTCTTCGCGGTCGTCTGATCGTCACACCTCACCTACCCTCCGCGTCTTCCCCCTCCTCCTCCTCCTCCTCCTACCACGCGAGTTGCAGACATGTAACGCCTGGATAGAATATATATATATATATATATATATATATATATATATATATATATATATATATATATATATATATATATATATATATATATATATATATAAATAAGCACGAAGAACCCACAGTCGGAATAAGAGGAAACTTAGAAGAAAGTATAACTTCTATATACTTTCCTGAAGGCTATTAGCCGAAATATAGACGTTATACTTTCTTCTAGATTTCCTTATATTCTGACTGTGGGTTCTTCGAGATTATTATTTATTTATTTTTATATATATTTATATATATATATATATATATATATATATATATATGTTGGTAACTTCCGTACTGATTGGTATTTTTCCTGTTACTCTGGTTGTTATTATTATTTTTTTACTTATATATTTATCGACTTATTCACTGGTTCGTTTGTCCATCTCGTTTTTATGTATTTGTCTATTTATCTAGCTATTTACTATTCTTATTCTTATTATTAATATCATTACTATTTATATTATTATAATTATCATTATCATTGTTATTGTTATCACTTATTATCATTACTATTATTTTGCTTGTCACAAGTTTATTCCTTTATACCCACTGCACATAAACACTATGGAACTCTCCATTACCTACACCTTCACACTCGCACTAATGACTTCTTGATGTCTCCTTGATCAACCTGATCACGCTGCCAATCCAAGCCCAAGACTCACCATATTGCACAGCAGCCCACGATTGCATACCTCTTGAGTTTCACCGTCACCACTTTGTGTAAACTTAGGTAATGTGTTTGATATTGACAATATTGTTAGCGATGGTGCATAGTATAATATATGTCATTTTTTAAACTATAACTGCATTTATTTATTTTATTTATTATCATTTACATTATATATTTTTTATCTATCATTATATTTTTAGCATCCGACCTAGTTATGGACCAAAAGGTCTCCTGTCGGCATGCTCCGCCTTTGTAATCCTTTGTAATCCACCTCAAACGCGCGCTCACTCACCCTACTTCTGTTACAAACATTTCACCTACTCCCCATTCTCACTCTGACTTCCACCTACCCCCCCTTCCCCACCTTTTCCTTCCCTTTCCTGTCCTTCTCCTCTTCCATCACCTCCCCTACCCCTTCCCCCGAGATCCATTTCTCTTTTCCCTCTTTACTCTCTTCAACCTTGTCCTCCTCCAACTCTCTATTGTCCCCCTCACCCCCTCCTCCCTTCCCGTCCTGACCCGAAACAAACCTTTCTGTCCAATGCTCTTCCCGCCAACCTTATTCTTCTCTCAGCCCGGCCCCTCCCCCTTCCTCTCCCTCCTACAGCGCCCAATGCCTACAATTATCCCCCCACCCCCTCCCCCCCTCTCTTGCCAACTTAACGTGGCGGCACACTGGGCATTACTCACTAGCATGCTATTTCCTTTTGCTACTTCGTTTGAGTAGAAACGACTTCGGTTACGATCTTTTGTTTTTCAAAATTTCCAAGTGTCAAATTGTTCTTGCGTCACGCAGTGAGACGCTGAATGACGAACTAAAAGAAGTTAAACTTAAAATACGAATGTTAGACACATTATTGAGACGTTCTTACGGAAGTCTAGAATGTTGTAACCAAAGTTGTTTCCACACGAACGAAGTAGCAAATGCAAGTAGCATGCTAGCCTAGTGTCCCACCATCTACTTCCACTCCGCACCTCTTCTCGGTCGTCCGTTATTTTCCTTCCCCTCCACCCTCACTCGTGCAACGGGCAGGCAGGCAGGCGGGCGGGCGGGCGGGCATTGTACTAATTCTCTTCACTCACCGCCGACATACCCTCATAGACTCTATCCTGTGTGATTCACCACGGTCTTGGACCACGTGTTGGGCATATGATCGACACCTATTACCCTCCCGGAGGAGAGCTCAGAGTTCATATATGGCCGATCTATGGGTTATGATGTGACCTTACACACACACACGCACACACATACACACACACTCACACATACACACACACACACACACACACATACATACATACATACACACATACGCACACACACACGTATATGCACACACACACATCCACACACACACACACACCCTCTTGCCCAACATAGTTGAGGTGCCGGCTCCCTGCATGACCGTTCCACATAAAGCCCCGTCCACTTTCACATCGTAGGACTTTGGTGTCACCCCTACGGAACATAGTCACGCACTTTTCTTTTGTCTGGATAATAACCTCTACACAAAGAAAACTAATAATAACCATTTGGTTATTTAGTCGATAATCTACTGAAAAAATATTTGCAAAACATGTTAGAATATAGTTAGTATCTAGAGTACTTTTTGTCCCGATAAGTACCTTTACGTGTATTAAAATCATCATAAATCTATGAAAATCATATACACTCTTGTAACATATCCTGGGCATGGAAACACTAAGATGCATTGTATACAAAACTAAATAGGCTGGTCATTGTGTTGTCTTCGTCTTAGGATATGATGGTTGCAAAGTTATACAGACGATGTCTAAGGGTGTCTAGATACTAGAAAGGCAAGGAGTCTACGCCAGGAGCCGCTTAGTATCTGCAGCCGACCCCCCCCCCCATCACCTTCGCCCTGTGTCCTTGGATTGTTGTGACAGGTTATAACTGTCACTACTGGGAATCGGAGAGGAGCGCGGGACTCGAACCTGCGCACACAGACACTAGAAAGGAAACGGTGTGAAAGGAGCTTCCTTGCTCGAGGAGCACTTGACGACTACAGACCCCTCGAGTGTCACAGTCCCTCAGTCCGAGTTTCACGTCGTCCTTGTCCACAGTTGGACAAAGGGAGTTCTCCTGTGTGTGTGTGTGTGTGTGTTCGCGCGTGTCCACGACCTCTCTGACCATTACACCATTCCTAGAACAACAAGTCCATATTTCATCCCGTCGGAGGAATCCGTCCGATAAAAACGACTCTGGCGAATCTAATGCGTCGTTTCCGACCGTACAGGGAGCCATGTTGTGTTGCGAAGCTTTTGTAGATGTAAATCATAATCATTGGCCCAAATCACAGAAGTCTTTCGACATGTCTGGTCGTTAAGTCTTCACCATGGTTCTGATGTTCACAAAGAGTGATCCCTTTAACGCCTGGTGACTTAACTTTAACGCAAGGGGACGGAGACTCCCGTAGGAACTTCGGAAAGATAAATGCAATAGTTTCACTATACATTCTAGTACGGTAACATATCAATGTATTAACAGAGTTGTGTAGACCTCCGGGTGATTCTCTTCAGTAAAGAGTTTAAAGAGGGGGGAGGTGGACACACACCCTCCCGACCTTAAAAAAAAAAAAAAAAAAAAAAAATTATACAAAGTCCCGGTTGGTTTTATTCAGTTGAAGAACGTTCCCTCGGATTGAGGGTGTCTCTGTAAGCTACTTCTCCGGAAACTGTGGTTCATGAACACCTTATTGGTCCACAGACTGTCCCAAACGAAGCCAATAACCGAACACCAGTGGTAGTTAGTGGATGCTTAGTGATACATCTCAGTGTTGCGTTTCGTGGACTTCTCCTAAAAGCTAAAGAACAACAACTGTGCAACTCCTCAAAGACGAGGAGCCTACGCCAGGAGGAGCTGAGTAGCCGCAGCCGAATCCGTATTTTTTTTTGCCATATCGTACACTTTTGTCGGAGCAGGTAACAAACAGTTTTTACTAGGAATCTGAAAGAAGTGCGGGATTCGAACCCACGACCAGGAAAATGCGAGACCCGCACGTTTCCGATTGCGCCACCAGCGTGAGCGAGAAACTTGCATCATTTTATTCTGGTTGTCGTCAGGAGATTTTATTCGTATCTTGGAGTACCTGACTTGACCTCACTGCCGACATGTGATTTTATTCAGTTCAATGGAAACCCTTTCACGAGTAAAGAGTGATGTGGGAGTGATCGTATTCGTGGATTTAGTGAAAAGTTTTTCATTTTATGATTGCAGTTTTCACACAGATGAATAAAATCGCCTGGCGACAGTCAGACTGGAGCTTATAAAACCGAGCATGGGAACCAAAAGTTTGAACTAGCGAAGAGAGACCGATGGCGGCATTCTGGGGCCGCGGCGGGAGGAAGACCCGACGATGTGGGGTTCCCGGGGTGGTCACTTTTGAGAGGATTTTCCTGGTGGTGTTCTTCAGTCTGATCTTCTTCGTTTACCTGAAGGAGCACAGGTATCTCCTCCTCCTCTCCAGGCGGAACAGACCCTCCGAAGGGTCTTGGGTGTCTAGTCTGGGTTCTGGTCTTACCCAGACCAGTGGCCAAAAGGATCTACACAAGTCCATCACAATGCGAATCGATGCTGAAGACCAAGATCTCGCGAATGAGTCCTCTGACTATCCCGATGACGAGTTCGAAAGAAACCGAACTCTAGATAAGCCACAAGTGACCGGAATCAGTGATTATCTTCTCCTAAGCCGACGAGACCATACTACGGGAAATAAGTTCGTGATCGAGAGGGCATATAGCTACGGGAAAGAAAATTTGATCCAAGAAACTCTCGGTGTTGGCGTTGGTGGTCAACGATCTTCGAAGAAGCGATCTGGAGTCGAACTGCCAGGTCTTCTCTCCAGTACCACAGGAGCCTCGCCTCGCAGAACTCTTCCTGGCAACAGGGCGAGATCGGTGAAGATCATCGAACTCCACACGCCCCTCTACGAGAACCTATCTTGGCAGAAACACCTCAGAGGAGCCTTCGACCTCCGTCGATGTCCGGAGACGCGATGCAAGTTCGTCTTTCACCCAGATCACCATCCAGACCCGGACGCTCTTGTCTTCCACGCGCCCCATGTCCGGAAGGGCGGCGCCTTTCCTCCGGCACCCCGGAGGTCGAACCGGACGTACATCGTAATGAGTCTCGAACCCACGGGCCTCCATCCCGAGAACGGGGACATGGCCAGGTTCCTTGAGGAGGACGGGGTCGGCGACTCCATCTTCTTCGACTGGACGATGACCTTCCACCGCCACTCCGATGTGCACCTCTCTTACGGTCACTTCAGGTCCCTAAAAGGTCCGTCTACCTCCTGCTATGTGTGTGTGTGTGTGTGTGTGTGTGTGTGTGTGTGTGTGTGTGTGTGTGTGTGTGTGTGTGTGTGTGTGTGTGTGTGTGTTTCCTGTTTTTACTACTATGTATGGGTCCATACCTTTACACGTGTTAACGTTTATAAATACGAGTACATACATGCACGCGCACGCACACACACATACACACATAAAATATGTATATATGTAAATAGATGTGTGTATGTGTGTGTGTGTGTGTGTGTGTGTGTGTGTGTGTGTGTGTGTGTGTGTGTGTGTGTGTGTGTGTGTGTGTGTGTGTGTGTGTGTGTGTGTGTGTGTGCGCGCGCGCGTGCGTGTCCATGTTCATCCACTCATTATCTAAATCTAACCTGACACCTAATACACAAAGACAAGAAAACCTGTTCTCTAACGTCGGAATGAACGTCCTCACAATAACAACATTCTCCTTTTCCACAGGCGAGCCTTTGGGTCTCCAGCCGGGTCTGCTGAACTCCGACGGACCCACCTTTAGAGGCTACGTCCAGGCTTTGAGGCTCAACGACCTCAGGGCGGAGGCCAAGCCGGACGCCCTGCATGAGGCGTTGTGGTGGAGACCCAAAATGGTGGTCTGGTGGGCGTCTAAGTGCCATACAGAGTCAGGTGAGCAGAGCGGAGGCACTTGTGGGTTCCCTGCTGGTTCCCACGTTTGTAGATTTTCGCTTATCTATTTATTTATCTACTTATCTTTTTATTGTTATTTTGTATATACATAATATATATATTTATATATATGTATATATATATGTATATATATATATATATATATATATGTGTGTGTGTGTGTGTGTGTGTGTGTGTGTGTGTGTGGGTGTGTGTGAGTGTGTGTGTTTCCTGTATGTTATATATACAAATGTGCTACTACATTTCTGTTTAGAAATATATATATATATATATATATATATATGTATATATATATATATATATATATAATATATATATATATATATATATATATATATATATATATATATATATATATATAGTCATGTTTCGTAACCCGGCCCTTTGATATCGCGGGTGCTTTGGTTTCCTCTTCAGGGCGGGAGTTGTACGTCAGGGACCTTAGTCTTCACCTGCCCGTGGACACCTTCGGCGGTTGCGGACGCTTCAGCTGCGGCTCGAACGAAGGAGAAGCCTGCTACAGGAAGGTCCTCGCTCCCAATTACAAGTTCTACTTGGCCTTCGAGGACAACATGTGTGAGGATTACGTCAGCGATAAGGTGATGGGTGCGACATAGTGTAAGGAGCTAAAGGGGGGGCTATCACACTGGGCTTCCACGGAAATGACCAGAGGCGACGGCTGGGTTCGTTTGAGTAATATTCTATTTTTCAAACCTCTGAATATCAGATTAATTTTCCGTCGTATATAGCAGATCTGAATGATAAATCAAAATATTGTAAACCTATACGAATGTTAGACATACTACTGAAATGTTCTAGAGGTCTAGATTTCTGTAAGTGAAGTTATATTCTATTTATTCAGATGGAGGTTTGAGGCAGGATGTTGGAGGAAAAATAGCCTAGTGTGATTACCCTTTCATTGTGGGTATTGTGAATGAACTGGTCTGAGAGTACACGAGATCAAACAACTTCATTCGTGTACTGTGCATTGTAATCGTGTTTCTTATTATAACCAAGTGGTTCTATTAATTTAGTATTCGTATTTCTTATTATAACCAAGTGATTCTATTCATTTAGTATTGAGCCCCTGATTGAGGATATTACCACTTCAGATAACCCCGAAAAACACTAACATAAGAACAAAGGAGACTATAAGTCCCACACTGGGATGTTCCATACTCTTTACCAACTTTCACCCCTATATATAAAGTTATCTAATCTCTCCTTCAAACAACCAATTACCTCGGCGTTGACCACGTGGTTCCTAGGACTATTCCATTCGTTAACCACTTTATTGGTAAACCAGTTTTTGCCTATTTCCTGAGATTTCTCTTCGTCCTCTTTCTCCCGACAGCCTTATAGGGCGTTGATGCACGGGATGGTGCCAGTCGTTTTCGGCGGGGCCAATTATTCCCACTACCTTCCTCCGGGGTCCTACATCGACGCCACGCCCTTGGACCCTGAAGCACTTGCTCAAGTCATCCTCGAGTAAGTACCACTTGGAAACGACCCGACTTTAAAGACTTGATTCTGGTTAACTTTAGACGATGGTGTGGGACTGAAGGACCTGGCACGTGTTCAGAACGTGGTCCCCCGATCGAGTCCCAAATTTTTTTTCGTTACTGTTCCTCTGGGGAATAAAATCGTCTGACGTCACAGTTGCAAAAGGGGGTTAACCTGGAAGCTTAAAGACCTTAATGAGATGACGTCTCCTAGGCTTAATTTTAGTAACCTGGCGGCGATCAGAATAAAATCGATAAAGTCAGTCACTATATCAATCAATCAAATCAGCCATCCTGAGTCCACTGCTGAACAAAGGCCTCCTTTATAGCATTCCATGATTCACACGACCGCGCTAACCTAACCTATACCACATCACTCCTGCAAACTTCTCTATCTCGTCTTTCCACCTTCTGTTTGGTCTCCCATAGCAACAAGGGCTGTTGCCGATAGTGATAATGGTAACAAGCGGGCAATTCAAAAAGAAGAAGAAAAAAAACGAGTTAAAATGACAAAAGATACTAGCTATTAACTCAGTTTATTATTTTTTATTATTCATAGTTTATTAGTGTACATGGGAAGCTTACTGCTGAGCAAGTTAGGGCGTCGTTACTTGCGGCGAAGGTCGATGGGATGGCGGTTCGAATCCTGCCACCGGCGAAGTTGAACCAAGGGCATGGTTCATTAAATTCCACGCAACAAAGTCCTCTGTGAGGGGCACCATCCTAGCCTTCCGATAGGGAGGAGTTTGTGACGTTAAACCATATCCTTATCCTCATCATTAGTTTATGTATTACAAATCAGTTCAGGAAATTAACAGCGGGGAGAGGAAAATTAACATTTGACGGACTTTATCTATTTTATTATGGTAAACGCCAGGCGATGTCATTCAGCCAAAGGGAGGGGGGGGGAGAGGGGGGATCTCCGGCGACCGTGACTCACTCAGCTGACAAAAATCGTCTGGAGCAATTGTTCTGAATCACTTGACGATAACACTTGATAAGAGAGGTAAGATAATGCTGATGAAAATAAACTTGGTGATGATGGTGATCGATGATGTCAGAAGTGATGATGATATGTAATTTCTGATCCTACTAATTTCGAATACCGGACAAACTTCGGGATAAAACGGACCTGTCCGGTATTTCCATCGGATTTAACGGATCCTCGGTTATAATGGATCTTCGGATATAACGACAGGCTCGTCCCTCATATCGTCCGTTATATCGAGGGTTTACGGTAAAAATCGTCTTGCGCTTGATATCCATACAGTGCGCCACTGTTTTGAATCGGTTCACGATAACATTTGCAGTGACAAGAGAGACAAGATAAAGATGTTGGAAAGTAATGATAGTGGTGATAGGTGTTATCATAATAGTGATGATGATAACAATATAATAATGATAATAGTCATGATGACAGTGACAAGAATAATGACAATAGTTTTGAAAATGAAAAATAAATTATGACATCATCATTAATGATAAGAGTAACGGTGATCATAATTTTAATATAAATTACATTGTTTGCCATAATAACGATAATGATAAAGAACAGGTACCATTTATTTTCTATTTAGACTCTCCAGAATTCGGAATTCTCCAATATTCGCGACGAAATGTTCCGAATTTGAGAACATTCCGTACGTCAAAATCACTTTCTAATATTCCAGAGTATCTTCAAAAGTGGGCCTTTGTTGTGAATATTGGAAACCTCTGAATTTTGGAGAGAGGGAGAGAGAGAGAGAGAGAGAAGTGAGTACCAAGTTCCTTGATGCATTACAGGGCGGCGTCTACCCGGGAGCTCTACGGCCGCTTCCACCTGTGGAGGAAGTTCTGGTGGGTTCGGCTCTTCTCACCGCTGTGCCAACTCTGCAGCAAACTCCACAAACCATCCCTCCACTCCTCCTCCTCCTCCTCCTCCGTGCACCTCCACATACCCCACCGGTTCCACCTCCGCAGCCCCTCCCCCTCCACCTCCTCCTCCGGGAAAACCGATCCGATCTCCCAGACGCCTTTCGTCAGAAACTTCGGCGTCAACGCCGTCAGGAGACATGGCACCACCCCGAACGTGTCCTCGGTGTTCCCCGTCCGCTCCTCCAACCACCCTCCACAGGGTCATCATCCTAACGCCCTCTCGCCCTCCTCCCCTTCTGAGGTTCCTCCTCCTTCAGGAAGGACGCTGACGGAGGTGTGGGTGTGGTGGGTGGGAGCGAACAGGTGCTTTACGCTCTATCCAGAAGACAGGATCTCCTCCCGCAGTCCCCCGACCTCGAACTTGGGTCTCCAGACGCCGGTTCCTCCTGGGGACCTTTTGGGATCCTTCGGCAAGCGGGTGGGGGGGTCTTCTGGGTGAGGGTGAAATTAGGGGGAACAGGAACGGATGAAGATCATGTGCTCGAGATTCCCTCGAGGCTTCATCGAGGATGGCGACCCCTCCTTCCTTGCCTGAGGGTCTGAGTTCGCACGAACTATGCCTTGACGCTGCGGACACAATGACCTACAGACCTCCCAGGTGGATTCTCCTCGAAGAATCAGCGAAGTTCGTCTCTTACTAATCCCTTCGTTGGTGGGGAGGGGGAGGGGGGAGTGGGTGCCACGCGGATGAATGAAATAGCCTGACGGCAGACAGAGTGAGAAGGAAAAGTGCCGTTCTGTATGGAAGGTGTTTATTTTATCTTGTTAATTCCTTTTTTACTATTATTGTTGTTTTTTCCTCAACCGAGTTTTCGTTAATCCCTACGCTATCCAGATGGGGTTGCCATGGAGATGGAAAAATAGGCTGAGGGAAAGCATTGTTTCTTTGATTTATTTTCATTTATTTATTTATTTTTTTTTTTTTATTGAATCAGCATTTTTTTTTTTAAGTCACCTACGCGAAGTTCCATCGTTCGTATCAGAAAAAAAAAAAAAAATTCTTTTACCCTTTCCTCTGGAAACGTTTAAAAAAATTTCCCCATGCACAGCGGGAACGTTTTCAACGCTTCCGCCCTCCCGCCATGGAGGCGCGGCTGGAAGACGGTAATGACAGTCTTTCGAGCGTTCGTTCTTCAAAGAAGTAATTTGATCGCGAGGTTCCCCCTGTTCTTTCTCAACCTCGAGGAAGAACCTCTTCCGAAGTTACAACTCACGAAATTCTTCGCGACCATCAACGTCTCAAACTCGCCAGACCTTGTCAAAGTCTTTTGCGCGATCTACTATTCGTCATACTGTCCTTACGCTGTTACTGATATTATACTAAACAGATCACAGGGAATGCCACTAAAATTGTGGGAAGTGGTCGACTGTCGTGAAGACTACGGAGAAGATGGTCTATCCAGACGAGATGGTCTGCCCATTCGTCTTCTAAGAGATGATCTGCAACGGGATGCTGCCGGAGTATCCACTCCCATACGGTGACGCCTTCGTAGGCGGCATGAGGAGCAAGTTGGTACTCGATAATGCCGACGTCGGCATCTTGATTATATTTATTGTAGTCGTACCTACGTAACTTCCATTCTCTCTAAACTGGCTTCATCATATTTTCTATGGTTATCAAAATACACGGGTGAAAGAGAACGAACGATTGAGCACTGACTTTATTTTTTATGATGCGATTATTATGACGCAACATCGCACGTCGGGCAGCTAATGCTGACAGACGTGCGATGTGCCCCGGAGTGAAGAGGAATTCATCTATGCAAAGTAGACCACTTGGAAAAGGGAACTAACGAAGCAGGGCGCTTTCGTGTATTACATCCAGTGCAAAAAGTGCAAAGTAGACCTCTTGGAAAAAAAGAAACTAACGAAGTAGAGCGCTTTCGTATATTACATCCAGTGCAAAAAGTACTTTTTGAACTGGATGTAATATACGAAAGCGCTCTGCTTCGTTAGTTTCTTTTTTCCAAGTGGTCTACTTTGCCTAAGTGAACACACGTACCCGTGTTCTTATTAGCATCCTTAATTCATATATATATTATTTCATTCGATCTCAGGAGCACCAGTGTGTCACGGACATTAATAAAATAGCCTGACGGCAGGGAGGTTAGAAAAGGAAAAGGAGCGTTCGGTAAGGAAGGGGATATGAGGTACACGTGACTAAATTAAATATTTCCTTTTCCATTTTCGTTTTATTTGCCTTTTCTCTTTACGCATGAGATTGGTTCTTACATCGTGGTCGCACCCTTGAACACTCACCCTCACGCCCTCGGATGCTCAACCCAAGCCTCACCCTCCAGCCGCGTTATCACACTGAGCTATTTTTCCTCCGACAGAAGCTGGAGCGGATTAGTAGCTTTCGGGGAAGAGGAACATGTTGTAAATTGTTAAGAAAACAAAAGAGTTTACTCTAGTGAATTTCCGGCGGGAGAAAAAAGTTCTGGAGGTGGGAAGTACCGGCGATTAATCGGAGGTTGGAGGAAGAATGGCCCAATGCGATATCCTTTGCAACCAACCCACACATATAGATTTCAGACACCCATGCCCACGCCTATAGTCCTTTATCCCAAATGACAACACCTGAAGTATACCTACAATCTGCACCACACTTCAGGGGGACGGTGGGGTGAGGGTGGGTGGATTCTATTGATACCTCTACGTGACAGAGTTACGTAGCGTAGTTTTATGATTAGGGACTATGTCACCTTGCATTTACACCTTCAACACCTACTCCAGCACCTGCAACCCAAACACCTATCCCACACCTACAGTACACCTTCACTCACTTATCAATCCAACCTCTACACACACAAGATGGCGCGGTTGGTAGAGTTCCCGGCCGCCACTATGGCGGTCCGGGTTCGAATCCCGCCCACGGTTGAAATAATTTCAGTATCGCTGCGCTGCGGGTCGTTACTCCAACTTTCATGGGCGGGGAGTTGGCCGAGTGTGTGTGCGTGTAAGGTCACAGCATTACCCATAGATCGGTCATATATGAACTCTGAGGTCTTTTCCGGAAGGGAAATAGCTGTCGATCACGAGTTCAACACGTGATCCAAGACAATGGTGAATCACACACACACAGATAGAAGCGCAGGTGAATTGTGTGTAACGAAATACGGTGTACCTATGCAACCACATCATAACAACCCCTTAATAGGGTTGTTATCCCACTGGGCCATTTTTCCTCCAACCCCCGATTAATCGGCGGTATCTACCTCTCACCTCCAGTACTTTTTGTCCTACCGTCAAATGGCTGTGGCAAACTATTTTCTTTTCTCAACAATGTACACTGATAATATGCTGGAGGGGGAATTTTTTTCCTCCTCCAGCATATCAGATTCCTTGACGTAAAGTTGGAGCTGCAAATCTGACTCCAACAATCGGAGGAAAAATAGCCCAGTATGATAATCCCCCAGGGGAGTGGCGGTTCTTCCTATAGGCGGTATGGGCGGTCGCCCAGGGCGGCACTTGGGAGAGGGCGGCATTGCCCCCTTCCAGATTTACTTTCATTCTGTAGTAGCAATAAATATTTCAATAAAAATCTGTTTTGTGGAAGTTTTGGTCGTCTTAAACTTCTTATTTACATTGTGGAGGGGGAGAATCCAAGCAGTGCATTGTGGAAGGGGGGGGGGGGGCGAAGGTTACAAAAAAAAAAGGATTACAAAAGCGGAGCATGCCGACAGGAGACCTTTTGATCCATATCTAGGTCGGATGCGAAAAAAAATTAATAACAAAACAATAAATAGAAAACTATAATAATGTAAATAACAAATAAAATACATAAATAAAAGGTGAGGTGAGGTTCGCCCAGGACGCCATGTAGGCTAAGTCCGTCACTGCCCCAGAGCCACGCGCTCAACCTTCTTCACTTTCCCAACCTCAGACGATTACAACCTATCTCTCATATGTCACACTCCCACACTACTCCCACCCAATGGACACTCTCCTACACTCCAACAAACCAACTCCCACTAACTCCTCTTCTTCTCACCTTACATTATCTCTTCCTCAATGTCTTCAACTTTCTCTCTTCTACCTTCTCTCTATCTGTAAGTTTCATAATCTCTCTCTCTTTCTCTTTCTCTCTGTCGCAGCGTTTCCCAACCTGGGGGTGCTGAAATCAATCATAGGGGGTGCTGGGAAGTGATGCACACAAAAATCACATTGATATATGTATCATTGATTACCTAGTTGTGCATATTTGACCTTTTCCATGCTATTTTATTTTTCTAGTGTGTTCTTATTTCTTCTACAAACAATATTGTCAATTTGTTTCAGTTCTAAGGAATCAAGAAAATAAATCATCAAGCAGTACATTTCACTTTCTTTTATCCTTCTAATAACAAGATAGGGGTGCTGGACTGCTTAGACATGACAACAGGGGGTGCTATGGTCGGAAAAGGTTGGGAAACTATCAGTTGTTTTAAGAAACGATTAGACAACTTTATGGATGGGGATGACAGGCGGTGATGGATACGGAGCTGCCTAGTGTAGGCCTTATGGTCTCTTGCAGTCTCCTTTATTCTTATGTTCTT
>NC_134817.1:21351447-21353947 GCF_046742065.1 Oratosquilla oratoria | reverse complement strand
CGCGTTCCCTCCTTGGAGGTGGGTTACGTTTGGTTGTACAATGGTTTTTAATACAATAGTGATAAAAATACAATAAATTGTTGTGATGTTATTACAAAACAGCTCCGGTGTGTGTGGAATGTTGATCGAGGGTGTAACATTGTAAGTGAAGTGAGTGGTGTAGAAATGTGTGAATCCTAAAAAGTGTCATATGATAACTTATAGTATTAAATAATATAAGGATAAATATCCAGATAAAATGAATGAAATAAAATGAAAATACAAATACAAATATAAATATAAATAAATAAAAATAAAAATAATAAATATAAATAAAAATATATGCTTATGACATGACATCTCATCGCATATCATTGTGTGACAGAATGTTATCAAAAAATATACATACATATATAACAATGAATAGATAAATAAATGCCAAAGAAATATATAGTAAAAATATGAAATGAATATAATAAATAAAAATAAAAATAATAATAATAATAATAGTAATAATAATAATAAAAATAAAAATAATGAAAATACGAACTGACCGGCCTCAAGCCCTCAACCCAGGGAGCGCGGACGTTTGGGCACCGGATGGATTTTGTCGTTCTATGTGGGCGCTGTTCTGGGGCAGGTTCTTATGGCTGCGTATTGAGCTGTGAATTTTTCCCATTTAATATCCCCTACTTTTTGGTTGATGTTGGCATTGGTTGTTATATATAGGGCTTCAATCACCTTCCTTTGTCTTTTTGATAGACCTTTCTTTACTACCTCTGCCTGTTGCCAGTCGGGAAGATGTCCTTCCTGATCCACGTGGCCCACCATCGCGTTTGAGAGGCGGTGGTACCTTAGGTCCGCCTTGTGCTCTTTTATTCTGGTATGTAGGCCCCTGTGACTCTCACCATAATATGACTTGTCACAGTTGCCACATGGTATCCTATATATGACGCTGAGGTCGTTTGTTGTTTTAGATGTTGGTGTTACTAGTTGTCTGATTCTCCTTCCCGTGTCATTCACTATTTCTAGTCCTAGTGGGCGTACCGCATCCCCCAGTGTGCGTGAAAATTCTGAGTCCGGTACGACTAGGTATTGTTTGTCCTGTCTGTTTACTGGTTCTCTCCGTTGCCTGATGTTTTGAGCTTTACTTAGAGAAGTGGACAGTAAGCCCTCTGGGTATCCCAGTGATATGAAGGTGTTTGTGACGCGGCGGATTTCTTCCTCGAGGAACTCCTTGCTGCAGATCCTCAGAGCTCTGAGGAAAAAACCGATCACCACTCCTGTTTTGGTTCGTTCGTCATGTGCACTGTAAAAATGTAAAAGGTCATCTTTGTTGGTAGGTTTCCTATAAACTCTAAAATGTGCTTTGTTATCCTCTCTAATAATCTCCGTGTCGAGAAAAGGCAGGCGACCACGGGACTCAATCTCCATAGTGAATTGTATATTATTAGTCACTTCATTTAACTTTGACAAAATCTCCTCAGCATCTGTCTCTGCAGGGGAAATGAATAGGCAATCATCTACATACCTTAGCCAATGTGAACCCTTTGGGAGAATTTTTAAAAAATGATCCCTCTCCAATACCTCTAGGTAGAGGTTTGCTGCCACTGCACTCAAAGGAGATCCCATGGGAAGGCCTTCCAACTGGTGGTATTCTTGGTTGTCAAATCTGAAAGAGCCAAATCTCATACATTTTTCTGTGAGCTGCATGTAGTCTCTTTTGCAGATCGGTAGGCTATTTTCGTCGATGGTTTGTAGTGCTTCCTTGATAGCGTTGATGGCGTCCATTTTGCGTACGTAATCCAATTTATCAAGGATCACTATACCTCCGCCTTTATCAGCTGTTGTGATCAAGATGTCGTTGTTGTCTCGGAGTTCTTTTAGTGCACGTGTGTACCTTCTGGGGATGGCTGGCTCACGTTTTCTCGAGGCTAGTGAGCAGCATAATATTAGACCCTGTTTGAATCCGTTCTCTAATTCACTGTCCCTCCAATTATAGTTCTTTTCAACATAGTCGGCCGTGGTTTTGTGGTTAATGCCCGTGCTGAACTTCAGACCTAGGGAGAGAGCTTCTTCTTGTGTTTTTGTCAATCTGAGTGATGATAGGTTTGTAATCAGTTCGTGCCTCCCAACTTCCTTCCATCGGCTGTTGTTGCACAAATGTTCTAGTTTCATTTGGAGTTTTGCTTTCTGGATCCTGTCTTCTTCCTTGATTTTAAGGACAAGGCCATGTGGTATGTGGTCTTTCTTCAAGCGGCTCCTGATCATGCTTTCTTCATTTCGTAGGGTTTCTCTAGCTTCTTTTAGGTATTCTCTGGCTGTGTTGCTGAAGGGTTTGTGTGGGTGGTGTAGGTGTTTCGGTGCTGATCTGGGTAGGACCTGTTCTTCTAGGCAGTCCTTTAGGAATCTGTCTCTATTTTGAATACTCGTCAGCTTCCTCCTAAGAGTAAACTCATCCTCGGTGACGCCACGCCTGTCTTTTCCATCTTGAGACAAATGTTGGTACATTATGACAAGT
>NC_134817.1:21328947-21346447 GCF_046742065.1 Oratosquilla oratoria | reverse complement strand
ATTATAATAATTATAATAATAATAATAATAATAACAGTAATAAGCATCGACAACAATAATACTAATGATAATAACAATAATAGCAATATCAATAATAACGATAATGATAATAAATATTAGTAATAACGGTAAAGGGAACACGGGCTGAGGGAAATACTTTTATTCCTGACTAGTTTCGCCTGAGTGGCTTCTTCAGAGGAATAGAGTTTGAAGTCAAGTTGGTCAATATATATATATATATATATATATATATATATATATATATATATATATATATATATATATATATATATATATATATATATATATATATATATATATATATGGCATAACAGAGGAACGTGGTAATGTGTCAGGTTGGTCCCCCGCACTGTAGTAATAAATGACTTAATTCATTACTACAATGCACGTGATAGGAGGAATAAAGACTGGTGTGGTGATAGGTCTGTTCTTGGTGCCGTACTGAAGTGGGTTCATTGTCCTTTGTGGTTTACAAGTCCAGTCTAATGGTGTGGCCAACTGCATTTAGAAAGTCAGGAAGACACTGACTTCATGCAGCATACCCCTGGCACAGATTCCGAAGGCGGTTCTGCATTTGATGAGTCACCTTCTTCACCCGCTTCTTTGGTGGTTGCCTGTATATTATGTTATTAAGTTTATATATTGTTTGTGTATTATTGCTGTAATAAACTTCAATATAACTAAAAAAATCCTGTATATTATTTGTTATTAAGTTCAAGAAAAGTTAAAACAAATCTTTGGTGAGCAAATGTCCTATTTGTCGCTTGTTCGGTGAGCAATTGTCCGGTGACCAATTGTCCGGTGAGCAACTGTCCGCACCCGGTTCTTGAGAGCGCTTCGTATTTGAAGTGACGAATTTATAGCGGATGAAATAAGAATGATAAAAACTAAAAACTACTTTTGAAGGACTCAAATACCCCAAAGGATTACTTTGCACCCTGGAGGAGAAGGCCCGTAATATCCTACGCAACAAAAGAGAAAAATCCAACACTAAGTATTGGGCGGTCCCAAATTCCAGTCTAACGAGAGACCTAGAAAGAATCTTATCGTACTCCAACATTCGTCTTGCGACTTCTACAGGTACGAAAGTGAAGGACCTTATAATCAAGAAACAAGACCCAACCTTAAATAAAAACAGCGTAGTATATGAAATCCCGTGTGGTGGATGTGATAGGAAATACATCGGTGAAACTAGCAGGGGCTTAGACACCAGAATAAAAGAACACCAAGCAGGGTTAGCAGTGCGTTAGTTAACCATGTCGACGAACGAGGCTATCTACCGAAATGGGTTAAGGCAAAAATTCTTATGGATAACATCACACGGAAAGAAAGAAAGGCGATGGAGTCCGTTTTTATAAACATCCATGATAACATCAATAAGAGGACTGGGGATTTAATATGGGCTAAAGCAGCAGCACGCTTTGTCGTCATGAACAATATACACAAAGCCCCTGATACAGACGGATATTTCAGCCACGCGACGACCAACAGGCGGATAATTGGTCCACCCACTGCGATGACTCGTCACACCGACAGATGACGTCGAGTGGGGGACCAACCTGACACATTACCACGTTCCTCCGTTATGCCATACATATATTGACCAACATTACTTCATTCCCCGAGGATCGAGATAGTAATGACAATGGAAGGAGCACTTCAGACGGCGCATGCGCAGGCATCACCGAGGCAAGCAGCAGCAGAGGGAGCACCACTGAGGCAGACGGTAGCGTTTCCCCTAATAGCAGCGGCAACGGAGACGACGGATGGACAGTGGTCGGCGCCGCCAAAAAGCAACGCGCCCCTCGAACGACGGGTCTTCCAAAGTTCAAACTCGGGGAGACCAACAGCCACACCAGCCAGTATCAGGCCATACTATCCCTCCAGCGAGCCAACCCCGGACTAAGCATGACCATCAGGCCAAATCTGAAAGGGGAGTATGTACTCACCCCCAAGGACGACGATAGCACGTCTAGGATGCGCACCCTCGCACAGGGTCCCACTCCTAAGCTGGTGCTTCTGGACCCCAGCGACAAGCGCACCAAGGGTATCCTCCAACGCTTTCCATTGGATATGCCCCTGGAAGCGGTGGGAGACCACCCCAGCGTCCTCAGGGCGGAACGGCTCCGCAATACGCGGGACAAAGTTTCAACCCGCCAGGTTCTGGTAGAACTTGAGGGGCCCCTACCGGAAAAACTCGACCTGGGGCCATGGGGAAAGTACGCCCTAAGGCCCTACGACCGAGAGCCGATACGGTGCTACAAGTGCCAACGATATAACCACCTGCAGAGTTGCTGCCCCAACACCACGAGATGCGGAGTATGCAGCTTAGCACACGCAACGGAAGTGTGCATAGAGAAGCACAAGGAAAACCAGGCCACCACGGCTCGGTGCCCCAACTGTCAAAAAAAGCACCACGCATGGCATCCTCGCTGTCCAGAACGCATCCGACGGCTCCCTGGTGGCAGACAAAACCCTCAAGGCGAAGCGCGGAACGCACCACCCCCCTCCCAGCAGCAGCAGCCTCTGTTCGTGCCCGCTCCCCCACCATCACGCCCAGCCTGGGGTCAAGCACCCACCCCCCGCCAAGAACTGGAAGAGCAGCCTAACCCTCCCCCAACACAAACCCAGCCCTCAACTAGGCCCCAAGCAGAGATCCACAACGCCCGGCGCAAGAGACGTCGACGACGAAAGAAGAAGACACCAGAAACTCCAGCACCCCCAGCTAGGAGAACCGCCCCGGCAACCCTCGCCACATCCACTACCGCAGTCCCTCCAGCCAAACTCCCGGCCGGAGACAAACCAGCGACCGGAGTCAGGCCCATTGCCACCCGCTACCCACCGCTTGAGGGGATGCTCATGGCAGCTGCAGCAGTCTTCAGACGCCTGCTACAACAGCCAAACACTGTTCCAGGCAGAGATGAAGACCTGGCCTCTCTTCTCATTCGAGAAGTAATGGCGGCCACTTTCGAGGGCACATTACCCACCCCGCACCAGCCTGCCAGGACACCCACCAACAGCGTCTCCCCCCACCACCAAGATGGAGCAGAGTAATGCGCACATGAGAAATTCTCCAGCACCACACGACCTCGGCAGCCTGAAGGTGCTCCAGTGGAACATGCAGGGAATACGCAACAAGAAGCACCAACTCCTCCAAACAATCATGGAGGAGGGCATGGATATCGTGCTTCTACAGGAAACATTAGCACCCGGTGACTTCGAATGGAGAATAGGGGCTACACGGTCCACTCACTCCCGCTTGACAGAGGCATAGGACACCGTGGTTGCATGGTGCTGGTGAAGAATAACCTACCACACCGCAGGGTTGCGCGACCCGTACACTGTGGTGAGGGTGTGGAGGTGATGGCTGTGGAGCTCCTCCTTCCCGACCTGCCACTCCTCATCTATAACATCTACAGGAGCCCCGGGAAACTGTTGGAGGTCGATGAGATACTGTCACTAGCTACCCACAACAATATCTTAGTAGCTGGAGACTTCAACGCCCATCATCCACTGCTTCACTCCCCCTCTCCGACTAACCCGACCGGCCGCCAACTGGCAACCACGTTGGAAGAGGTCCAGGACATCTCCCTTCTAAATACTGGGGAACCCACTCACGTCCGGGGAGGCAGACTGGATCTCACCCTGGTGTCAACCAATCTAGTTTCCGGAAGTAGCTGGCGTGTGCATCCTACTCTCACCAGCGACCACTACGCCGTCATCACCACTCTAAGGGCCGCACTCCCACTACCACCGCTCCAACCACCTCGATGGGACCTGCGGAGGGCGGACTGGAAGAAGTTCCAGGCCGCCCTGGATGACTGGTGGAAAGCGTGCGACCCGCCGGAGGACCTAGACCAGCGAGAAACAGAATTCACTACAGCAATCGAAAGAGCAGCAGAAGCAGCCATCCCCAGACGACATCCAGGGCATCGATGGCGTCGGAACTGGTGGTTCTACAATGAGGAAGTCCGGGAGCAGAATCACCTGGTCAACATTCATCGGAAGCTGTACCGCAAGCGACCCACTTCAACTAACCTACAATTGTTGAAGGAAGTGGTTACACACGCTCGACAAGTCTCAAGCCGGGTACGGGAGGCCAAATGGCTGGAGTGGTGTGCCAGCTTTTCCCAGCACACCAGCTTGGCAGACTTGTGGGCCAAACTGAGGACGGCTTCCGGGAAGCGCGCCCCTCGTCCTGCCTCACACCCAGAGCCACAACAGGAAGCAGAACGACTAGCGGATATGTTCGCCACACGGTGCGCCAACTCCCAGCTCCCCGCACAGATGCAGAACCTCCAGCAGCAGCTCAGGCCAGCACGAGAGCAGGCCGTCGGTACGGCGCGAGCAACACCTGACGTCACCGATGTACCTTTCACGCCACAAGAACTGGCCCGGGCCAAGAAAGGTAGAGATACGGCTACGGGAGCGGATGGCGTGACCTATTCTATGCTAGCTCACGCGGGGCCTGCCGGGGAGGCAGCACAACTGGCCCTGATGAACCATTCGTGGCTGGTAGGACGTCTCCCAACCACCTGGAAACGAGCGGACATCCAGCCCATCCCTAAGCCCAGGGAGCCCTCCAAGCCACGTCCCATCTCCTTGCTGAGCTGCACGGCCAAGACAGCGGAGCGCATGGTACTCACCCGACTCATGTGGCGTCTGGGCCCCCTCCACCCACACATCTTCGGATTCTCCAAGGGCGTAGGGACGGCCGACAGCATCATGACTCTCCTGAGTCACATAGACAACCGCCCTGCCGTGGCCGTTTTCCTCGACCTGGAAAAAGCGTTCGAGCTAGCCAGTGCTCACGCCATCCTAGATGCGCTGGTACAGCGGGGTGTCCAGGGACGACTCCTCGCCTGGATAGAGGACTACCTGCTACACCGACGCGCCCGGGTCAGGTTCCAAGGCCACCTTTCAGCCTACCGGGACCTAGAGAACGGCACTCCGCAGGGTGGGGTTCTCAGCCCCGTCCTCTTCAACCTCCTAATGGAACAGTTGGTGAGCCTACCCTTCCGGGGTGGCACGGCGCTTCTCAGCTATGCCGACGACCTGGTTCTTGTCGTCTCGGGCAAAACCCGAGGCAATAGGATCACCAGAGCACAAGAGGGCCTTGATCTTATCTCTAACAAGTGTGAAGAACTGGGCCTCAAGATCTCAGCTGAGAAGTCCAAGGCCTTGATGCTTAAGGCCACCACCCCGGACACCCACCTCCACATTCAGGGTATCCAGCTGGCTTGGACCAGCTCGTACCAGTACCTGGGAGTATGGGTTGACCAAGGCTTATCCTTCAACACCCAGGTCACCTACCTAAGGGAGAGGACGAGGACGAGAATCAATGTCATGAGGGCGATGACAAGGACACACTCTGGAGCCTCACATGCCGTGCTGCGCCTGTACTACATACAGGCCGTCCGCTCGTTGATTGACTACAGCGCTGTCGTGCTGGTTTCCCTGTCACCCACCCAACAAAGGAGGATCGAGTGCATCCAGAACCAGGCCATGAGGACCATGCTCGGGGCACCTCGCTGGACCAGTATGTCCATAATGCAAAGTGAGACTCGACTGGTACCTCTGGCCTCCAGGGTTCAACATATTGCGACTTGCCGGGTGGCTAAGATCCTCCGACAAGACAGGGAGACCATAGCACGAACCAAAATCAAAAGGACCCTACCGCAGCGACGGGACCTCTTCAGCACAAACACCTGGCTACGGAGGATAGCTGACGCCACCAATGCACTGTTCGACGACGGTCAAATAGCCATGTGGAGTCCGGATCTGGCCGTTGCAAACTACGTTGTACCGGCCCCATGGCAGCCCCCACCCGTCGAAATCATCATCAACAACCCGCCAGCAAGGAAGGCACAGTGCACACAACACGAGCTGCGGTTACACGCGCTGGCATCTGTGACACAGGCCAGCATCCCAGGGGGAGCCGTGTACTACACAGACGGATCTGTGGACCCTGTTCGAGGCACGACCGGAGCGGCGGCAGTCACCGGCGGGGAGACGCTGTCATGGAGGACCCCCGACCACTGCTCTACCCTGCAGACGGAGTTAGTTGCCATACAGCAAGCCCTGGAGCACGCCCTTCACCATCGTGAAGGTGCGGTAATTATACACACAGACTCCAAATCTTCCCTCCAGACACTCCAGCAAGCCAGCCCCACCGACAACATCCAGCTGGTAACATCCATTCAGCTCAGCGCGCAGAGACTTGCCGGTGAAGGCCGGCACCTACGGATGAACTGGGTACCCAGTCACGTGGGGCTCCGAGGGAACGAGTTGGCGGATGCAGCAGCCCGAGCAGCTAGCACCATGCCCGCAGTATCCTGCTACGTCCTCCCCAGCCTGCAGCAGATCAAGACGCAGGCTAAGCGGAGCACCTGGCACTCCGCTCATCACCACCATCGCACCATGGAGAGAACCTCGCGGCAGGCAGCATGGTACGCTGCCACCACAAATTACCAGCCGCTACAATGCGGCCGTCCGCTAACTAGAGCCGACCAAGTTCGGTTGCACAGGCTCCGGCTCGGGTACGGCACGCTGGAGCAGCTACGGCCCGAGTTCAGTGGTCAGGAGTGCGAACACTGCGGCCTCCAGAGCCGTCGACCGCTGATACACTACCTGGTTCACTGCCCCGCCACAGCTCAACTAAGACAGCAACCCATCGAGGGCCCACAGGATGAGGAAGCTTTGGCCGCCCATTTGGTCAGGCGGGCTCTTAACACACCTAGCAAATTGCTAACCATCATGCGAGACATTCCGCCCCCTCGCTGAAACATGGTAGCAAAATATCGGGGCGTAAGCCCCAGCGGCGGGCTTGTGGCCCGCGCATTTTTATATGTATATGTATATAGTTATAAGTATATGTATGCACGAGTATATATACATACGTGTATGTGATTGTGTATATATTCATGTACTAATGTTAAATAATAAACTAACTAAACTAACTTCATTCCCAACAGACCCCAACAGGCCTCGCAGTGTGGGGACTGCTTTTGTGATGGATGGTTTGACCTACGGCAGGAGAGTATCTGATCATGCGTCCACTCTCCAAGCTGAGGCCATAGCGGTCCAAGGAGCGTTAGAGCATGCTCTAATACCTCGAGCTGGTCCTGTGGTGATCCACACGGATTCACAGTCTTTACTAGGCAGCTTAGAATCGATACAGCCCAGCGACAATGTACGCCTACTGACCTCCATCCTAGCACTCCTGCTGAAGCTGCATCAGCAAGGCAGGAGTGTTACGCTCAACTGGGTGCCAAGCCACGTAGGCGTCCCAGGTAATGAGCTAGCCGACGCCGCGGCTGAAGCGGCGGGCAAAAGACCCGAAGTCGATGTTGTCGTCCCTCTCAGCAGAAATCAGTTGCGCCTACGCACCAGGGCTCTGAATCAGGTACAACGGTTCCTTCAGCACAGACTGGAGGCAGAGGTGTCAGAGAGGGCGAGGTGGTACAGGGCAGTCACAGACTATGAGCCCCTTGTACTTCCTCGCTCCACACCAAGAAAAGTGGAAACTCTGCTCTTCCGTCTGCGACTGGAGGACCGTTGTTTCTGGGAAATAAAGACTAACTCCACTCCTGAAGAGAGAAGATGCCGCCATTGCAGCCACCCCGAAGCCACCCTCAAGCACTACCATAAGCATTGCCCCGCAACTGCTTTTCTGAGGAGAGGGCCTCCGACAACATCTGAGGGTCTTGTGCGTCGCCTATGCCGCCACCTTAGCGATTACGAACTGCGTCGGCTGGTGGAGTGTCAGCCCCCCCTCTGAAATGATAAAATTGCATTATACATGTCAGGAAGGGTGACTGGATGTGCATACATATTTCACATAGGTATGCACATCCAACAAATGTGTGAGTGGGCGTGGCCAAATCCACACACACTCATACATTTAATCACCCCCCTTCTCTCTTTAAAATTATTCAAAATTGATAAAACACTGTTTTCTGTATATACTGTTCCATCTATGTAGGGTGCATTCACTGAGATGTGCATACGTATTTCATGTACGTATGCACATCTTGTGAATGTATGAGTGTGTGTGGTTGGGCCCACACACACTCATAAGTCAAATCACCCACCAAACGGGCTCAAACCAAAGCCCGTGGGAGCTTCACTCCCGAATTTTATAGACTAGACTAGACTTCATTCCTGTCACAGACTACGAGTCCCTTATACTCCCTCGCTCCACACCAAGAAAGGTGGAAACTCTGCTCTTCCGTCTGCGGCTGGAGGACCGTTGTTTCTGGCAGATTAAGATCAACCCGACAGCTGGAGAGAAGAAATGTCAACATTGACGCTAGCCAGAAGCCACCCTCGAACATTACCTCAATTATTGGCCCGCAACTGCTTTTCTGAGGAGAGAGCCCCCGACAACATCTGAGGGTCTTGTGCGCCGCCTATGCAGCCACTTAAGCGATTACGAACTGCGTCGGCTGATGAGTGTCAGCCCCCCCCCTTTAAATTTATATACCTTTGCATTTGTTCATGTCAGGAAGGGTGACTGCCAGGATGTGCATACATATTTCACATAGGTGTGCACATCCAACAAATGTATGAGTGGGCGTGGCCAAAGCCACACACACTCATACATTGAATCACCCCCCTTTTTTTTCTTTTTTGATCGCAACACACTGTCCACTGAATACACAGTTCATCATAGGTAGGGTGCATTCACCGAGATGTGCATATGTATATCATATACGTATGCACATCTTGTGAATGTATGAGTGTGTGTGGTTAAACCCACACACACTCATAAGTCAAATCAGCCTCCAAACGGGCTCACACTTAAAGCCCGTGGGAGCTTCACTCCAAAATTTAACAGAACAGAACAGAACTTCATTCCTCTGAAGAAGCCACTCAGGCGAAACTAGTCAGGAATAAAAGTATTTCCCTCAGCCCGTGTTCCCTTTACCTCCTATCCACATTCGTCACAATGTATACACATTAGTAATAACAATAATAACACTATACAGGCAATACTCAAAGGAGAAAAAATAGGAAAAAATATAATCTCCAACATTCTCATAGACTACGATAGGAGGCTCTTAGCTATGACAGAAACCCGTCACCTTTGCCTTATGTGTTCAGCTAGCTGGAGCAAGTGGAGGTCGCCAATACACATTTGATACTCTTGAAACCACATACCAACCAGCGAGGAAGTATCCGAACATTTCGCAAGGCTGACAGAGAAATGTACGAATAAAGCAAAAAAAAAAAAAAAAAAAAAATACATAGATAAAATGGAATATATATATATATATATATATACATATATATATATATCATCAACTTGTCACAATGTACCAACATATATATATATATATATATATATATATATATATATATATATATACAGTATATAATGCAAAATAAGAATAAAACCGAAAAATAAAATGAAAATAAAATAGAATAAAAGTAATAAATACAATATAGAATAATCGACGCATGACCTAGTAACTGCTGCATCAGCTATTAGTCATAATTGACGAGTTAAACACCATATGAGGACGGAGCCTTTATTTGTACGACGTTTCGCTTATTACAGCTTTTTCAAGTACAAGATGAGATACATATGCTTGAGATTAAATAAGGGGAAAGGAGGGAACGGGGAGAGAAAAGAAGAAGGGGGGGGAAGGAAGGGAAGAGGAGGTGGAGAAGGGGGGGGGGCAATGGGAAATGTTGAGAAAGCTGGCCCAAACGTCCGAGGGCGAAATGTTCACAAAGGGTGGTTTAAATATTTAAAATTTTGCTGGCCATGGGTATTAGGGGAATTATGTGGGGCGAGATGTTAAACATGCCCCTGTTTTGTTCAATAGTGTTCGTTCTTTGAATGATTGCTGCTTCTAAACACTTCCTGCGGATTTTCTCTGGTTCTCGTATCAGCTCTGCATTCTTCCAGTCCATAAGATGGTTTTCCTTGTTTCTATGTGCCACACATGCATTGGTGGTGACATCATGCCTGACGTCGTAACGGTGTTCAGGTATTCGTGTAATCAGGTAGCGTGACGTTTACATCCTCGCCCCCTTCTCCTCCTCTTCCTCTTCCTCCCCCGCCTTCTTCTTTTCTCTCCCCGTTCCCTCCTTTCCCCTTATTTAATCTCAAGCATATGTATCTCAACTTGTACTTGAAAAAGGTGTAATAAGCGAAATGTCGTACAAATAAAGGCTCCGTCCTCATATGGTGTTTCACTCGTCAATCTTGTCGGCAACTGCCACTTTCATGAAAATTAGCCATACAAAGCTTCCCGACCGCAATTGTAATCCCCTCGTTAAAGAACCGTTCCTGTGAGGTGGTGGTTGGGGAGGGGGGGGAGTCCTATGTCGCCCCACCCGCCGTCCCGCCCTTCCAAGGGGGGGGGGGGTTAAGTAGCTGGCATGACAAAGAGAATTTTTTTTTTTTTTTTTTTTTGAGAGAGAGAGGATGTGCGAGGCTACAAAAAATTCCAGGAACTCTACGAGCCTTTCCAGGCATACACAACAATAAACTTCTTCAATCCAGCAACACATTGATCCGTTGTTGACACTCAAATCTGACCCATCGCTTACCAGATCGATTAAAGTTACTAAATTACGTCACTGCGCTATGGTAATTGTAGGGGCAGGTTTGATTGTCCGGATTAGTGCATGAAGAGTTACGACACAGCAACACAGCACAGACGATTTTATTCGGTTACAGGTGTATGAACGACTTAAAATCGACACCGTAAAAAGAAATCGGCGTGTAAATGTCTCAGAAGGGACGGGAAATTGACGAAAGTCCTTCCAAAACCTTTTCCACCTGATGGGAAATGAATGAATGAGTGTGGAATCAAGGACCCCGCAATGAGAATCAGACAAGAAACAATGGTCTCAAACTATCCGGAAATAGATTCAATTTGGAAGTAAGTAGAAACAACTTTGCCAACCGTGTCGTTAATGAATGGAATAAACTTCCTGCACAGGTAGTGCAATGTAGTTCAGTTCGAAGCTTTAAGACTCATTTAGATAAACACCTAAGCAAGATGCTGTAGTGATTGTAGTTTGTTTTATATTATTTGTTTTTGCTTTGTTATCATTTGTCTGTTTGATTTTCATTTATCATTAGTTATGTGTCAATTTATTATTATTTACTGTTTACCTGTTTGTTTATTATTCAACTATACCTATGCATTTATTTATGTATTTTGTTTGTTGCATACATTATAGTTTTTTTATAATTATTATTTTATTATTATGATTTTTTTTTCCGCATCCGACCTAGATATGGACCAAAAGGTCTCCTGTCGGCATGCTCCGCCTTTGTAATCCTTTGTAATCCTTTGTAAAGTCCAGATGTCATTTCCAGAAGACCTGAAGATAAACGCCTCAGTTTCCGATTGTAAGGAGGCCAAACGTAAAACAATAGACAAGACATATGAACTGACAGAATGGCAATAACAAACTGGTACATCATCGACTGTTGGGGGCCTGGGGACATAATAGGTATTCCTTACCATTGTTATTGTCGGAGAGTTGTTGTGACTCTCATCCTAGACTTTCTATTGAGATGAGAGGAGGGAGAGAGTGGTGGATGGGAGTGGAATGAGTGGGAATGAAGTGGATGGGAGTGGGTATATGCATTTTGACTTGGCTACCTCCATGGAAAGGGGGAAAAGTCCTTGGTATATAATACTTACTCTTACTCTGTTGATTGTCAGGCCGGACGGCCCTTCACCGCTTTTTTCACTGTGCCTCTTCAGATGGTTCTATCCTCTACCAATTCTTCCCACTCCTCTCTTGGCGCCACCCTTGGCACGTCCTTCCTTACTCCAATCCATCCACCTGTACGTGGGTCTCCCTAATGGTCGTCTGCTCTCTACTCCTCCTTCCATTATTTTCCTTGGTATATAGATAGAATTCCATTTTAGTTTGTGTTCGATGTTTTGGTCACAATTTCACTCTCGTTTTATGGTTTATGTTCGCCATTTCCTGTTCTGGATCATACTTTCTCTCGCAGGAATGTTTTTGTTCTTTTCTTCTTTAATTGTTCAACTTTACAAAGGATTACAAAGGCGGAGCATGCCGACAGGAGACCTATTGGTCCATATCTAGGTCGGATGCGAAAAAATCATAATAATAATAAATGAATAAATAAAAACTAATAACGTAAATAACAAATAAAATACATAAATATATGCATAGGTCTAGTTAAATAATAAACAAACAGGTAAATAGTAAATAATAATAAAATGACATATAACTAATAATAAATGAGAATCAAACAGACAAATGATAACAAAACAAAAATAAATAATATAAAATAAATGACAATCATTACAGCATCTTGTGTTGTTCTGTTAAGTCAACTGTGAGTATATTAAATAGTCTTAAGGCATAATTCTAAAATACTCTATCTCCTGTTATTTTGTTCGACCGTGGGTCAAATATTCAATGTTTATCTAATACTTTTCTAAGCTTGACGTTTTTCAAGGAATCAAATTAATTCGGTCTGTCTTTAGAATATTTTTGTATCACCGAATTTATCATTTACTAAATAAAAAAATATGTTTTGTAAAATACTCTTGTTGTTATTGGCAACTGCAGAAGATATCAATTCAGGAGTAATTCTGTCATATCAACTTTTTCTTTTTTATAAGTTCAGCAAGTTTATTCATTTATTTACTGTATCTTTTTTTTTTTTTTTACCTATTTTTGTCATTTGTTGTCTTACATCTGATTATCCCAGCCTGCGTTTTCTATATTGTTTTGTATTACTGTCAATGAATTTTGAGATCAATTTCGTACACGTATTTGAACGACCGTTGACGTTACTTTTCGTACTCTAAGGAACCCCATCCACAGTACGATCTGGTCTTGAGGCTGCCGGACAGATCTGGTCGGATCCGATCAGATTGGATCGTGTATGTGCTGATTTTTATTTGTCCGATCAGATCGTATCGCGGGTGGGGGTCCTTTGGAGGCGTTAGACGCTTTGAGAACAAAAGCAATGGTAACGACAAATACTGATCAGTCAAAGCACTTCCAATACGAAGAAGAATAGAAAGAACAAAAAGAACAAGAATGAGGAGGAGGAGGCGGAGGAGAAAAAGAAAAAGAAGATGCAGCAAATGAAGATGAAGACAATAAAGAAGAAAACAGAAGAAAATTAAGGAGAGAAAGGAAAAGAAAAAGAAAATAAGAGAAGTTAGAGAAAAGTAAGAATAAAATAAAAATGAAAAAATAAAAAAGGAGAAATTTAATGAAGTAGTTGGAAAAAAAATAATAAAAGAAAACGAAGAAGCAAATAAGAGAAGAAGACACATAATACTTCTTCCTTCTTTATGTCATGATGACCCTTGTGGTTACAACCGCGCGGAAACCGCGAAGGTACCGCGTAGTCAAGGAAAATTTTTTGCAGTTGTGTGTGACCGCCTCAATTGACTTTCATTGTAACGGTACTAGCGCAAATCAAACCGCGGCGGTTGAAACCGCTAGTGTGAACCGGGCCTAATTAAACCTTTGTTGCGGCCGTTGCCTTCGGGTGATTTTATTCATCCGAAGTAGAATAGTTCTGACGGGTTTTCGCTAAATATTAAAGAAAATAAAAAATCACTATCCCGCTCCCACTCGGTGGGAAGTGAAAAACCCCGTGTGGGACAAGCTCTGTCAATTACGGAAAGACTTTTTTTTTTTTTTTTTTTTTTTTTTTTTTTTTTTTTTTTTTTTTTTTTTTTTTTTTTTTTTTTTTTTTTTTTTTTTTTTTTTTTTTTTTTTAGATGAGCGGAACCTCTCATTGTAGTTCACGCTAGGCGAAGTCAATAATCTTGCTCTGTCAATTACTGAAAGACGCTTTTTTTTTTTTTTTTTTTTTTTTTTTTTTTTTTTTTTTATATAGATGAGTGGAACCTCTCATTCTAGTTCACGCTAGGCGAGGTCATTAATCTTGCTTTGTAGTCCTCGAGAGCGACTGGATTTTAAGTCGTTCATTCACCTGTAACCGAATAAAATCGTCTGTGCTCACGTCGGCCCCGAAGAGTGAACGTTGTGTTGCTGGGTCGAATTTGGGTCGCCTCCCCACCCCGACTGGCTAGGGCCGTCGGGAACCAACGCAAAAATCTCGCAGCGGGTCCCGAGATTCGGCTGTTGTTGCCATGGTCTGTAGTTTTCCAGCGTTTCTATCCTAGGAGTCTGTGAAACTCGATTTGCGTGTTTTTGTAGCCTCGCACGACGCTAAAAAAAAAAAAAAAAAAAAAAAAAAAAAAAAAAAAAAAGGGGGGGGTGAAGAGTGAGTGTTTCTCGTACCAATAGCTATTTGCCCCCCCTTTGGGGGGGGCGGGACGGGGTGACTGGGCCCCCCCACACACCGCCGCTTCACAGTAACTGTTCTTAACAAGGGGAGCGCAGGTGTGGTTGGAATTAAGACTTGATTGGTGACGTCGCCTTTACTAGGTCACATGACCAAATTTTATATTAATTCCATTTTATTCTTATTCAATTTTATTTTCATTTTATTCTCTTTTCGTTTTATTCGTTAATTTCTTTTCTATTTTATTTATCTATGAATTTACTTATAATTCTACATTTATTTATTTCTGCCGTCAGGTGATTTTATTCAGGTCGGGTCGGATGGGTGAGTGGTTGGTTACTCTGACCTCTGAACGCAGGAAAAATTTTCGAAGCTTCACTTCAATCGAACAGTTAAAGTCGGTTCGAACCGCAAATATTCGTGACTCAAACCCGGGTTCCCTTTCGAGGCCAACATGATTTTTGTTATTTTTTATTTCATCTTACTCAACTAATTTTGATTATTATTGCTCCATTTATTTCTTTGTTTTAAGTATTTATTATATTTCATTTGAATATTCATCTATATATTTGTTGCTATTATTATCATTAGTATTATCTTCCTTACGGACCAGAGCTACGCAGTATTGTTTAATGAGATTAATCTAAACTCATAAATAGAATTTTGGTTATTTCAAATTTTATACACATTTCTGTTCTGCCTTAAATGTCTCATTCAATCTCCATCTCATCGGCGTCATGATGGTCCTTACGGATAGAAACGCTGGTTATATATGTGTGTGTGTGAGTGTGTGTGTGTGTGTGAGTGTGTGTGTGTGTCTGCGCGCACGCGCGTGTAAATGAATGTATGCAAAAAAGAGGCAAAGAGAGAGAGAGAGAGAGAGAGAGAGAGAGAGAGAGAGAGAGAGAGAGAGAGAGAGAGAGAGAGAGAGAGAGAGAGAGAGAGAGAGAGAGAGAGAGAGAGAGAGGGAGAATAATAACCCGATGGAAACAAGAAGACAAAACAACGAGAGAGAGAGAGAGAGAGAGAGAGAGAGAGAGAGAGAGAGAGAGAGAGAGAGAGAGAGAGAGAGAGAGAGAGAGAGAGAGAGAGAGAGAGAGAGAGAGAGAGAGAGAGAGAGAGAGAGAGAGAGAGAGAGAGAGAGAGAGAGAGAGAGAGAGAGAGAGAGAGAGAGAGAGAGAGAGAGAGAGAGAGAGAGAGAGGGATATAAAGAGAAAGAAAGAGAAAACGAAAACCAAGTAGTTGGCAGTCGATGGAAGCGCCCAGCCAACTTGTCTCCGCGTCAATGCAGGAAGCTCAGTTGTTCCAGAGGCGTTGTTCAGGTGAGGCGGCACGAGCCGGCTGTCGTGTAGACTTATATAAAGTATAGGATAAGATTCGGAAGTTTCTTGTCGTCCAGGTACATCAACAATGGCAAGTACACTCATAGAATTTTACATACATCAGCATGTGTATGTATATATATATGTATACTGTATGTGTATATATATATATATATACATTATATATACACAGATATATATACATACATACACACACACACACACACACACACACACACACACACATACATACATGACGGAGCTTTATCAAGTAGATGGATCATGGATCACTTGGGTCAGACCAGCCAATTTCTCGAGATCGGTTTTTGCGGGAGAGGAAGAAAATTATATAAGAAAATTAAATGATCGTCGTGTATAAAAATGAGCTATTTCCAGTGAGCGTGGTTAGTGATATCCATTGAGTTTTATTTCTCAGTTCAAGAGGCATTATGTGTCCGGAGAATCGGGTCCCGTGTCAATAGTGACCAACAAAATCGGGAGAAGAGAGTCTGAGACATAGTTGTAGAGAAGGAAAATGTTGTGAGGAAAACTGAAATGAGAAGAATCAGTCTGTGAGAAAGTTAGAATTAAAGTGATTTTTAGCAGAATGAAAAATAAATGTGCTTACATTTGTTCTTATGGGCTTGCTGTTGTCCGTGTGAAGTGTGTATATATTTCCTAAGATAATTGACATGATTTCAATTCCCGCGTGTAACAGTGAATATCACATGATCATCGAACATAAGAGCATAAGAATAAAGGAGACTACAAGAGACCATAAGGCCTACACTAGGCAGCTCCGTATCCATCACCACCTGTCATCCCCATTCATAAAGCTGTCTAATCGTTTTTTAAAACAACTGATAGTTTCAGCGCTTACTACATGGTTACTAAGTTTATTCCATTCATCGACCACCCTATATTCCATTCATCGAGTATATAGTTGTGGAACACAAAAGTCTGAGAATATATTATGAGGACCCGGGAGGTCGGAAGGGGTGGTGGTGAGGTCACTGGAGCCAAGGGTAAGGTTAGGAGGGCAACTAGTGACAGCTTTCTAAGAATCTACTCTCCATTAATCTCCATACCAAATGTTCCGGTGTACATAAGAACATAAGAATGAAGGAGACTGCAAGAGACCGTAAGGCCTAGACTAGGCAGCTCCGTATCCATCACCACCTGTCATCCCCATCCATAAAGTTGTCTAATCATTTCTTAAAACAACTGATAGTTTCAGCGCTTACTACTTGGTTACTAAGTTTATTCCATTCGTCGACCACCCTATTAGTAAACCAATTTTTGCCTATTTCCTTCTTAAATCTAAATTTGTCCAGTTTAAAACCATTACTGCGAGTCCTGCCCTGTTGTTTTAATATGATGACCTTGTTTGCATATATATATATATATATATATATATATATATATATATATGTGTGTGTGTGTGTGTGTGTGTGTGTGTGTGTGTGTGTATATATATATATATATATATATATATATGTGTGTGTGTGTGTGTGTGTGTGTGTGTGTGTGTGTGTGTGTGTGTGTGTGTGTGTGTGTGTGTGTGTGTATACAGTGAGAAATTAGTAGAATATTGGAGCATACGGTCGGTAAATGCCTGGGATATACTTGGTACTTGTGTACGATGTACCGCATTATTCCACAGGGTTGACCTAATGGATAGGGGGGAACGTAAGGGAGTGAGTACAGTGTTAAACAGGCGAACTGCTGGCCGGTGATCCCTGCCAGGCTTCACTACCGTCGCTCGAAGTTGTTGAACTGAGTCACTCGAACAGCATAGATCAGAGGTTCTCAACTCCCCCCCCCCCCGCCCTTACGTGGCCCGAAAGTCCTCAGACCATCGACCCGTACCTCCATT
>NC_134817.1:21298947-21323947 GCF_046742065.1 Oratosquilla oratoria | reverse complement strand
CTTAAGAACTCTACCAATTGCGCCATCGAGTCGTATGTGTGCGTATGTGTGTATTCATCTTGGTCTTTGGATCACATGCTGGACTCGGGAGCGACAGCTATTTCCCTCCCGGAAGAGAGTTCAAAACTCATATATGACCGATATATGGGTAATGCTGTGACCTCACACGCACACTCAACTCTCCGCCCACGAGAGTTGGAGTGACGACTCGTAGCGCAACGATAAAGAAATTATTTCAGCCCTGGGTGGGATTCAGCCCTGGGTGGGATTCGAACTCGGGAACTCTACCAACTGCGTCATCGAGTCGTGTGTGTGTGTGTGTGTGTGTGTGTGTGTGTGTGTGTGTGTGTGTGTGTGTGTGTGTGTGTGTGTGTGTGTGTGTGTGTGATTCACCTTGGTCTTTTTTGGATCACGTGTTGGACTCGTGATCGACAGCTATTTCCCTCTCGGAAGAGAGCTCAGAGCTCGTATGTCCAATCTATGGGTAATGCTATGACCTTACACGCACACACACACCCAACTCCCCGCCCACGAGAGTTGGAGTAACGACTCGAAGCGCAGCGATACTGAAATAATTTCAGCCCTGGGCAGGATTCGAACCAGGTACCGCTGATACCTCCGTACTGACAGTCTGAGTCTCTACCAACCGCGCCACCGAGTCGTGTGCGTGCGTGTGTGTGTGTATGTGTGTGGCGTAGGGCGCTGGGCCGGGGTTTTTTTTTTTTTTTTTTTTTTTTTTTTTTTTTTTTTTTTTTTTTTTTTTTTTTTTTTTTTTTTTTTTTTTTTTTTTTTTTTTTTTTTTTTTTTTTTAGTCAAGTATTACCTCCACGGGCTTTGTTTAACCCGTTCCGGCTGAGGGTATGTCGACCCCGATCTCATTCCCGTCGCGATACATCAAGTTGATGAGTAACACTACCCCGAGGCAGGTGGAAAACCTCATCAAAGTCTGCAAAGATCCGCAACCAAACGGACCTTTTAAACGATAAGAATCACTTCCTCTTTCCCTCTGAACTCTTTGCCTCCGTTAATTTCAAACGGTTTTCTATAGAGAGTGCATGCAACTGGTGTTGTGCTACAAGTACAGTCGGATAAAAAAGTTTGGTGACAGCTTTGCAGTGTACCTCTCTATTCTCAGTGTCCCTGTTCTCTCTTTATTTGTCATGTATGAACACAAGACTTCACAACATTGCAAACATAAAGACGGTCTCTTTGGGTTCGCTTGAACTGTGTTGTGTACCACATGATTGTCTTCTTCGTATTTGAGGACTGACACCCCTACAGGTTAAATTCGCTTTTTTTTTTTTAGACTAATCTCCCCTTAATAAGTAGTAGTAGTAGTGATAGTAATAATAATGATAATAATAATAATGATAATAATAATAATAATAATAATAATAATAATAATAATAATAATAATAATAATGATAATAATAATACAGATTAAATTCACTTTTTTAGACTAATCTCCCCTTAATAAGTAATAATAATAATAATAACATCAGTAATGATGATGACAATAATGATAATAACAATAATAATAATTATAATAATGATAATAATAATAATAATAATAATAATAATAATAATAATAATAATAATAATAATAATAATGATGACAATAATTAATAATAATGACAATAATTAATAATAATTATAGTAATAATAATAATAATAATGATAATAATAATGATAATAAAGATGATAATGATAATGATAATAATAATATAATAATAATAATAATATCTCTCTAATATCTCTACACCTCTACGATATTGTCCCCATTGATAGAAGCGCTGGCTATTGCAGACAAAATGCACAAAGATGTCAACAATTTTTCCAGTCTGACTGTGCTTAAAACCAGACCTTAATCAACTCACGGGGCTGGGTGCGGGAGGGAGGGAGGGGAAGGGTTCCTGTGGTCCTTTACCATACGACCTTCCTGTTGGAAGTATTACTGTACTTCCTTTGAGTTACCCCATACGGTAATATTGGCCTCTGTGACTATTTCCTCCCCAAACCCTGGTTACTGTCCTGCATACGATTTACACGATTGTATTAATGTACAATGTACTCATTTCGCCATATTGTACTACGTCAAGTTGCGTTTTGCCAAATTCCCAATTCACCTTACACAGTAACGTAACCAATTCCTTTTCCTATTCGATTGGTTTATATTTATATAATTTATCTGTTCGTGTATTTACGTATTTTTTACTGATTAATAGCTATATATTTATCCATTTACTTATCCATTCATTTATTCATGTCTTTCCTATTGTGTTCATTTATTCATATGTTATTCAGTCATCTACTCAATGCCTTGAGACGCGGCAGCAAAAGTAGTTTAGAACTGTCGATCTACTCAGATCCACAGTAATAACTTTTTCTTTTCTTTTCTTTTCTTTTTTAGTAAGATCCAGACATCCCGTCCCCGTGAAGGAGGGCTGCGTGCCCAGAAATTCGGCAGCAGCCAGCTGTAACCACCTGTCCATTGCCATCCGCTTCCAAAGACCTGAGTGCAACCTCAACGTCAGTCCTTCTTGGACGTCTGTCTGTCTGCATCCGTCGGGTTAAAATCCAACTCTTGACTACAGCCTCAACCTACCTCACTCCATTCCAACTTCAACCTACCTCACTCCATTCCAGCCTCAACCTACCTCACTCTATTCCAGCCTTAACCTACCTCACTCTATTCCAGTCTCAACCTAACCTCAGTGCATTCCAGCTTCAACCTACCTCACTCCATTTTAGCCTCAACATCACCTAACCTAACCTAACCTAACCTTACCAAGCCGTGTGTCTGTCTGTAGCCAATTGTCTGCCTTTATCTAATTTGTCTGACTTTCTGCAGCCTGCCTGCTTGCCTGCGTGCCTGCCTGTCTTCCTACAGATCTGTCCATCCGACTGACTTATTCCTCAGTGGGTCGGGCACGCCCAACCTGTTTCGATCCAAGACATCTAACCAACCCAATGAAGACCATCGGCCTGGCCGAGGGATGTCGTGTGACAGTCTCCTATACCAGGCCACAAGAGGTGGTCACCTCAGCAACCTCTGGTGCCATCGCCGAAGGTGCCACAGATATGTCTGCATGTTGGCCAGGATCTTCCTGGTAAACAGCACCAGATTCGTGGTCTTCCTTCTGGTCGCTGCGACAATGGTCTTTAGTGTCCTTCATCCTACCTCTTACCTACCCTCCCTCATTCCTGGCGGCAACTCCTCAGGCGAAGACTCTTCGGTCAAGATAATCGAGTTCGCTACTCCCCTGTACCTGAACTTCTCCTGGTCCGAACACCTGGGAGAAGCCTTCGACCTCACCAGTTGTCCGGAGTCTCGATGTCGGTTCGTCTTCTACCCGGAACGCCACCCTAAACCGGACGCCAAGGTCTTCCAAGCCCTGCACTTCAACCCCCCCTACATCCCCAAGAAAAGGACTGCCAGGCAGATCATGATCTGGTTGAATCTGGAAGCTCCAGGAATGCATCCGGAAAAGACCAAACTGTTCAAAAACCTGAATCTGGGTCATGGCCTCGGCAACTCCCGGTTCTTCAACATGACCATGACCTTCCTCCAGCGGTCTGACGTCACGCTCTCCTATGGACACTTCAAGTCACTCTTGGGTGGGTGGTTCGGACTTCTTGCGAACTTGCTAAAGCTTACCAAGATCCCGTTGTGGGTGTGTAAATATGTCATAACGAAGGTACCGTGTGGACACATACCGCATGGAGACTTTCGTGTGTTAAAAATATCATAGACCCTAAACTATGCGTACAAATGCTTAAACTAGCGAATTCAAACATGTTCACTAACACGTGACCTTTTGTAGGCGAGCCTTTCGGCCCTATCCCAGCTTTACTGAACACAAGCGGCCCCACCTTCAGGAGCTACGTCAAGGCTTTGGAGGACAAGGAAGTACTTCGCAAGGCACTACGGGAGGATGGCTGGGAGGCGCTCTGGAAGAGACCACGAATGGCTGCCTGGCTGGTGTCTCATTGTGAAACCGATTCAGGTGAGGGTTGCTTACCTTCTGTTGAAAGAAATCGACCGACGGCAGTGCAATGTAGTTCAGTTCGAAGCTTTAAGAATCATTTAAGATAAACACCTAAGCAAGATGCTGTAATGATTATCATTGATTTTATATTATTTGTTTGTTTTGTTATCATTTGTCTGTTTGATTCTCATTTATTATTAGTAATATGTCAATTTATTACTATTTACTATTTACCTGCTTGTTTATTATCTAACTATACCTATGCATTTATTTATGTATTTATTTGTTATTTACATTATTATAGTTTTTATTTATTCATTTCTTATTATTATGATTTTTTTCCGCATCCGACCTATATATGGACCAAAAGGTCTCCTGTCGGCATGCTCCGCCTTTGTAGTCCTTTGTAATCCTTTGAATGGAAGCGGGTGACGTATTCAGAGCATTCGGGTAATATGTTAAAGAAAACGGGGCACTTTCTTCTTCAAGATATGATGTCTTCCTTGGTCCTCTTCTTTGGTTTTGTCTTTGGCGATATCACTGACTTTTTATTTATTCATTTATTATTATTATCATTTTTTTTCGCATCCGACCTAGATATGGACCAAAAGGTCTCCTGTCCGCATGCTCCACCTTTGTAATCCTTTGTAGTCTATTGTTTACATGGATAGATGGTTTCTGAAGCTGAGTTCAAAAGCATAGGGGGTTGCGGTCCCAAGGAGGGGGATTAGTGTTTAGTCGCCAACAACCAGCGCTTCTATCCGTTGGGATAAGAGCGCGTCGATGAGGTGGAGGCATGGGGGGTGGTAAAAAAGAGATCTAAGGTGCTGGCACACTAAGCATTTCTCAGTAGCAAGCTACTTGCTTTTGCTATTTCGTTTGAGAAGAAACGACCTCGGATACGATATATATATATATATATATATATATATATATATATATATATATATATATATATATATATATATATATATATACATATATATATATATATATATATATATATATATATATATATATATATAATATATATATATATATATATATATTTTTTTTTTTTTTTTTTTTTTTTTCTAAATGCCAAATTACTCTTGGGTCATATAGTGAAAAGCTGAATGACAAACTAAGGGAAGTTTAAGCCTAGAATACGAATGTTAGACACATTGTTGTCTAGATGTTCTTACGTAAGTCTAGAATATTATAACCGAGGCTGTTTCTACTCAACCGAAGTAGCAAAGTTAAGTAGCATGCTAGCGAGAAATGCTTAGTGTGCCGACAATGAAAATGAACTTTGCATGACTCTGATCCGTAGAGGTATTACTAAAGTCTCTAAAATATTGACTGCATTATTACGGGGGCGGCATCCCCCTGGGGTATTTTCATGGGGGGAACCCCCATTTCCCAGTTATTCAGTTATTCATTGATTTATTTATTGATTTATTTATTAGGTTTGCGGGGCTGTCGAGATATTACTTAAGTCCCTATATTGACTGCATGGATATGGGGTAGAAAACCCCATGGGGTATTTTCACGGGGGAACTACCCCATTTCCCTTCCCAACCAATGGTCATATATATGTATATATATATAATATATAGATATATATATATATATATATATATATATATATATATATATATATATATACATACATATATATACATATATATATACATATATATATATATATACATATATATATACACACACACATATATATATATATATATATATATACATATATGTATACATATATATATATACATATATATATGTATACATATATATACATATATATATTATATATATATATGTATACATATATATACATATATATATTATGTATATATGTATATACATATATATATATATTATATATATATACACACACATATATATATATTATTTCTCTCTCTCTATGTTTGTGGGGCTGTTGCCAGCCCGGACTTAGCCTTGCTGTGATCCAAAACATAGACATATGACCTGAGCAACGTTTTTTTCCGATGATGATGCCAATCACATCTTGGATGTTGGCAAGATCAGACAAAAAAATGGTGGATTTCCTACAAAATATATCCACTGAGTTCGTGATATTGCTATCTATATTTCCGGGTAAAATTAACTAAACCTCAGTCTAATTCATTCGGACAACTCAGCAAAAGGACAAAGTTGTTGTCCAGCCACAATTGCGAGACGAAAATACGTAGATATAAGTAAAAGGCTTTGATCAAAATACGGTGGAAATAGATTTTAGTCTTAAAATCACCGTATGGTGAGAAATTACATTAAAAAGAATTTAACCATTTTGGTCTTCATCTGTGCACAAGGAGTATTCAAATTTCACTCAGGCTCCCGAAAATATGACCTTAGTATATTTGTCGAGGAACGTCTGCTGTGATAAAGGTGACCCTTAACCCTTTCTCCGGTAAAATCAACGTGATCGTCTACGAACACAGCATCACGATCCAGAGGAACCTGGAACACGTCAACAGGAGCGTGAGACTTCTCCGACAGGACCTCGAGACCCCTAAGACACACACAACAACCATGAGCCGATACCAGGACGAGATGCACCGGCCCGGTCACAACAATGAGTCTGAGTTCCCGAACACCAACAGCAAGGACCTGAGGTTCATGGAAGAGGACTCGATGACAAGAAAGAGCTTCAAGGTCATCAGAATTGACCCGGGAAGAGAGCTTGAGTTGAGGCGCAGACAACTTTTGCGTAACGTGACTTACGAAGTTGTGACTGTCGAGGCAACCAAGCAAAGGAAAGACAAAAAGAAGGCAAAGAAAAAGCGACCAGAGGACACCGTGCAGTATGAAAGGTGGGACTCGTCCACCAGGAGCTCTAACACAGAGACTCCCACAGCAACAACCACGGACACTCACGAGGCTCTAGAGGGAATCAAGGGACAACACGTGGTCCAACAGGGCGCGTTCGACCCTACCCCAGCCGTCACTTTGCCCCTTCACTCTTCAGACAAAGGGAACAATTCCCCTTCTCTTACAAAGGGACTCGATGGACTCAAACAGCTCAAGTCTCTTTTAAACGAGCTTTCTACGAAGAGGTTCCACGAGCTCTCCAATGACTTCTGTCTCTTTCTTGTCGACCATCCCGAGCAAATAGAGGCTTCGGCGGAGTTAGTCGTTCAGTTAGCCACTCTCCAGCCGCTTAATTCGGGTTCGTATGCAAGACTCTGCCAGTTGGTCCGATAGAGACTAGAAAAGACCTTGGCCGATATTTTCGAAGCCCACGTCAGGCGCTGTTGCCAGAAACTTTTCGAGGGAAAAGAACACAGTACTCAAAAGCCTAAAGGCAAAATGACCCAAGAGCTACCCCGGAAGAGGTATGTGGCGCTATGCCGGTTCATAGGATGCCTATTTAACGAAGGCACACTCCCTCCACAGCGCATTGCTTCGTGTGCCATCATTCTACTCAACAAAAAGGAGGAAACGGCTCTGGAAGCCGCCACTGCCTTGTTGGCCAGCAGCGGGGAGAGCCTTGACAAGGCAGCCCGAGTCTCCACTGTGGCTATCAAAATAGTCTCTGGTATCTACTCAATCATTGAGGGTCTATTAGAGGAGGATACATTGCCACCCGTTTACATCCACATGCTCCAAAGCCTTCTGGAACTGAGGGCGCGGCACTGGGCGCCAATGCCTTTGGTCCAGAAAAGTGCCACCATGCACAACAAGGTCACAAAGAAACCGGAGGACGACCATACCCCAAAGGATTGGAGACATAAAGTCCAAATAGAGGGGACGCCAATTATCAACAAAAATAAAGACTTATTATCATGGAGGAAAGAGTTCCCCAAAGTGCTCAGCCATACTCTCACGGTCAGTGAATTCAAAGAGAAAGGAAAGTCTTCTAGTACCGGTGACGAGACCAAGAAACCGGACGAAGACCCATCAGATCTCCTTGTCAGTGAGTCTTCAGATAAGGGTCATCTGGAAACTTTCATGAATAAAATATCGCCAACGAATTTTGAAGGGCCGTCCAACCACATACTACACTTCCTGTCTAACCACCCAGGTGCAGTACAGACTTCTGCTGACCTCGTCTTTCAGTTCGCCTGCCAAAAGCCGTCGCACACAGACACTTATGCCCCGCTTTGCCAACTGGTCCCGCAAAGCCTCGAGGACCCTGTAGCAGAAAACTTCCTCCATCGAAAAAAAACCTCATGCAATAGACATTTTGTCAGAAACGCACGTCCCAAGGCTCCTAATTCCCTTCAATCTAACGGAGGAACCACTTCCCAATTCAATGACGTCTTAATAAGAAAAAGGTATGTCGGTCTTTGTAAGTTCATCGGGTCCTTATACAACCAAAGCTTACTACCCTCAAGTCACATTATCGTGTGTGCAAGGTTTCTTCTTAATATAAACGAGGAAACTTCGCTTGAAGGAGTTTCCAATCTTCTGCCGACCTGCGGCTTGATGCTGGATCAGTCAGCTAAGCTCGCACCCGAGGTCGAAACTAAAATATCCTCTTTATACACGACCATAGACAGGATAATCAATGAAGGAACTCCCTCGGTTCGATACAAGTATCTACTCCTTGATCTTTTAGAGCTCAGGGGGCGAAAGTGGATACCCAAAGGGCACAGCACGGTACTAAGTCGCTGAAGGTAATTCCTCAAGTATCTAAAAAAGTAACACAAATTAATCAGTCAGAATCATTCACATAAACAAAGAAAATTTAAGTGCCAGCGGTAAGTCTTGCCTCTCTTCTTCCCTTGCTCAAGAACACCACATCATACCACTTACAAAAACTGTCTACAGGCTATCTTCGTCCTAACACAGGTATTTGCAGCTGAACTGGCGCTACCACGAACAAGGCACTTTATAAGTGTCCACTAGTTACTTCCTCGGTCAACAAAAACAATGGAGAAAAGGACTCATACTTTCTACAAATTTTATCAGACAATCGTGGTAACGAGAAGTCACAAATGTGTAAAAGGAATATCGATAAGAACCTAACGGATTTGGGACAATTAACAAAGAAGGCATTAACCCCTTTCACTTGGAAGGATACCCCTCAGCTGAATAAGATTATATAGCGTTAACCAAACCAAAGCCCGTAACAATCTCCATCGGGCCGAAGGGATTGATGAAGACTGACCTAAAGGAGATATCCCTCGTCCCACGATGACCTTCATCCAGCGGCGTCTTCTTGCGTCAATGGTCTTCTTTGGTTGTCAACAGCGTTGACTAAAGACATTTGTGCCTTCATTGGTGATGGAGCACTTTTCTTCTGGCTTGGGAGGTAATGGAGACGTTTGACTTTTTCCTTAACGGATGGGATGGTGTCACGCTGAAGACACCTGCACGCCAGTATCTATAAAAAAGAAAGACATAACACTACACATTACAACCCATATAAAGCAAGGAACTCAGAACAATTACAGGTAGCACACAAACAACATCCTTACACCACCTACATGTAAGGACATACGTATACGTAACCATTTTGACATAAGCGGCACATAATACATGGCATCATGTAAACAAAAAACACAACACTCAGTACATAAGAGACCATCCACCAACACAGTCATATTAATCAAACCCCTCAACAAACAGCATCGTCGCATTCCCCTCAATTGCACTTACACGAGTGTAAGCATAAGAATAGGGTAATTACAAATTGAAACATTTGTAAGAGACTGGTAGAAAATAGGGTAGAAAGAGGGGTAGAAGACGGGTGTTACATATTATAGATTAGGTGTTTATGAAACAATACAACGAGCGAGGTGCTTAAGTCCGCCTTTCCGCCTTCTTTATAAAACATTAGGTGAGCGAGCTGCCTGAGTCCGCTTTCCGTCTTGTGTAAGTAATGAAATTCTTATTTATAAATATTGGCCGGGAGCTCGAGTGTATTGCTGATATGACATTCCTTTATAACCTAAGTGAGAATTATGCAGACTAGAGTTTATTCTAAGTAAACAATATTGCCGATAACTTGAAACAAAGAATCTTATTGGTGAAAGGATGGGAGAGGAGAAATTTAAATTGGTTCATGATTGTAAGATCACTCCCTTTGGGGAGGATTTTAAATATAAAGTTAAAGATCATTGAACTAAAAAATCACTACGTCACTTCAAAGCTCACGTAGGATTTTGCATGCGTGCTTTCGGGGGATTCCGTGAGAGATCCTCCGAGAAGCACTGTACAAGAATTAATGGAAGAAAGAAAAGAAAAAATATTCCACGTTTTCATCCTCTTGGACAGAAGATTATAACTAAAAGAAGTGAGTTCCTATATCCATAAATGAGGACCAAAGGGCGACTACAGTGTCGACAGGATTAACAATGGCAAGAGAAGTAACAGTGGGCAACATAGTGATAACATGGGACGACGAGAGTCAATATGGGCTACGAGCTAGTTAACGAGGTGGGCAGCACATTACTAAATATAAATGTACATTTACCGCAACCAACACATATCAAGAGTAACTTACACAAACAGAAAATTTATAAAAATATGTTGAGGGATTTGACAAGATGTGAATCAGGTTTTGGTAATCTGTATTACAAATCATTTCAAAGGAGGAGCATAACGGCAGGGAACCTTTTGTTCCATAACTAGGTCGGATGCTAACAATAAATTGTTACACAGAGAAATGAATAAACAAGCTGCAGGCATTACAGCATATAGCTTAGGTGAATGAATCTTAAATGAATCTTGAAACTTCGAACCGTACTACACTGCACTGCCTCTACAGCAGGAAGTTTATTCCATTCATTAACTACACGGTTGGCGAAGTTGTTTCTATCCACTTCCAAATGGAACCTACGTCCTGACAGCTTGAGACCGTTATTTCTCGTCTGATTCGTATTCTGTGTGAAAATTTCATCACAAAGGATTACAAAGGATTACAAAGGCGGAGCATGCCGACAGGAGACCTTTTGATCCATATCTAGGTCGGATGCGAAAAAAAAAAATCATATTAATAATAAAACAATAAATAAAAACTATAATAATGTAAATAACAAATAAAATACATAAATAAATGCATAGGTATAGTTAAAATAATAAACAAACAGGTAAATATTAAATGATAATAAATTGACATATAACCAATAATAAATGAAAATCAGACAGACAAATTATAACAAAACAAAAACAAATAATATAACATAAATTATAATCATTACAGCATCTTACTTAGGTATTTATCTAAATGATTCTTAAAGCTTCGAACTGAACTACATTGCACTACCTGTGCAGGAAGTTTATTCCATTCATTAACTACACGGTTGGCAAAGTTGTTTCTACCTACTTCCAAATTCAATCTATTTCCGGACAGTTTGAGACCATTGTTTCTTGTCTGATTCTCATTCAATGTGAAAATTTGGTCACTTTTGATGTTGTCAATTCCCTTTAAAATCTTAAAGACTTGTATCAAGTCACCTCTGAGTCTACGCTTTTTTAGGGAAAACAGATTCATGTGCTTTAGTCGATTTTCGTATGATTTATTTTTGATATTTGGAATCAGTTTTGTGGCTCGCCGTTGTACTTTTTCCAGTTTGTCAATGTCTTTAATGAGATTCGGTGACCATACGGAAACAGCATATTCCAAATGTGGACGAACTAACGATTTATATAGCTTGTTAATGAGTGATGGACTTTTGAAATCAAAAGATCGCGCAATCAGTCCCAGAATCTTATTTGCTTTCTCAGAGGCTGAAATACACTGCTTGGATGATTTGAGGTCGTTACTGATAATTACGCCGAGATCTTTTTCACTATCCACTTTTGTTAACGAATTTCCAAATAACTTGTAATCGTACTTACTGTTATTTTTACCTATGTGCATTACCTTGCATTTACTCGTGTTAAATTTCATTAGCCACTTTTCAGACCATTGCTGTAATTTATTTAAATCTTCTTGAATATCTAATTGGTTTGAGTGATCATTTGCCACTCCGCACAGTTTTGTATCATCAGCAAATTTGGAAACAGTAGATTTTAGTCCATGACTATATAATTTATATATACTATGAATAGAAGTGGCCCAAGAACGGAACCCTGAGGAACTCCACTTGCAACACTTTTCCATCCAGAAGTTTTTCCATTCAAAACAACTCTCTGTTTTCGACCATTCAACCAATTACTAGTCCAACCTAATAGGCTACCACTTATTCCATGCAAAGCTAATTTAGTAAGTAGTCTTTCGTGTGGGACGGTATCAAAAGCTTTTGCAAAGTCTAGATATATTCAATCTATATTGTTTCTTTTGTCATAATTCGAGATAACTGTGTTGTAGAATTCGAGTAAGTTAGTCACGCAAGAACGTTTCCGTCTGAAACCATGCTGGCTATCATTTATCAAACGGTTACTTTCTAAATTATGTTCGATAGCATCTCTGATGATAGTTTCCATTATTTTTCCTACGATTGAAGTCAAACTTATAGGCCTATAGTTATTTGGTTTCTTTTTGTCACCTTTTTTGAATATGTGAGTAACGTTAGCTAGCTTCCATTCTCTTGGGACATCTCCGGATATGATGGATTTCTTGAAAATAATTTCTAATGGAACAACAATCTCATTTTTCATTTCCTTTAAGATTCTTGGATGCCAACCGTCAGGCGCTGGTGTTTTATTAACTTTGAGTTTGTCTATACACCTTTTAATTTTTTCTTTTGTTATATTTACCGTAGTGAGTAAGTTTACCCCAGACTTTTCACAGGTTTCAGTTTGGAATTCACTTTGAGGTGTTTCGTTTACGAATACCGAGCTAAAATAATTGTTTAAGGTATTACACATTCCTTCATTTGAATATTCAAGTTGACCGTCAGCAGATAATAGTGGACCAATGTGATTCCTAACAACCTTTTTATCTCTAATGTAACTATAGAATTCTTTGGGATTCTCTTTGGATTTATCAGCGATGTTCATTTCGTATTGTCGTTTTCTTTTCCTTATTGTCTTTTTTAAATCTCTCTGTTTTGATACATAATTTTCATAGTCATTAGATGCACCCGAGCACTTATATTTCTTATAAGCCTATCTCTTTTTAGCCATACTTTTTTGATGTCAATACGTTTTACAATCTTTAAGACCTATAACAAGTCACCCCTGAGTGTATGCTTTTGGAGGTAAATAGATTCATGTTTCAAGCGGTTTTCGTGTGATTCGTTTATATTTTTGAATTCGTTTTGTGATTCACCGCTGTTCTTTTTCCAATCTGACAATTTTTTTAATGAGATTTGGTGACATACGGACACAGCATATTCCAGTTAGTTGATGACAGACACACTTTTGAAATAAGTAAAAAAAAAAAAAAAAAAAAAAAAAAAAATGGCTCAATCAATCCTAGAATCTTATTTGGTTTCTCTGAGGTAGAAATACACTGCTTATATGATTAGATTGTTACTGATAATTACACAATTTTTTCACTATCCACTTTTATCGTTTATTCAAATAACTTGTAGTCGTACTTGGTGTTTACTTTACATTTGGTTCGGTTAAGATTCATTAGTCACTTTTCAGAAAATTGCTGTAGTTTATCTAAATATTCTTGAATACTCAAAAGACTCTAGAGATCATTTGCTATTCCGCAAAACGTTGTATCGTCAGTAAATTTGGAGACAATAGATTTCAATCCATGGTCTATATCTTGATATATACTGTGGATGTGCTGTGTCTTGCGGCGCTACCTCTGACCCAGGGCAGTGGGCAGGATGCAGGGATGACCCGTCATCCAGGAGGTGTCAAGATGGGAGGGAGGGAGGAGGGTGGAGGGGAGTGGAATATATGGGAAATGAAATGGGTGGGAGTGATTTCTATGCCTTTTTCTTTTTGGCTACCCCCCGTGTAAGGGGGAAAAAGCCTTTGGTATATGTATATATGTATGTATGAAAAGAAATAGCCCTAGAACGAAACCCTGATGAACTCCACTCGTAAAGTTTTTCCAACCAGAAGTTTTGATATTCAGAACAATTTGCTGTTTACGATTTTTCAACCAACTACTAATCCACCTTCTCAAAGTCCAAATATATTAGATTTATATTATTTCTGTCGTCATGATTTGGGATCACTATCTTGTAAAATTCGAGTAGGGTAGTCACCCAAGAAAGTTTCCGTTTGACTCCATTTCCCGTCCCAACCAATGGTGATATATATATATATATATATATATATATATATATATATATATATATATATATAATATATATATATATATATATATACATATATATATACATATATATATATACACACACACACATATATATATATATATATATATACACACACACACACACACACACACACACACATATATATATATATATATATATATATATATATATATATATATATATATTTCTCTCTCTCTCTCTCTCTCTCTCTCTCTCTCTCTCTCTCTCTCTCTCTCTCTCTCTCTCTCTATGTTATATTTGTGGTGCTGTTGCCAGCCCGGACTTAGCCTTGCTGTGATCCAAAACATAGACATATGACCTGAGCAACGTTTTTTTCCGATGATGATGCCAATCACATCTTGGATGTTGGCAAGATCAGACAAAAAAATGGTGGATTTCCTACAAAATATATCCACTGAGTTCGTGATATTGCTATCTATATTTCCCGGTAAAATTAACTAAACCTTAGTCTGCTTCATTCGGACAACTCAGCAAAAGGACAAAGTTGTTGTCCAGCGACAATTGCGAGACGAAAATACGTAGATATAAGTAAAAGGCTTTGATCAAAATACGGTGGAAATAGAGAATAGGCTTAAAATCACCGTATGGTGAGAAATTACATTAAAAAGAATTTAACCATTTTGGTCTTCATCTGTGCACAATGAGTATTCAATTTTCACTGAGGCTCCCGGCAATATGACCTTAGTATAATTGTCGAGGAACGTCTGCTGTGATAAAGGTGACCCTTAAACCTTTCTCCGGCAAAATCAACGAGATCGTCTACGAACACAGCATCACGATCCAGAGGAACCTGGAACACGTTAACAGGAGCGTCAGACCTCACCGACAAGACCTCGAGACCCCCAAGACACACACAACAACCATGAGCCAATACCAGGACGAGATGCACCGGCACGCTCACAACATTGAGTCTGAGTTCCCAAAGACCTACAGCAAGGACTTGAGGTTCATGGAAGAGGAGTCGATGACAAGAAAGAGGGTCAAGGTCATCAGAATTGACCCGGGAAGAGAGCTTGAGTTGAGGCACAGACAACTTACACGTAACGTGACTTACGAGGTTGTGACTGTCGAGGCAACCAAGCAAAGGAAAGACAAAAAGAAGGCAAAGAAAAAGCGACCAGAGGACACCGTGCAGTATGAAAGGTGGGACTCGTCCACCAGGAGCTCTAACACAGAGACTCCCACAGCAACAACCACGGACACTCACGAGGCTCTAGAGGGAATCAAGGGACAACACGTGGTCCAACAGGGCGCGTTCGACCCTACCCCAGCCGTCACTTTGCCCCTTCACTCTTCAGACAAAGGGAACAATTCCCCTTCTCTTACAAAGGGACTCGATGGACTCAAACAGCTCAAGTCTCTTTTAAACGAGCTTTCTACGAAGAGGTTCCACGAGCTCTCTAATGACTTCTGCCTCTTTCTTGTCGACCATCCAGAGGAAATGGAGGCTTCGGCGGAGTTAGTCGTTCAGTTAGCCACTCGCCAGCAACTTATTTGTGGTTCGTATGCAAGTCTGTGCCACTTGGTCCGATAGTGTCTTGAATAGACCTTGGCAGATTTTTTCGTAGCCAACGTCAGGCGCTGTTGCCAGAATCTTTTCGAGGGAAAAGAACACAGTACTCAAAAGCCTAAAGGCAAAATGACCCAAGAGCTACCCCGGAAGAGGTATGTGGCGCTATGCCGGTTCATAGGATGGCTCTTTAACGAAGGCACATTCCCTCCACAGCGCATTGCTTCGTGTGCCATCATTCTACTCAAGAAAAAAGAGGAAACGGCTCTGGAAGCCGCCACTGCCTTGTTGGCCAGCAGCGGGGAGAGCCTTGACAAGGCAGCCCGAGTCTCCACAGTGGGTATCAAAATAGTCTCTGGTATCTACTCAATCATTGAGGGTCTAATAGAGGAGGATAAATTGCCACCCGTTTACGTCCACATGCTCCAAAGCCTACTGGAACTGAGGGCGCGGCACTGGGCTCCAAGACCTTTGGCCCACAAAAGTGCCACTATGCACAACAAGGTCACAAACAAACCGGAGGACGACCATACCCCAAAGGATTGGAGACATAAGGTCCAAATAGAGGGGACGCCAATTATCAACAAAAATAAAGACTTATTATCATGGAGGAAAGAGTTCCCGAAAGTGCTCAGCCATACTGTCACGGTCAGTGATTACAAAGAGAAAGGAAAGTCTTCTAGTACCGAGGACTAGACCAAGAAACCGGACGAAGGCCCATCAGATCTCCTTGTCAGTGAGTCTTCAGATAAGGGTCATCTGGAGACTTTTATGAATAAAATATCGCCAAACAATTTTGAAGGGCCGTCCAACCAGATACTACACTTCCTGTCTAACCACCCAGGCGCAGTAGAGACTTCTGCTGACCTCGTCTTTCAGTTCGCCTGCCAAAAGCCGTCACACACAGACACTTATGCCCAGCTTTGCCGACTGCTCCAGCACAGCCTCGAGGGCCCTGTAGCAGAAAACTTCCTTCATCGAATAAAAACCTCATGCAAAAGACATTTTGTCAGTTACGGAAGTTCATAGGCTCCTAATTCCATTCAAACTAACGGAGGAACCACTTCCCAATTCAATGACATCTTAATAAGAAAAAGGTATGTTGGTCTTTGTAAGTTCATCGGGTCCTTATACAACCAAAGCTTACTACCCTCAAGTCACATTATCTTGTGTGCAAGGTTTCTTCTTAATATAAACGAGGAAACTTCGCTTGAAGGAGTTTCAACTCTTCTGACGACCTGCGGCATGATGCTGGATCAGTCAGCTAAGCTCGCACCCGAGGTCGAAAAGACAATATCCTCTTTATACACGACCATAGACACGATAATCGATGAAGGAATTCCCTCGCTTCGATACAAGTATCTACTCCTTGATCTTTTAGAGCTCAGGGGGCGAAAGTGGATGCCCAAGGGCACAGTAGGGTACTAAGTCGCTGAAGGTAACTCCTCAAGTATCTAAAAAAGTAACACAAATTAATCAGTCAGAATCATTCACATAAACAAAGAAAATTTAAGAACCAGCGGTAATTCTTGCCTCTCTTTTTCCCTTGCTCAAGAACACCACATCATACCACTTACAAAAACTGTCTACAGGCTATCTTCGTCCTAACACAGGTATTTGCAGCTGAACTGGCGCTACCACGAACAAGCCACTTTATAAGTGTCCACTAGTTACTCCCTCGGTCAACAAAAACAATGGAGAAAAGGACTCATACTTTCTGCAAATTTTCTCAGACAATCGTGGTAACGAGAAGTCACAAATGTGTAAAAGGAATATCGATAAGAACCTAAGGGATTTGGGACAATTAACAAAGAAGGTATTAACCCCTTTCACTTGGAAGGATACCCCTCAGCTGAATAAGATTATATAGCGTTAACCAAAGCAAAGCCCGTAACAATCTCCATCGGGCCGAAGGGATTGATAAAGACTGACCTAAAGTAGATATCCCACGATGACCTTGATCCAGCGGCGTCTTCTTGCGTCAATGATGTTCTTTGGTTGTCAACAGCGCTGATTGAAGACATCTGTGCCTTCATTGGTGATGGAGCACTTTTCCTCTGGCTTGGGAGGTAATGGAGACGTTTGACTTTTTCCATTTCGGATAGGATGGTGTCACGCTGAAGACACCTGCACGCCAGTATCTATCAAAAGAAAGACATAATACTACACATTACAACCCATATAAAGCAAGGAACTCAGAACAATTACAGATAGCACACAAACAACATCCTTAGACCACATACATGTAAGGACATACGTATACGTAACCATTTTGACATAAGCGGCACATAATACATGGCATCGGGTAAACAAAAAACACAGTACTCAGTACATAAGAGACCATCCACCAACACAGTCATATCAAACAAACCCCTCAACAAACAGCATCATCCCATTCCCCTCAATTGCACTTACACGACTGTAAGCATAAGAATAGGTTAATTACAAATTGAAACATTTGTAAGAGGCTGGTAGAAAAGAGGGTAGAAAGAGGGGTAGAAGTCGAATTGTTACATATCATAGATTAGGTATTTATGAAACAATACAACGAGCGAGGTGCTTAAGTCCGCCTTTCCGCCTTCTTTATAAAACATTAGCTCAGCGAGCAGCCTGAGTCCGCTTTCCGCCTTCTGTAGGTAATAAAATTCTTATCTATGAATAATAGCCGGGAGCTCGAGTGTATTGCTGACACGACATTCCTTTGTAACGTAAGTGAAAATTATACAGACTTGAGATTATTCTAAGTAAAGAATATTGCCCTATAGACTTGTAACAACGAATCTGATTGGTGAAAGGGTGGAGGAGAAAGTTCAATTGGTTCACGATTGTAAGTTCACGCCGTTTGGAGAGGATCTTAAATATAAAGTTGAAGATCATTGGACTAAAAAATCATTACGTCACTGCAAACTTCACGTAGGATTTTACACACTTGCTCTCGGGGAATTCCGTGAGAGAACCTCCGAGAAGCACTGTACAAGAATTAATTGAAGAAAGAAGAGAAAAAAATATTCCACGTTTTCATTCTCATGGACAGAAGATTATAACTAAAAGAAGCGAGCTGCTATATCCATAAGTGAGGACCACAAGTGGGACTACAGTGTCGACAGGACTAACAGTGGCAAAAAAGGTAACAGTGGGCAACGCAGTGATTACAGGGGGCGACGAGAGTCAATATGGGCTACGAGCTAGTTAACGAGGTGGGCAGTACATTACCGAATATAAATGAGCATTTACCGCAAACAACACATATCAAGAGTAACTTACACAAACAGAAAATTCATAACAAGATGTTGAGGGATTTGACAAGATGTGAATCAGGTTTTGGTAATCTGTATTACAAAGAATTTCAAAGGAGGAGCATAACGGCAGGGAACCTTTTGTTCCATAACTAGGTCGGATGCTAACAATAAATTGTTACACAGAGAAATGAATAAACAAGCTGCAGGCATTACAGCATATAGCTTAGGTGAATGAATCTTAAATGAATCTTAAAAATTCGAACCGTACTGTATTGCACTGCCTCTGCAGGAAGTTTATTCCATTCATTGACTACACGGTTGGCAAAGTTATTTCTAGCCATTACCAATTTAAAATTACGTCCCGACAGCTTGAGACCGTTATTTCTCGTCTGATTCGTATTCAGTGTGAAGATCTCATCACTTTTTATGTTGTCAATTCCCTTTAAAATCTTGAAGACCTGTATTAAGTCACCCCTGAGTCTATGTTTTTTGGGGTAAATAGATTCATATGTTTTAAGCGGTTTTCGTGTGATTTGTTTATATTTTTTAATCCGTTTTGTGATTCAACGCTGTACTTTTTCCAATCTCTCAATTCCTTTAATGAGATTCGGTGATATACGGACACAGCATATTCCAGATGTGGGTGGATTAATGATCTATGATGACAGATGGACTTCTGAAATAAGTAAACAAAAAAAATCACTCGATCAATCCTAGAATCTTATTTGGTTTCTCTGAGGTAGAAATACACTGCTTAGATGATGAGATCATTACTTATAATTACACAATTTTTTCACTATCCACTTTTATCGTTTATCTAATAACTTGTAGTCGTACTTGGTGCTTACTTTACATTTGGTTCGGTTAAAATTCATTAGCCACTTTTCAGAACATTGCTGTAGTTCATCTAAATCTTCTTGAATACCCAAATGACTCTAGTTGTATCGTCAGTAAATTTGGAGACAATAGATTTCAATCCATGGTCTATATCTTTATATATACTGTGGATGTGCTGTGTCTTGCGGCGCTGCCTCTGACCCAGGGCAGTGGACAGGATGCAGGGATGAACCGTCATCCAGGAGGTGCCAAGATAGGAGGGAGGGAGGAGGGTGGAGGGAAGTGGAATATATGGGAAATGAAATGGGTGGGAGTGATTTCTATGCCTTTATCTTTTTGGCTACCCCCCGTGTAAGGGAGAAAAATCCTATGGGATATATATGTATGTGTGAAAAGAAATGGCCCTAGAACGGACCCCTGAGGAACTCCACTCGTAACGTTTTTCCAACCAGAATTTTTGATATTCAGAACAATTTGCTGTTTACGATTTTTCAGCCCATTACGAATCCACCTTCTCAAAGTCCAGATATAATAGATTTATATTATTTCTGTCGTCATGATTTGAGATCACTATCTTGTAAAATTCGAGTAGGGTAGTCACCCAAGAAAGTTTCCGTTTGACTCCATTTCCCGTCCCAACCAATGGTGATATATATATATATATATATATATATATATATACAGTATACAGTATATATATATATATATATATATATATATATATATATATATATACATATATATACATATATATATACACACACACACATATATATATATATATATATATATATATATATATATATACACACACACACACACACATATATATATATATATATATATATATTTCTCTCTCTCTCTCTCTCTCTCTCTCTCTCTCTCTCTCTCTCTCTCTCTATGTTATGTTTGTGGTGCTGTTGCCAGCCCGGACTTAGCCTTGCTGTGATCCAAAACATAGACATATGACCTGAGCAAAGTTTTTTCCGATGATGATGCCAATCACATCTTGGGTGTTGGCAAGATCAGACAAAAAAATGGTGGATTTCCTACAAAATATATCCACTGAGTTCGTGATATTGCTATCTATATTTCCGGGTAAAATTAACTAAACCTCAGTCTAATTCATTCGGACAACACAGTAAAAGGACAAAGTTGTTGTCCAGCCACAATTGCGAGACGAAAATACATAGATATAAGGAAAAGGCTTTGATCAAAATACGGTGGAAATGGATGGGGGTCTTAAAATCACCGTACGGTGAGAAATTACAACAAAAAGAATTTAACCATTTTGGTCTTCATCTGTGCACAAGGAGTATTCAAATTTCACTGAGGCTCCCGGCAATATGACCTTAGTATATTTGTCGAGGAACGTCTGCTGTGATAAAGGTGACCCTTAAACCTTTCTCCGGTAAAATCAACGTGATCGTCTACGAACACAGCATCACGATCCAGAGGAACCTGGAACGCGTCAACAGGAGCGTCAGACCTCAACGACAGGACCTCGAGACCCCCAAGACACACACAACAACCATCAGCCGATACCAGGACGAGATGCACCGGCACGCTCACAACATTGAGTCTGAGTTCCCGAACACCAACAGCAAGGACCTGAGGTTTATGGAAGAGGAGTCAATGACAAGAAAGAGGCTCAAGGTCATCAGAATTGACCCGGGAAGAGAGCTCGAGTTGAAGCGCAGACAACTTGCGCGTAACGTCACTTACGAGTTTGTGACTGTTGAGGCAAACAAGCAAAGGAAGGACAGAAAGAAGGCAAAGAAAAAGCGACCAGAGGACACCGTGCAGTATGAAAGGTGGGATTCGTCGACCAGGAGCTCTAACACAGAGACTCCCACAACAACGACCACGGACACTCACGAGGCTCTACAGGGAATCCAGGGACAACACGTGGTCCAATAGGGCGCGTCCGACCCTACCCCAGCCGTCACTTCGACCCCTGACTCTTCAGACAAGGGGATCAATTCCCCTTCTCTTACAAAGGGACTCAATGGACTTAAAGAGCTCAAGTCTCTTTTAAACGAGCTTTCCACCAAGAGGTTCCACGAGCTCTCCAATGACTTCTGCCTCTTTCTTGTCGATCATCCCGAGGAAATAGAGGCTTCGGCGGAGTTAGTCGTTCAGTTAGCCACTCTCCAGCCACTTAATTCGGGTTCGTATGCAAGACTGTGCCACTTGGTCCGATAGAGACTAGAAAAGACCTTGGCAGATATTTTCGAGGCCCACGTCAGGCGCTGTTGCCAGAAACTTTTCGAGGGAAAAGAACCCAGTACTCAAAAGCCTAAAGGCAAAATGACCCAAGCTCTACCCCGGAAGAGGTATGTGGCGCTATGCCGGTTCATAGGATGCCTCTTTAACGAAGGCACACTCCCTCCACAGCGCATTGCTTCGTGTGCCATCATTCTACTCAACAAAAAGGAGGAAACGGCTTTGGAAGCCGCCACTGCCTTGCTGGCCAGCAGCGGGGAGAGCCTTGACAAGGCTGCCCGAGTCTCCACTGTAGGTATCAAAATAGTCTCTGGTATCTACTCAATCATTGAGGGTCTAATAGAGGAGGATACATTGCCACCCGTTTACGTCCACATGCTCCAAAGCCTTCTGGAACTGAGGGCGCGGCACTGGGCGCCAAGACCTTTGGCCCACAAAAGTGCCACTATGCACAACAAGGTCACAAACAAACAGGAGGACGACCATACCCCAAAGGATTGGAGACATAAGGTCCAAATAGAGGAGACGCCAATTATCAACAAAAATAAAGACTTATTATCATGGAGGAAAGAGTTCCCCAAAGTGCTCAGCCATACTCTCACGGTCAGTAATTTGAAAGAGAAAGGAAAGTCTTCTAGTACCGATGACGAGACCAAGAAACCGGACGAAGGCCCATCAGATCTCCTTGTCAGTGAGTCTTCAGATAAGGGTCATCTGGAAACTTTCATGAATAAGATATCGCCAAATCATTTTGAAGGGCCGTCCAACCAGATACTACACTTCCTGTCTAACCACCCAGGCGCAGTACAGACTTCTGCTGACCTCGTCTTTCAGTTCGCCTGCCAAAAGCCGTCGCACACAGACACTTATGCCCAGCTTTGCCGACTGCTCCAGCACAGCCTCGAGGACCCTGTAGCAGAAAACTTCCTCCATCGAATAAAAACCTCATGCAAAAGACATTTTGTCAGTTACGGAAGTCCATAGGCTCCTAATTCCATTCAAACTAACGGAGGAACCACTTCCCAATTCAATGACGTCTTAATAAGAAAAAGGTATGTCGGTCTTTGTAAGTTCATCGGGTCCTTATACAACCAAAGCTTACTACCCTCAAGTCACATTATCGTGTGTGCAAGGTTTCTTCTTAATATAAACGAGGAAACTTCGCTTGAAGGAGTTTGCACTCTTCTGACGACCTGCGGCATGATGCTGGATCAGTCAGCTAAGCTCGCACCCGAGGTCGAAACGACAATATCCTCTTTATACACGACCATAGACAGGATAATCAATGAAGGAACTCCCTCGGTTCGATACAAGTATCTACTCCTTGATCTTTTAGAGCTCAGGGGGCGAAAGTGGATGCCCAAGGGCACAGCACGGTACTAAGTCGCTGAAGGTAACTCCTCAAGTATCTAAAAAAGTAACACAAATTAATCAGTCAGAATCATTCACATAAACAAAGAAAATTGAAGAACCAGCGGTAATTCTTGCCTCTCTTTTTCCCTTGCTCAAGAACACCACATCATACCACTTACAAAAACTGTCTACAGGCTATCTTCGTCCTAACACAGGTATTTGCAGCTGAACTGGCGCTACCACGAACAAGGCACTTTATAAATGTCCACTAGTTACTCCCTCGGTCAACGAAAACAATGGAGAAAAGGACTCATAGTTTCTGCAAATTTTCTCACACAATCGTGGTAACGAGAAGTTACAAATGTGTAAAAGGAATATCGATAAGAACCTTAGGGATTTGGGACAATTAACAAAGAAGGCATTAACCCCTTTCACTTGGAAGGATACCCCTCAGCTGAATAAGATTATAGCGTTAACCAAACCAAAGCCCGTAACAATCTCCATCGGGCCGAAGGGATTGATGAAGACTGACCTAAAGGAGAGATCGACACCCTGGACGCAACTCTCCCGGCAGGGATCGTCCCACGATGACCTTGATCCAGCGGCGTCTTCTTGCGTCAATGGTCTTCTTTGGTTGTCACCAGCGTTGACTAAAGACATTTGTGCCTTCATTGGTGATGGAGCACTTTTCTTCTGGCTTGGGAGGTAATGGAGACGTTTGACTTTTTCCATAACGGATGGGATGGTGTCACGCTGAAGACACCTGCACGTCAGTATCTATCAAAAGAAAGACATAACACTACACATTACAACCCATATAAAGCAAGGAACTCAGAACAATTACAGGTAGCACACAAACAACATCCTTAGACCACATACATGTAAGGACATACGTATACGTAACCATTTTGACATGCGCGGCACATAATACATGGCATCAGGTAAACAAAAAACACACTACTCAGTACATAAGAGACCATCCACCAACACAGTCATATCAAACAAACCCCTCAACAAACAGCATCGTCCCATTCCCCTCAATTGCACTTACACGACTGTAAGCATAAGAATAGGTTAATTAGAGATTGAAACATTTGTAAGAGGCTAGTAGAAAAGAGGGTAGAAAGAGGGGTAGAAGACGGGTGTTACATATTATAGATTAGGTGCTTATGAAACAATACAACGAGGGAGGTGCTTAAGTCCGCCTTTCCGCCTTGTTTATAAAACATTAGCTCAGCGAGCTGCCTGAATCCGCTTTCCGCCTTCTGTAGGTAATAAAATTCTTATCCATAAATAGTAGCCGGGGTCTAGAGTGTATTGTTGTCATGACATTACTTTGTAACCTAAGTGGGAATTATGCAGAAACTCTATATCATTTTAAAGTAAATAATATTGCCATATAGACTTGTAACAACGAATCTGATTAGGGAAAGGGTGGAAGAGGAGAAAAATCAATTATTTCACGATTGTAAGATCACGCCCTTAAATATAAAGTTAAAGATCATTGGACTAAAAAAAAAAAACACTACGTCACTGCAAAGCTCACGTAGGATTTTGCATACATGCTCCCGGGGTAATCCGTGAGAGAACCTCCGAGAAGCACTGTACAAGAATTAATGGATGAAAGAAAAGATAAAATATTCCACGTTTTCATTCTGCTGGACAGAAGAC
>NC_134817.1:21291447-21293947 GCF_046742065.1 Oratosquilla oratoria | reverse complement strand
CAACTGGTCCAGCACAGCCTCGAGGACCCTGTAGCAGAAAACTTCCTCCATCGAATAAAAACCTCATGCAAAAGACATTTTGTCAGTTACGGAAGTCCATAGGCTCCTAATTCCATTCAAACTAACGGAGGAACCACTTCCCAACTCAATGACGTCTTAATAAGAAAAAGGTATGTCGGTCTTTGTAAGTTCATTGGGTCCTTATACAACCAAAGCTTACTACCCTCAAGTCACATTATCGTGTGTGCAAGGTTTCTTCTTAATATAAACGAGGAAACTTCGCTTGAAGGAGTTTGCACTCTTCTGACGACCTGCGGCATGATGCTGGATCAGTCAGCTAAGCTCGCACCCGAGGTCGAAACGACAATATCCTCTTTATACACGACCATAGACAGGATAATCAATGAAGGAACTCCCTCGGTTCGATACAAGTATCTGCTCCTTGATCTTTTAGAGCTCAGGGGGCGGAAGTGGATGCCCAAAGGGCACAGCACGGTACTAAGTCGCTGAAGGTAACTCCTCAAGTATCTAAAAAAGTAACACAAATTAATCAGTCAGAATCATTCACATAAACAAAGAAAATTTAAGAACCAGCGGTAATTCTTGCCTCTCTTTTTCCCTTGCTCAAGAACACCACATCATACCACTTACAAAAACTGTCTACAGGCTATCTTCGTCCTAACACAGGTATTTGCAGCTGAACTGGCGCTACCACGAACAAGGCACTTTATAAATGTCCACTAGTTACTTCCTCGGTAAACAAAAACAATGGAGAAAAGGACTCATACTTTCTGCAAATTTTCTCAGACAATCGTGGTAACGAGAAGTCACAAATGTGTAAAAGGAATATCGATAAGAACCTAAGGGATTTGGGACAATTAACAAAGAAGGCATTAACCCCTTTCACTTGGAAGGATACCCCTCAGCTGAATAATATTATATAGTGTTAACCAAACCAAAGCCCGTAACAATCTCCATCGGGCCGAAGGGATTGATGAAGACTGACCTAAAGGAGAGATCGGCACCCTGGACACAACTCTCCCGGCAGGGATCGTACCACGATGACCTTGATCCAGCGGCGTCTTCTTGCGTCAATGGTCTTCTTTGGTTGTCAACAGCGCTGATTGAAGACATCTGTGCCTTCATTGGTGATGAAGCACTTTTCCTCTGGCTTGGGAGGTAATGGAGACGTTTGACTTTTTCCATAACGGATGGGATGGTGTCACGCTGAAGACACCTGCACGCCAGTATCTATCAAAAGAAAGACATAACACTACACATTACAACCCATATAAAGCAAGGAACTGAGAACAATTACAGGTAGCACACAAACAACATCCTTACACCACCTACATGTAAGGACATACGTATACGTAACCATTTTGACATAAGCGGCACATAATACATGGCATCAGGTAAACAAAAAACACAGTACTCAGTACATAAGAGACCATCCACCAACACAGTCATATTAAACAAACCCCTCAACAAACAGCATTGTCCCATTCCCCTCAATTGCACTTACACGACTGTAAGCATAAGAATAGGTTACTTACAAATTGAAACATTTGTAAGAGGCTGGTAGAAAAGAGGGTAGAAAGAGGGGTAGAAGACGGGTGTTACATTTTATGGGTTAGGTGTTTATGAAACAATATAGCGAGGAAGCTGCCTAAGTCCGCCTTTCCGCCTTGTTTATAAAATAATGTAGCCGAGCGAGCTGCCTGAGTCCGCTTTCCGCCTTGTATGGCTAATAAAATTATTATTTATAAACAATAACCGGAAACTCTAGTGTATTTCTGACATTGACATTCCTTTGTAACCTAAGTGAAAATTATGCAGAGACTCGAGATTATTCTAAGTAAACAATATTGCCATATAGACTTGTAACAACGAATCTGATTGGTGAAAGGGTGGAGGAGAAAATTCAATTGGTTCACGATTGTAAGATCACGCCCTTTGGGGAGGATCTTAAATATAAAGTTAAAGATCATTGGACTAAAAAATCACTACGTCACTGCAAAGCTCACGTAGGATCTTGCATACGTGCTCTCGGGGGATTCCGTGAGAGAACCTCAAGGGGAGACCTCTGTATAAGAATTAACGGAAGAAAGATACAGAAGAAAAATATTCCACGTTTTCATTCTCCTGGACAGAAGACTATAAGTAAAAGAAGTGAGATGCTATATCCATAAGTGAGGACCACAAGGGCGACTACAGTGTCGACAGGACTAACAGTGGCAAGAGAGGTAACAGTGAGCAACGCAGACAGTGATAACAGGAGGCGACAAGAGTTGACCGGGGCTATGAGCTAGTGAACGAGGTGGGCAGTACATTACCGAATATAAATGAGCATTTACCGCAAACAACACATATCAAGAGTAACTTACACAAACAGAAAATTCATAACAAGATGTTGAGGGATTTGACAAGATGTGAATCAGGTTTTGGTAATCTGTATTACAAAGAATTTCAAAGGAGGAGCATAACGGCAGGGAACCTT
>NC_134817.1:21283947-21286447 GCF_046742065.1 Oratosquilla oratoria | reverse complement strand
GAGGTAATGGAGACGTTTGACTTTTTCCATAACGGATGGAATGGTGTCACGCTGAAGACACCTGCACGCCAGTATCTATCGAAAGAAAGACATAACACTACACATTACAACCCATATAAAGCAAGGAACTCAGAACAATTACAGGTAGCACACAAACAACATCCTTAGACCACCTACATGTAAGGACATACGTATACGTAACCATTTTGACATGCGCGGCACATAATACATGGCATCAGGTAAACAAAAACACAGTACTCAGTACATAAGAGACCATCCACCAACACAGTCATATCAAACAAACCCCTCAACAAACAGCATCGTCCCATCCCCCTCAATTGCACTTACACGACTGTAAGCATAAGAATAGGTTAATTAGAGATTGAAACATTTGTAAGAGGCTAGTAGAAAAGAGGGTAGAAAGAGGGGTAGAAGACGGGTGTTACATATTATAGATTAGGTGTTTATGAAACAATACAACGAGCGAGGTGCTTAAGTCCGCCTTTCCGCCTTCTTTATAAAACATTAGCTGAGCGAGCTGCCTGAATCCGCTTTCTGCTTGTATAAGATTATTTTAAGTAAACAATATTGATATATGGACTTGTAACAACGAACCTGATTGGTGAACGGATGGAGGAGAAAATTAAATTGGTTCACGATTGTAAGATCACGCCCTCTGGGAAGGATCTTAAATATAAAGTAGAAGATCATTGGACTAAAAAACCACTACGTCACTGCAAAGCTCATGTAGGATTTTGCATGTGTGCTCTCGGGGGATTCCGTGAGAGAACCTCCGAGAAGCACTGTACAAGAATTAATGGATGAAAGAAAAGATAAAATATTCCACGTTTTCATCCTCTTGGACAGAAGATTATAACTAAAAGAAGTGAGTTGCTATATCCATAAATGAGGACCAAAGGGCGACTACAGTGTCGACAGGACTAACAGTGGCAAGAGAAGTAACAGTGGGCAACATAGTGATAACAGGGGGCGACGAGAGTCGACAAGGGCTACGAGCTAGTTAATGAGGTGGGCAACACTTTACTGAATATAAATGTGCATTTACCGCAAACAACACATATCAAGAGTAACTTACACTAACAGAAAATTCATAAAGAGATGTTGAGGGATTTGACAAGATGTGAATCAGGTTTTGGTAATCTGTATTACAAAGAATTTCAAAGGGGGAGCATAACGGCAGGGGACCTTTTGTTCCATAACTAGGTCGGATGCTAAAAATAGTTACAAGGAGAAATGAATAAACAAGCTGCAGGCATTACAGCATATAGCTTAGGCGAATGAATCTTAAATGAATCTTAAAAAATTCGAACTGTACTGTATTGCACTGCCTCCGCAGGAAGTTTATTCCATTCATTGACTACACGGTTGGCAAAGTTAGTTCTAGCCATTACTAATTTGAACCTACGTTCCGACAGCTTGAGACCGTTATTTCTCGTCTGATTCGTATTCAGTGTGAAAATTTCATCACAAAGGATTACAAAGGATTACAAAGGTGGAGCATGTCGACAGGAGACCTTTTGATCCATATCTAGGTCGGATGCAAAAAAAAAAAATCATATTAATAATAAAACAATAAATAAAAACTATAATAATGTAAATAACAAATAAAATACATAAATAAATGCATAGGTATAGTTAAAATAATAAACAAACAGGCAAATAGCAAATGATAATAAATCGACATATAACCAATAATAAATGAAAATCAGACAGACAAATTATAACAAAACAAAAACAAATAATATAACATAGATTATAATCATTACAGCATCTTACTTAGGTATTTATCTAAATGATTCTTAAAGCTTCGAACTGAACTACATTGCACTACCTGTGCAGGAAGTTTATTCCATTCATTAACTACACGGTTGGCAAAGTTGTTTCTACCTACTTCCAAATTGAATCTATTTCCGGACAGTTTGAGACCATTGTTTCTTGTCTGATTCTCATTCAATGTGAAAATTTGGTCACTTTTGATGTTGTCAATTCCCTTTAAAATCTTAAAGACCTGTATCAAGTCACCTCTGAGTCTACGCTTTTTTAGGGAAAACAGATTCATGTGCTTTAGTCGATTTTCGTATGATTTATTTTTGATATTTGGAATCAGTTTTGTGGCTCGCCGTTGTACTTTTTCCAGTCTGTCAATGTCTTTAATGAGATTCGGTGACCATACGGAAACAGCATATTCCAAATGTGGACGAACTAACGATTTATATAGCTTGTTAATGAGTGATGGACTTTTGAAATCAAAAGATCGCGCAATCAGTCCCAGAATCTTATTTGCTTTCTTAGAGGCTGAAATACACTGCTTGGATGATTTGAGGTCGTTACTGATAATTACGCCGAGATCTTTTTCACTATCCACTTTTGTTAACGAATTTCCAAATAACTTGTAATCGTACTTACTGTTATTTTTACCTATGTGCATTACCTTGCATTTACTTGTGTTAAATTTCATTAGCCACTTTTCAGACCATTG
>NC_134817.1:21263947-21278947 GCF_046742065.1 Oratosquilla oratoria | reverse complement strand
TTTGCACTCTTCTGACGACCTGCGGCATGATGCTGGATCAGTCAGCTAAGCTCGCACCCGAGGTCGAAAAGACAATATCCTCTTTATACACGACCATAGACACGATAATCAATGAAGGAACTCCCTCGCTTCGATACAAGTATCTGCTCCTTGATCTTTTAGAGCTCAGGGGGCGGAAGTGGATGCCCAAAGGGCACAGCACGGTACTAAGTCGCTGAAGGTAACTCCTCAAGTATCTAAAAAAGTAACACAAATTAATCAGTCAGAATCATTCACATAAACAAAGAAAATTTAAGAACCAGCGGTAATTCTTGCCTCTCTTTTTCCCTTGCTCAAGAACACCACATCATACCACTTACAAAAACTGTCTACAGGCTATCTTCGTCCTAACACAGGTATTTGCAGCTGAACTGGCGCTACCACGAACAAGGCACTTTATAAGTGTCCACTAGTTACTTCCTCGGTCAACAAAAACAATGGAGAAAAGGACTCAGAGCTTCTGCAAATTTTATCACACAATCGTGGTAACGAGAAGTTACAAATGTGTAAAAGGAATATCGATAAGAACCTTAGGGATTTGGGACAATTAACAAAGAAGGCATTAACCCCTTTCACTTGGAAGGATACCCCTCAGCTGAATAAGATTATAGCGTTAACCAAACCAAAGCCCGTAACAATCTCCATCGGGCCGAAGGGATTGATGAAGACTGACCTAAAGGAGATATCCCACGTCCCACGATGACCTTGATCCAGCGGCGTCTTCTTGCGTCAATGGTGTTCTTTGGTTGTCAACAGCGTTCACTGAAGACATATGTGCCTTCATTGGTGATGGAGCACTTTTCCTCTGGCTTGGGAGGTAATGGAGACGTTTGACTTTTTCCATAACGGATGGGATGGTGTCACCCTGAAGACACCTGCACGCCAGTATCTATCAAAACAAAGACATAACACTACACATTACAACCCATATAAAGCAAGGAACTCAGAACAATTACAGGTAGCACACAAACAACATCCTTAGACCACCTACATGTAAGGACATACGTATACGTAACCATTTTGACATGCGCGGCACATAATACATGGCATCATGTAAACAAAAAACACAACACTCAGTACATAAGAGACCATCCACCAACACAGTCATATTAATCAAACCCCTCAACAAACAGCATCGTCCCATTCCCCTCAATTGCACTTACACGAGTGTAAGCATAAGAATAGGTTAATTACAAACTGAAACATTTGTAAGAGGCTGGTAGAAAAGAGAGTAGAAAGAGGGGTGGAAGACGGGTGCTACATTTAATGGGTTAGGTGTTTATGAAACAATATAGTGAGCGAGCTGCCTAAGTCCTCATTTCCTCATTGTTTATAAAATAATGGCTGAGCGAGCTGCCTGAGTCCGCTTTCCGCCCTGTGTAGGAAATAGAATTCGTATCTATAAATATTAGCCGGGGACTCGAGTGTATTGCTGACATGGCATTCCTTTGTAACCTAAGTGAAAATTATGCAGAGACTTGAGATTATTCTAAGTAAACAATTTTACTATATAAAATTGTAACAACGAATCTGATTGGTGAAAGGGTGGAGGGGGAGAAAATTTGATTGGTTCAATATTGTAAGATCACGCCCTCTGGGAAGGATCTTGAATATAAATATCATTGAACTAAAAAATTACTATGTCACTGCAAAGCTCACGTAGGATCTTCCATACGTGCTCTCGGGGAGTTCCGTGATAGACTCTCCGAGAAGCACACTGTACTAGAATTAATGGAAGAAAGAAAAGAAAAAATATTCCACGTTTTCATTCTCCTGGACAGACGATTATAACTAAAAGAAATGAGTTGCTATACCCACAAGGGAGGGCCACTAGGGCGACTACAGTGTCGATCGGACTAGTAGTGGTAAGAGAGGCAACAGTCGGCAACACAGTGATAACTGGGGGCGACAAAAATCGACAAGGGCTACGAGCTAGTAAACGAGATGGGCAACACATTACCGAATATAAATGTGCATTTACCGCAACCAACACATATCAAGAGTAACTTACTCCAACAGAAAATTCATAACAAGATGTTGAGGGATTTGACAAGATGTGAATCAGGTTTTGGTAATCTGTATTACAAAGAATTTCAAAGGAGGAGCATAACGGCAGGGAACCTTTTGTTCCATAACTAGGTCGGATGCTAACAATAAATTGTTACACAGAGAACTGAATAAACAAGCTGCAGGCATTACAGCATATAGCTTAGGTGAATGAATCTTAAATGAACCGTACTGTATTGCACTGCCTCTGCAGGAAGTTTATTCCATTCATTGACTACACGGTTGGCAAAGTTATTTCTAGCCATTACCAATTTAAAATTATGTCCTGACAGCTTGAGATCGTTATTTCTCGTCTGATTCGCATTCACTGTGAAACCATCATCACTTTTGATGTTGTCAATCCCTTTTACAATCTTGAAGACCTGTAACAAGTCACCCCCGAGTCTATGTTTTAAGCGGTTTTCGTGTGATTTGTTAATATTTTGAATCCGTTTTGTGATTCACCGCTGTACTTTTTTCCAATCTCTCAATTCCTTTAATGAGATTCGGTGATATACGGACACAGCATATTCCACATGTGGGTGGATTAATGATCTATGATGACAGATGGACTTTCGAAATAAGTAAACAAAAAATCGCTCAATCAATCCTAGAATCTTTTTTGCTTTCTCTGAGGCAGAAATACACTGCTTAGATGATGAGATCGTTACTTATAATTACACAATTTTTTTCACTATCCACTTTTATTGTTTATTCAAATAACTTGTAGTCGTACTTGGTGCTTACTTTACATTTGCTTCGGTTAAGTTTTATTAGCCACTTCTCAGACCATTACTGTAGTTTATCTAAATATTCTTGAATACCCAAATGACTCTAGTGATCATTTGCTATTCCGCAAAACGTTGTATTGTCAGTAAATTTGGAGACAATAGATTTCAATCCATGGTCTATATCTTTATATATACTGTGGATGTGCTGTGTCTTGTGGCACTGCCTCTGACCCAGGGCACTGGATAGGATGCAGGGATGACCCGTCATCCAGGAGGTGCCAAGATGGGAGGGAGGGTGGAGGGTGGAGGAGAGGGGAGTATATGGGAAATGGAATGGGCGGAAGTGATTTTTATGCCTTTTTCTTTTTGGCTACCCCCCGTGTAAGGGGAAAAAATCCTTCGGTATATGTATGTATGTATGAAAAGAAATGGTCCAAGAACGAAACCCTGAGGAACTCCACTCGTAACATTTTTCCAACCAGAAGTTTTGATATTCAGAACAATTTGCTGTTTACGATTTTTCAGCCCATTACGAATCCACCTTCTCAAAGTCCAGATATATTAGATTTATATTATTTCTGTCGTCATGATTTGATATCACTATCTTGTAAAATTCGAGTAGGGTAGTCACGCAAGAAAGTTTCCGTTTGACTCCATTTCCCGTCCCAACCAATGGTGATATATATATATATATATATATATATATATATATATATATATATATATATATATACTGTATATATATAAATACATATATATACATACATGTATACATATATATACACATACATATATAAATACATATATATATATATTATATATATATACATATATATATATATATACACACACACACACACACACATAATATATATATATATACATATATATATATATATATATATATATATATTTCTCTCTCTCTCTCTCTCTCTCTCTCTCTCTCTCTCTCTCTCTCTCTCTCTCTTCATGTTTGTGGTGCTGTTGCCAGCCCGGACTTAGCCTTGCTGTGATCCAAAACATAGACATAAGACCTGAGCAAAGTTTTTTAAGATGATGATGCCAATCACATCTTGGGTGTTGGCAAGATCAGACAAAAAAATGGTGGATTTCCTACAAAATATATCCACTGAGTTCGTGATATTGCTATCTATATTTCCGGGTAAAATTAACTAAACCTCAGTCTGCTTCATTCGGACAACTCAGCAAAAGGACAAAGTTGTTGTCCAGCCACAATTGCGAGACGAAAATACATAGATATAAGGAAAAGGCTTTGATCGAAATACGGTGGAAATAGATCATTATAGCTTAAAATCACCGTACGGTGAGAAATTACAACAAAAAGAATTTAACCATTTTGGTCTTCATCTGTGCACAAGGAGTATTCAAATTTCACTCAGGCTCCCGGCAATATGACCTTAGTATAATTGTCGAGGAACGTCTGCTGTGATAAAGGTGACCCTTAAACCTTTCTCCGGTAAAATCAACGAGATCGTCTACGAACACAGCATCACGATCCAGAGGAACCTGGAACACGTCAACAGGAGCGTGAGACTTCTCCGACAGGACCTCGAGACCCCCAAGACACACACAACAACCATGAGCCAATACCAGGACGAGATGCACCGGCACGCTCACAACATTGAATCTGAGTTCCCAAAGACCTACAGCAAGGACCTGAGGTTCATGGAAGAGGAGTCGATGACAAGAAAGAGGGTCAAGGTCATCAGAATTGACCCGGAAGAGAGCTTGAGTTGAGACACAGACAACTTGTGCGTAACGTCACTTACGAGGTTGTGACTGTCGAGGCAACCAAGCAAAGGAAGGACAGAAAGAAGGCAAAGAAAAAGCGACCGGATGACACCGTGCAGTATGAAAGGTGGGACTCGTCCACCAGGAGCTCTAACACAGAGACTCCCACAACAACGACCACGGACACTCACGAGGCTCTAGAGGGAATCCAGGGACAAGACGTGGTCCAACAGGGCGCGTCCGACCCTACCCCAGCCGTCACTTCGACCCCTGACTCTTCAAACAAGGGGAACAATTCCCCTTCTCTTACAAAGGGACTCAATGGACTTAAACAGCTCAAGTCTCTTTTAAACGAGCTTTCCACCAAGAGGTTCCACGAGCTCTCCAATGACTTCTGCCTCTTTCTTGTCGACCATCCCGAGCAAATAGAGGCTTCGGCGGAGTTAGTCGTTGAGTTAGCCACTCTCCAGCCACTTAATTCGGGTTCGTATGCAAGACTGTGCCAGTTGGTCCGATAGAGACTAGAAAAGACCTTGGCCGATATTTTCGAGGCCCACGTCAGGCGCTGTTGCCAGAAACTTTTCGAGGGAAAAGAACCCAGTACTCAAAAGCCTAAAGGCAAAATGACCCAAGCTCTACCCCGGAAGAGGTATGTGGCGCTATGCCGGTTCATAGGATGCCTCTTTAACGAAGGCACACTCCCTCCACAGCGCATTGCTTCGTGTGCCATCATTCTACTCAACAAAAAGGAGGAAACGGCTTTGGAAGCCGCCACTGCCTTGCTGGCCAGCAGCGGGGAGAGCCTTGACAAGGCTGCCCGAGTCTCCACTGTAGGTATCAAAATAGTCTCTGGTATCTACTCAATCATTGAGGGTCTAATAGAGGAGGATACATTGCCACCCGTTTACGTCCACATGCTCCAAAGCCTTCTGGAACTGAGGGCGCGGCACTGGGCGCCAAGACCTTTGGCCCACAAAAGTGCCACTATGCACAACAAGGTCACAAACAAACAGGAGGACGACCATACCCCAAAGGATTGGAGACATAAGGTCCAAATAGAGGAGACGCCAATTACCAAGGAAAATAATGACTTATTATCATGGAGGAAAGAGTTCCCGAAAATGGTCAGCCATACTCTCACGGTCAGTGATTTGAAAGAGAAAGGAAAGTCTTCTAGTACCGATGACGAGATCAAGAAAGCGGACGAAGGCCCATCAGATCTCGATGTCAGTGAGTCTTCAGATAAGGGTCATCTGGAGACTTTCATGAATAAAATATCGCCAAATAATTTTGAAGGGCCGTCCAACCAGATACTACACTTCCTGTCTAACAACCCAGGCGCAGTACAGACTTCTGCTGACCTCGTCTTTCAGTTCGCCTGCCAAAAGCCGTCACACACAGACACTTATGCCCAGCTTTGCCAACTGGTCCAGCACAGCCTCGAGGACCCTGTAGCAGAAAACTTCCTCCATCGAATAAAAACCTCATGCAAAAGACATTTTGTCAGTTACGGAAGTCCATAGGCTCCTAATTCCATTCAAACTAACGGAGGAACCACTTCCCCAATTCAATGACGTCTTAATAAGAAAAAGGTATGTCGGTCTTTGTAAGTTCATCGGGTCCTTATACAACCAAAGCTTACTACCCTCAAGTCACATTATCTTGTGTGCAAGGTTTCTTCTTAATATAAACGAGGAAACTTCGCTTGAAGGAGTTTGCACTCTTCTGACGACCTGCGGCATGATGCTGGATCAGTCAGCTAAGCTCGCACCCGAGGTCGAAACGACAATATCCTCTTTATACACGACCATAGACAGGATAATCAATGAAGGAACTCCCTCGGTTCGATACAAGTATCTACTCCTTGATCTTTTAGAGCTCAGGGGGCGAAAGTGGATGCCCAAGGGCACAGTAGGGTACTAAGTCGCTGAAGGTAATTCCTCAAGTATCTAAAAAAGTAACACAAATTAATCAGTCAGAATCATTCACATAAACAAAGAAAATTTAAGTGCCAGCGGTAAGTCTTGCCTCTCTTCTTCCCTTGCTCAAGAACACCACATCATACCACTTACAAAAACTGTCTACAGACTGTCTTCGTCCTAACACAGGTATTTGCAGCTGAACTGCCGCTCCAACGAACAAGGCACTTTATAAATGTCCACTAGTTACTCCCTCGGTCAACAAAAACAATGGAGAAAAGGACTCATACTTTCTGCAAATTTTCTCAGACAATCGTGGTAACGAGAAGTCACAAATGTGTAAAAGGAATATCGATAAGAACCTAAGGGATTTGGGACAATTAACAAAGAAGGTATTAACCCCTTTCACTTGGAAGGATACCCCTCAGCTGAATAAGATTATATAGTGTTAACCAAACCAAAGCCCGTAACAATCTCCATCGGGCCGAAGGGATTGATGAAGACTGACCTAAAGTAGATATCCCACGATGACCTTGATCCAGCGGCGTCTTCTTGCGTCAATGGTCTTCTTTGGTTGTCAACAGCGCTGATTGAAAGACATCTGTGCCTTCATTGGTGATGGAGCACTTTTCCTCTGGCTTGGGAGGTAATGTAGACGTTTGACTTTTTCCATAACGGGTGGGATGGTGTCACGCTGAAGATACCTGCACGCCAGTATCTATCAAAAGAAAGACATAACACTACACATTACAACCCATATAAAGCAAGGAACTCAGAACAATTACAGGTAGCACACAAACAACATCCTTACACCACCTACATGTAAGGACATACGTATACGTAACCATTTTGACATAAGCGGCACATAATACATGGCATCAGGTAAACAAAAAACACAGTACTCAGTACATAAGAGACCATCCACCAACACAGTCATATTAATCAAACCCCTCAACAAACAGCATCGTCCCATTCCCCTCAATTGCACTTACACGACTGTAAGCATAAGAATAGGTTAATTACAAATTGAAACATTTGTAAGAGACTGGTAGAAAAGAAGGTAGAAAGGTGGGTAGAAGACGGGTATTACAATTTAAGGATTAGGTGTTTATGAAACAACACAACGAGCGAGGTGGTTAAGTCCGCCTTTCCGCCTTTCCGCCTTGTTTATAAAACATTAGCTGAGCGAGCTGCCTGAATCCGCTTTCCGCCTTGTATAAGATTATTTTAAGTAAACAATATTGATATATGGACTTGTAACAACGAACCTGATTGGTGAACGGATGGAGGAGAAAATTAAATTGGTTCACGATTGTAAGATCACGCCCTCTGGGAAGGATCTGAAATATAAAGTAGAAGATCATTGGACTAAAAAATCACTACGTCACTGCAAAGCTCACGTAGGATTTTGCATGTGTGCTCTCGGGGGATTCCGTGAGAGAACCTCCGAGAAGCACTGTACAAGAATTAATGGAAGAAAGAAAAGAAAAAATATTCCACGTTTTCATCCTCTTGGACAGAAGATTATAACTAAAAGAAGTGAGTTGCTATATCCATAAATGAGGACCAAAGGGCGACTACAGTGTCGACAGGACTAACAGTGGCAAGAGAAGTAACAGTGGGCAACATAGTGATAACATGAGGCGACGCGAGTCGACAAGGGCTACGAGCTAGTTAACGAGGTGGGCAGTACATTACCGAATATAAATGAGCATTTACCGCAAACAACACATATCAAGAGTAACTTACACAAACAGAAAATTCATAAGCGGTTTTTGTGTGATTTGTTTATATTTTGAATCCGTTTTGTGATTCAACGCTGTACTTTCTTCAATCTCTCAATTCCTTTAATGAGATTCGGTGATATACGGACACAGCATATTCCAGATGTGGGTGTATTAATGATCTATGATGACAGATGGACTTTTGAAATAAGTAAAAAAAAAAAATCGCTCAATCAATCCTAGAATCTTATTTGCTTTCTCTGAGATGGAAATACACTGCTTAGATGATGAGATCATTACTTATAATTACACAATTTTTTTCACTGTCCACTTTTATCGTTTATTCAAATAATTTGGAGTCGTACTTGGTGCTTACTTTACATTTGGTTCGGTTAAGATTCATCAGCCACTTTTCAGACCATTGCTGTAGTTTATCTAAATCTTCTTGAATACCCAAATGACTCTAGTGATCATTTGCTATTTCGCAAAACGTTGCATCGTCAGTAAATTTGGAGACAATAGATTTCAATCCATGGTCTATGTCTTTATATATACTGTTGATGTGCTGTGTCTTGCGGCGCTGCCTCTGACCCAGGGCAGTGGACAGGATGCAGGTATGACCCGTCATCCAGGAGGTGCCAAGATTGGAGGGAGGGAGGAGGGTGGAGGGGAGCGGAATATATGGAAAATGAAATGGGTGGTAGTGATTTCTATGCCTTTTTATTTTTGGCTATCGCCCGTGTAAAGGGGAAAAAGCCTTTGGTATATGTATGTGTGTATGTATGAAAAGAAATGGCCCAAGAACGAAACCCTGAGGAACTCCACTCGTAACGTTTTTGCAACCAGGAGTTTTGATATTCAGAACAAGTTTGCTGTTTACGATTTTTCAGCCCATTACGAATCCACCTTCTCAAAGTCCAGACATATTAGATTTGTATTATTGCTGTCGTCATGATTTGATATCACTATCTTGTAAAATTCGAGTAGGGTAGTCACGCAAGAAAGTTTCCGTTTGACTCCATTTCCCGTCCCAACCAATGGTGATATATATACATATATATATATATATATATATATATATACATATATATATATATATATATATATATGTATATATATATATATGCATATATATATAAATATATATATATATACATACATATATATATACATATATATATTAATATACACACACACACACACTCACACACACATATATAAATATACATATATATATATATATACATATGTGTGTGTGTGTGTGTGTGTGTGTGTGTGTGTGTGTGTGTGTGTGTGTGTGTGTGTGTGTGTGTGTGTGTGTGTGTGTGTGTGTGTGTGTGTGTGTGTGTGTGTGTGTGTATTCTCTCTCTCATTCTCTCTCTCTATCCTTCTCTGTCTCTCTCATTCTCTCTCTCTCTCTCTCTCTCTCTATGTTTGTGGTGCTGTTGCCAGCCCGGACTTAGCCTTGCTGTGATCCAAAACATAGACATAAGACCTGAGCAAAGTTTTTTCCGATGATGATCCCAGTCACATCTCGGGTGTTGGCAAGATCAGACAAAAACATGGTAGATTTCCTACAAAATATAACCACTGAGTTCGTGATATTGCTATCTATATTTCCGGGTAAAATTAACTAAACTTCAGTCTAATTCATTCGGACAACTCAGCAAAAGGACAAAGTTGTTGTCCAGCCACAATTGCGAGACGAAAATATATAGATATAAGTAAAAGGCTTTGATCAAAATACGGTGGAAATAGATTTCAGTCTTAAAATCACCGTACGGTGAGAAATTACAACAAAAAGAATTTAACCATTTTGGTCTTCATCTGTGCACAAGGAGTATTCAAATTTCACTGAGGCTCCCGGCAATATGACCTTAGTATATTTGTCGAGGAACGTCTGCTGTGATAAAGGTGACCCTTAAACCTTTCTCCGGTAAAATCAACGTGATCGTCTACGAACACAGCATCACGATCCAGAGGAACCTGGAACACGTTAACAGGAGCGTCAGACCTCACCGACAAGACCTCGAGACCCCCAAGACACACACAACAACCATGAGCCAATACCAGGACGAGATGCACCGGCACGCTCACAACATTGAGTCTGAGTTCCCAAAGACCTACAGCAAGGACTTGAGGTTCATGGAAGAGGAGTCGATGACAAGAAAGAGGGTCAAGGTCATCAGAATTGACCCGGGAAGAGAGCTTGAGTTGAGGCACAGACAACTTACACGTAACGTGACTTACGTTGTTGTGACTGTCTAGGCAACAAACAAAAGTAAAGACAAAAAGAAGTAAAATAAAAAGCGACCAGAGGACACCGTGCAGTATGAAAGGTGGGACTCGTCCACCAGGAGCTCTAACACAGAGACTCCCACAGCAACAACCACGGACACTCACGAGGCTCTAGAGGGAATCAAGGGACAACACGTGGTCCAACAGGGCGCGTTCGACCATACCCCAGCCGTCACTTTGCCCCTTCACTCTTCAGACAAGGGGAACAATTCCCCTTCTCTTACAAAGGGACTTAATGGACTTAAACAGCTCAAGTCTCTTTTAAACGAGCTTTCCACGAAGAGGTTCCACGAGCTCTCTAATGACTTCTGCCTCTTTCTTGTCGACCATCCAGAGGAAATGGAGGCTTCGGCGGAGTTAGTCGTTCAGTTAGCCACTCTCCAGCCACTTAATTCGGGTTCGTATGCAAGACTGTGCCACTTGGTCCGATAGAGACTAGAAAAGACCTTGGCCGATATTTTCGAAGCCCACGTAAGGCGCTGTTGCCAGAAACTTTTCGAGGGAAAAGAACACAGTACTCAAAAGCCTAAAGGCAAAAGGACCCAAGCGCTACCCAGGAAGAGGTATGTGGCGCTATGCCGGTTCATAGGATGCCTCTTTAACGAAGGCACATTCCCTCCACAGCGCATTGCTTCGTGTGCCATCATTCTACTCAAGAAAAAAGAGGAAACGGCTCTGGAAGCCGCCACTGCCTTGTTGGCCAGCAGCGGGGAGAGCCTTGACAAGGCAGCCCGAGTCTCCACAGTGGGTATCAAAATAGTCTCTGGTATCTACTCAATCATTGAGGGTCTAATAGAGGAGGATAAATTGCCACCCGTTTACGTCCACATGCTCCAAAGCCTACTGGAACTGAGGGCGCGGCACTGGGCTCCAAGACCTTTGGCCCACAAAAGTGCCACTATGCACAACAAGGTCACAAACAAACCGGAGGACGACCATACCCCAAAGGATTGGAGACATAAGGTCCAAATAGAGGAGACGCCAATTATCAACAAAAATAAAGACTTATTATCATGGAGGAAAGAGTTCCCCAAAGTGCTCAGCCATACTGTCACGGTCAGTGATTACAAAGAGAAAGGAAAGTCTTCTAGTACCGATGACTAGACCAAGAAACCGGACGAAGGCCCATCAGATCTCCTTGTCAGTGAGTCTTCAGATAAGGGTCATCTGGAGACTTTTATGAATCAAATATATCGCCAAACAATTTTGAAGGGCCGTCCAACCAGATACTACACTTCCTGTCTAACCACCCAGGCGCAGTACAGACTTCTGCTGACCTCGTCTTTCAGTTCGCCTGCCAAAAGCCGTCGCACACAGACACTTATGCCCAGCTTTGCCAACTGGTCCAGCACAGCCTCGAGGACCCTGTAGCAGAAAACTTCCTCCATCGAATAAAAACCTCATGCAAAAGACATTTTGTCAGTTACGGAAGTCCATAGGCTCCTAATTCCATTCAAACTAACGGAGGAACCACTTCCCAATTCAATGACGTCTTAATAAGAAAAAGGTATGTCGGTCTTTGTAAGTTCATCGGGTCCTTATACAACCAAAGCTTACTACCCTCAAGTCACATTATCTTGTGTGCAAGGTTTCTTCTTAATATAAACGAGGAAACTTCGCTTGAAGGAGTTTGCACTCTTCTGACGACCTGCGGCATGATGCTGGATCAGTCAGCTAAGCTCGCACCCGAGGTCGAAACGACAATATCCTCTTTATACACGACCATAGACAGGATAATCAATGAAGGAACTCCCTCGGTTCGATACAAGTATCTACTCCTTGATCTTTTAGAGCTCAGGGGGCGAAAGTGGATGCCCAAGGGCACAGTAGGGTACTAAGTCGCTGAAGGTAATTCCTCAAGTATCTAAAAAAGTAACACAAATTAATCAGTCAGAATCATTCACATAAACAAAGAAAATTTAAGTGCCAGCGGTAAGTCTTGCCTCTCTTCTTTCCCCTGCTCAAGAACACCACATCATACCACTTACAAAAACTTTCTACAGGCTGTCTTCGTCCTAACACAGGTATTTGCAGCTGAACTGGCGCTTCCACGAACAAGGCACTTTATAAATGTCCACTAGTTACTCCCTCGGTCAACGAAAACAATGGAGAAAAGGACTCATAGTTTCTGCAAATTTTCTCACACAATCGTGGTAACGAGAAGTTACAAATGTGTAAAAGGAATATCGATAAGAACCTTAGGGATTTGGGACAATTAACAAAGAAGGCATTAACCCCTTTCACTTGGAAGGATACCCCTCAGCTGAATAAGATTACATAGCGTTAACCAAACCAAAGCCCGTAACAATCTCCATCGGGCCGAAGGGATTGATGAAGACTGACCTAAAGGAGATATCCCACGTCCCACGATGACCTTGATCCAGCGGCGTCTTCTTGCGTCAATGGTGTTCTTTGGTTGTCAACAGCGTTCACTGAAGACATATGTGCCTTCATTGGTGATGGAGCACTTTTCCTCTGGCTTGGGAGGTAATGGAGACGTTTGACTTTTTCCATAACGGATGGGATGGTGTCACCCTGAAGACACCTGCACGCCAGTATCTATCAAAAGAAACACATAATACTACACATTACAACCCATATAAATCAAGGAACTAAGAACAGTTACAGGTAGCACACAAACAACATCCTTAGACCACATACATGTAAGGACATACGTATACGTAACCATTTTGACATGCGCGGCACATAATACATGGCATCAGGTAAACAAAAAACACACTACTCAGTACATAAGAGACCATCCACCAACACAGTCATATCAAACAAACCCCTCAACAAACAGCATCGTCCCATCCCTCTCAATTGCACTTACACGACTGTAAGCATAAGAATAGGTTAATTAGAGATTGAAACATTTGTAAGAGACTTGAAAAAAGAGTGTAGAAAGAGGGGTAGAAGATGGGTGTTACATTTTACAAGTTAAGTGTTTATGAAACACAGCGAGCGAGCTGCCGAAGTCCGCCTTTCCGTATTTATAAAATGATAGCTGAGTGAGCTGCCCGAGACAGCTTTCCGCTTCGTGTAAGTAATAAAATTATTATTTTCAAACAATAGCCGGGAACTCGAGTGTATTCTTGATATGACATTCTTTTGTAATCTAAGTGAGAATTATGGAGACTCGACATTATTCTAAGTAAACAATATTGCCCTATAGACTTGTAACAATAAATCTGAGTGGTGAAAGGGTGTAGTAGGAGAAAATTCAATTAATTCACAATCGCAAGATCACGCCTTTTGGGGAGGATCTTAAATATAAAGTTAAAGATCATTGGACTAAAAAATCACTACGTCACTGCAAAGCTCACGTAGGATTTTCCATGTGTGCTCTTGAGGGGTTCCGTGAGAGAACCTCCGAAAAGCACACTGAATAAGAATTAATGGAAGAAAGAAAAGAAAAAACACTTCATTTCTATTCTCCCGGACAAAAGATTATGACTAAAAGAAGTATGTTGCTATATCCATAAGTGAGAACCACACGGGCGACTAAAGTGTCGACAGGACTAACAGTGGCAAGAGAGGTAACAGTGGGCAACATAGTGATAACATGGGGTGACGAGAGTCGACAAAGGCTACGAGCTAGTTAACAAGATGGGCAACACATTACTGAATAAAAATGTGCATTTACCGCAACCAACACATATCAAGAGTAACTTACACAAACAGAAAATTCAGAAAAAGATGTTGAGGGATTTGACAAGATGTGAATCAGGTTTTGGTAATCTGTATTACAAAGAATTACAAGGGAGGAGCATACCGGCAGGGGACCTTATGTTCCATAACTAGGTCGGATGCTGAAAATAAATAGTTACACACAGAAATTAATAAAAAAAGCTACAAGCATTACAGCATATAGCTTAGGTGAATGAATCTGAAATGAATCTTAAAACTTCGAACCGTACTACATTGCACTGACTCCACAGGAAGTTAATTCCAATCACTGACTACACGGTTGGCAAAGTTAGTTCTAGCCATTAGCAATTTAAATCTACGTCACGACAGCTTGTGACCGTTATTTCTTGTCTGATTTGTATTCAGTGTGAAAATTTCATCACTTTTGATGTTGTCAATCCCTTTTACAATCTTGAAGACCTGTAACAAGTCACCCCCGAGTCTATGTTTTTTGGGGTAAATAGATTCATATGTTTTAAGCGGTTTTCGTGTGATTTGTTTATATTTTTTAATCCGTTTTGTGATTCAACGCTGTACTTTTTCCAATCTCTCAATTCCTTTAATGAGATTCGGTGATATACGGACACAGCATATTCCAGATGTGGGTGGATTAATGATCTATGATGACAGATGGACTTTTGAAATAAGTAAAAAAAAAAAATCGCTCAATCAATCCTACAATCTTATTTGGTTTCTCTGAGGTAGAAATACACTGCTTAGATGATGAGATCGTTACTTATAATTACACAATTTTTTCACTATCCACTTTTATCGTTTATTTAAATAACTTGGAGTAGTACT
>NC_134817.1:21249797-21259797 GCF_046742065.1 Oratosquilla oratoria | reverse complement strand
GAGCTTGAGTTGAGGCGCAGACAACTTGTGCGTAACGTGACTTACGAAGTTGTGACTGTCGAGGCAACCAAGCAAAGAAGGACAGAAAGAAGCAAAGAAAAAGCGACCGGAGGACACCGTGCAGTATGAAAGGTGGGACTCGTCCACCAGGAGCTCTAACACAGAGACTCCCACAACAACGACCACGGACACTCAGGAGGCTCTACAGGGAATCCAAGACAAGACGTGGTCCAACAGGGCGCGTCCGACCCTACCCCAGCCGTCACTTCGACCTCTGACTCTCCAAACAAGGGTAACAATTCCCCTTCTCTTACCAAGGGACTCAATGGACTTAAAGAGCTCAAGTCTCTTTTAAACGAGCTTTCCACCAAGAGGTTCCACGAGCTCTCCAATGACTTCTGCCTCTTTCTTGTCGATCATCCCGAGGAAATAGAGGCTTCGGCGGAGTTAGTCGTTGAGTTAGCCACTCTCCAGCCACTTAATTCGGGTTTCGTATGCAAGACTGTGCCACTTGTTCCGATAGAGACTTGAAAAGCCCTTGGCCGATATTTTCGAGGCCCACGTCAGGCGCTGTTGCCAGAAACTTTTCGAGGGAAAAGAACCCAGTACTCAAAAGCCTAAAGGCAAAATGACCCAAGCTCTACCCCGGAAGAGGTATGTGGCGCTATGCCGGTTCATAGGATGCCTCTTTAACGAAGGCACACTCCCTCCACAGCGCATTGCTTCGTGTGCCATCATTCTACTCAAGAAAAAGGAGGAAACGGCTCTGGAAGCCGCCACTGCCTTGTTGGCCAGCAGCGGGGAGAGCCTTGACAAGGCAGCCCGAGTCTCCACTGTGGTATCAAAATAGTCTCTGGTATCTACTCAATCATTGAGGGTCTATTAGAGGAGGATACATTGCCACCCGTTTACATCCACATGCTCCAAAGCCTTCTGGAACTGAGGGCGCGGCACTGGGCGCCAATGCCTTTGGTCCAGAAAAGTGCCACCATGCACAACAAGGTCACAAAGAAACCGGAGGACGACCATACCCCAAAGGATTGGAGACATAAAGTCCAAATAGAGGGGACGCCAATTATCAACAAAAATAAAGACTTATTATCATGGAGGAAAGAGTTCCCCAAAGTGCTCAGCCATACTCTCACGGTCAGTGAATTCAAAGAGAAAGGAAAGTCTTCTAGTACCGGTGACGAGACCAAGAAACCGGACGAAGGTCGATCAGATCTCGATGTCAGTGAGTCTTCAGAATAGGGTCATCTGGAGACTTTTATGAATAAAATATCGCCAAACAATTTTGAAGGGCCGTCCAACCAGATACTACACTTCCTGTCTAACCACCCAGGCGCAGTACAGACTTCTGCTGACCTCGTCTTTCAGTTCGCCTGCCAAAAGCCGTCACACACAGACACTTATGCCCACCTTTGCCGACTGGTCCAGCACAGCCTCGAGGGCCCTGTAGCAGAAAACTTCATCGATCGAATAAAAACCTCATGCAAAAGACATTTTGTCAGTTACGGAAGTTCATAGGCTCCTAATTCCATTCAAACTAACGGAGGAACCACTTCCCAATTCAATGACGTCTTAATAAGAAAAAGGTATATCGGTCTTTGTAGGTTCATCGGGTCTTTATACAATCAAAGATTACTACCCTCAAGTCACATTATCTTGTGTGCAAGGTTTCTCCTTAATATAAACGAGGAAACTTCGCTTGAAGGAGTTTGCACTCTTCTGACGACCTGCGGCATGATGCTGGATCAGTCAGCTAAGCTCGCACCCGAGGTCGAAAAGACAATATCCTCTTTATACACGACCATAAATAGGATAATCAATGAAGGAACTCCCTCGGTTCGATACAAGTATCTGCTCCTTGATCTTTTAGAGCTCAGGGGGCGGAAGTGGATGCCCAAAGGGCACAGCACGGTACTAAGTCGCTGAAGGTAACTCCTCAAGTATCTAAAAAAGTAACACAAATTAATCAGTCAGAATCATTCACATAAACAAAGAAAATTTAAGAACCAGCGGTAATTCTTGCCTCTCTTTTTCCCTTGCTCAAGAACACCACATCATACCACTTACAAAAACTGTCTACAGGCTATCTTCGTCCTAACACAGGTATTTGCAGCTGAACTGCCGCTCCAACGAACAAGGCACTTTATAAGTGTCCACTAGTTACTTCCTCGGTCAACAAAAACAATGGAGAAAAGGACTCATAGTTTCTGCAAATTTTATCAGAGAATCGTGTTAACGAGAAGTCACAAATGTGTAAAAGGAATATCGATAAAAACCTAAGGGATTTGGGACAATTAACAAAGAAGGTATTAACCCCTTTTATTAGGAAGGATACCCCTCAGCTGAATAAGATTATATAGCGTTAACCAAACCAAAGCCCGTAACAATCTCCATCGGGCCGAAGGGATTGATGAAGACTGACCTAAAGGAGAGATCGGCACCCTGGACACAACTCTCCCCCCAGGGATCGTCCCACGATGACCTTGATCCAGCGGCGTCCTTCTTGCGTCAATGGTGTTCTTTGGTTGTCAACAGCGCTGATTGAAGATATCTGTACCTTCATTGGTGATGGAGCACTTTTCTTCTGGCTTGGGAGGTTATGGAGACGTTTGACTTTTTCCATAACGGATGGGATGGTGTCACGCTGAAGACACCTGCACGTCAGTATCTATCAAAAGAAAGACATAACACTACACATTACAACCCATATAAAGCAAGGAACTCAGAACAATTACAGGTAGCACACAAACAACATCCTTAGACCACATACATGTAAGGACATACCTATACGTAACCATTTTGACATGCGCGGCACATAATACATGGCATCAGGTAAACAAAAAACACAGTACTCAGTACATAAGAGTCCATCCACCAACACAGTCATATTAAACAAACCCCTCAACAAACAGCAATCGTCCCATTCCCCTCAATTGCACTTACACGACTGTAAGCATTAGAATAGGTTAATTAGAGATTGAAACATTTGTAAGAGCCTGGTAGAAAAGATGGTAGAAAGAGGGGTAGAAGACGGGTGTTACATTTTATGGATTAGGTGTTTATAAACAATACAAAGAGCGAGGTGCTTCAGTCCGCCTTTTCCGCCTTCTTTATAAAACATTAGCTCAGCGAGCTGCCTGAGTCCGCTTTCCGCCTTCTGTAGGTAATAAAATTCTTATCCATAAATAGTAGCCGGGGTCTAGAGTGTATTTCTAACATGACATTCCTTTGTAACCTAAGTGGGAATTATGCAACTTCAGATTATTCCAAGTAAACAATATTTCCATATAGACTTGTAACAACGAATCTGATTGGTGAAAGGGTGGAGGAGGAGAAAATCAAATTGATTCACGATTGCAAGATCACGCCCGTTCCCAAGGATCTTAAATATAGAGCTGAAGATCATTGCACTAAAAGAATCAATATGTCACTCCAAAGCTCACGTAGGCTCTTGCATGCGTGCTCCCGGGGGATTCCGTGAGAGAACCTCCGAGAAGCACTGTACAAGAATTAATGGAAGAAAGAAAAGAAAAAATATTCCACGTTTTTCATTCTCTTGGACAGATTATAACTAAAAGATTATAACTAAAAGAAGTGAGTTGATGTATCCATAAATGAGGACCAAAGGGCGACTACAGTGTCGACAGGACTAACAGTGGCAAGAGAAGTAACAGTGGGCAACATAGTGATGACATGGGGCGACGAAAGTCGACAAGGGCTACGAGCTAGTTAACAAGATGGGCAACACATTACCGAATATAAATGTGCATTTACCGCAACCAACACATATCAAGAGTAACTTACACTAACAGAAAATTCATAACAAGATGTTGAGGGATTTGACAAGATGTGAATCAGGTTTTGGTAATCTGTATTACAAAGAATTTCAAAGGAGGAGCATAACGGCAGGGAACCTTTTGTTCCATAACTAGGTCGGATGCTAACAATAAATTGTTACACAGAGAAATGAATAAACAAGCTGCAGGCATTACAGCATATAGCTTAGGTGAATGAATCTTAAATGAATCTTAAAAATTCGAACCGTACTGTATTGCACTGCCTCTGCAGGAAGTTTATTCCATTCATTGACTACACGGTTGGCAAAGTTATTTCTAGCCATTACCAATTTAGAATTACGTTCCGACAGCTTGAGACCGTTATTTCACGTCTGATTCATATTCATGTGAAAATTTCATCACTTTTGATGTTGTCAATCCCCTTTAAAATCTTTAAGACCTATAACAAGTCACCCCTGAGTGTATGTTTTTAGGGTAAATAGATTCATATGTTTTAAGCGGTTTTCGTGTGATTTGTTTATATTTTTTAATCCGTTTTGTGATTCAACGCTGTACTTTTTCCAATCTCTCAATTCCTTTAATGAGATTCGGTGATATACGGACACAGCATATTCCAGATGTGGGTGGATTAATGATCTATGATGACAGATGGACTTTTGAAATAAGTAAACAAAAAAAATCACTCGATCAATCCTAGAATCTTATTTGGTTTCTCTGAGGTAGAAATACACTGCTTAGATGATGAGATCATTACTTATAATTACACAATTTTTTTCACTATCCACTTTTATCGTTTATCTAATAACTTGTAGTCGTACTTGGTGCTTACTTTACATTTGGTTCGGTTAAAATTCATTAGCCACTTTTCAGAACATTGCTGTAGTTCATCTAAATCTTCTTGAATACCCAAATGACTCTAGTTGTATCGTCAGTAAATTTGGAGACAATAGATTTCAATCCATGGTCTATATCTTTATATATACTGTGGATGTGCTGTGTCGTGCGGCGCTGCCTCTGACCCAGGGCAGTGGACAGGGTGCAGGGATGACCCGTCATCCAGGAGGGGCCAAGAAGGGAGGGCGGGAGGAGGGTGGACGGGAGTGGAATATATAGGAAATGAAATGGGTGGGAGTGATTTTTATGTCTTTTTCTTTTATTGGCTACCCCCCGTGTAAGGGAGAAAAATCCTATGGGATATGTATGTGTGTATGAAAAGAAATGGCCCTAGAACGGACCCCTGAGGAACTCCACTCGTAACGTTTTTCCAACCAGAAGTTTTGATATTCAGAACAATTTGCTGTTTACGATTTTTCAGCCCATTACGAATCCACCTTCTCAAAGTCCAGATATATTAGATTTATATTATTTCTGTCGTCATGATTTGATATCACTATCTTGTTAAATTCGAGTAGGGTAGTCACGCAAGAAAGTTTCCGTTTGACTAACATTTCCCGTCCCAACCAATGGTGATATATATATATATATATATATATATATATATATATATATATATATATATATACATACATATATATATATACACACATATATACATATATATATATACAAATATATACACATATATACACATATACATATATATATTATATATATATACATATATATATATATACACACACACACACACACACACACATATATATATATATATATACATATATATATACATATATATATATATATATATATATTTCTCTCTCTCTCTCTCTCTCTCTCTCTCTCTCTCTCTCTCTCTCTCTCTGTTTGTGGTGCTGTTGCCAGCCCGGACTTAGCCTTGCTGTGATCCAAAACATAGACATATGACCTGAGCAACGTTTTTTTTCGATGATGATGCCAGTCACATCTTGGGTGTTGGCAAGATCAGACAAAAACATGGTAGATTTCCTACAAAATATAACCACTGAGTTCGTGATATTGCTATCTATACTGTATTTCCGGGTAAAATTAATTAAACCTTAGTCTGCTTCATTCGGACAACTCAGCAAAAGGACAAAGTTGTTGTCCAGCCACAATTGCGAGACGAAAATACATAGATATAAGGAGAAGGCTTTGATCGAAATACGGTGGAAATAGATAGTAAGCTTAAAATCACCGTACGGTGAGAAATTACAACATAAAGAATTTAACCATTTTGGTCTTCATCTGTGCACAAGGAGTATTCAAATTTCACTCAGGCTCCCGGCAATATGACCTTAGTATAATTGTCGAGGAACGTCTGCTGTGATAAAGGTGACCCTTAAACCTTTCTCCGGTAAAATCAACGAGATCGTCTACGAACACAGCATCACGATCCAGAGGAACCTAGAACACGTCAACAGGAGCGTCAGACCTCACCGACAGTACCTCGAGACCCCCAAGACACACACAACAACCATGAGCCAATACCAGGACGAGATGCACCGGCCCGGTCACAACAATGAGTCTGAGTTCCCGAAGACTAACAGCAAGGACCTGAGGTTCATAGAAGAGGACTCGATGACAAGAAAGAGGGTCAAGGTCATCAGAATTGACCCGGGAAGAGAGCTTGAGTTGAGGCGCAGACAACTTGTGCGTAACGTCACTTACGAGGTTGTGACTGTTGAGGCAACCAAGCAAAGGAAGGACAGAAAGAAGGCAAAGAAAAAGCGACCAGAGGACACCGTGCAGTATGAGAGGTGGGATTCGTCCACCAGGAGCTCTAACATAGAGACTCCCACAACAACGACCACGGACACTCACGAGGCTCTAGAGGGAATCAAGGGACAAGACTTGGTCCAACAGGGCGCGTCCGACCCTACCCCAGCCGTCACTTTGCCCCCTGACTCTTCAGACAAGGGGAACAGCTCCCCTTCTCTTACAAAGGGACTCAATGGACTTAAACAGCTCAAGTCTCTTTTAAACGAGCTTTCCACCAAGAGGTTCCACGAGCTATCCAATGACTTCTGTCTCTTTCTTGTCGACCATCCCGAGGAAATAGAGGCTTCGGCGGAGTTAGTCGTTGAGTTAGCCACTCTCCAGCCACTTAATTCGGGTTCGTATGCAAGACTGTGCCACTTGGTCCGATAGAGACTAGAAAAGACCTTGGCAGATATTTTCGAGGCCCACGTGAGGACTGTTGTCAGAAACTTTTCGAGGGAAAAGAACCCAGTATTCAAAAGCCTAAAGGCAAAAGGACCCAAGCGCTACCCCGGAAGAGGTATGTGGCGCTATGCCGGTTCATAGGATGCCTCTTTAACGAAGGCACACTCCCTCCACAGCGCATTGCTTCGTGTGCCATCATTCTACTCAAGAAAAAGGAGGAAACGGCTCTGGAAGCCGCCACTGCCTTGTTGGCCAGCAGCGGGGAGAGCCTTGACAAGGCAGCCCGAGTCTCCACTCTGGGTATCAAAATAGTCTCTGGTATATACTCAATCATTGAGGGTCTATTAGAGGAGGATACATTGCCACCCGTTTACGTCCACATGCTCCAAAGCCTTCTGGAACTCAGGGCGCGGCACTGGGCTCCAAGGCCTTTGGTCCAGAAAAGTGCCACCATGCACAACAAGGTCACAAAGAAACCGGAGAACGACCATACCCCATAGGATTGGAGACATAAGGTCGAAACAGAGGGGACGCCAATTACCAACAAAAATAATGACTTATTATCATGGAGGAAAGAGTTCCCCAAAGTGCTAAGCCATACTCTCACGGTCAGTGATTTGAAAGAGAAAGGAAAGTCTTCTAGTACCGATGACGAGATCAAGAAAGCGGACGAAGGCCCATCAGATCTCGATGTCAGTGAGTCTTCAGATAAGGGTCATCTGGAGACTTTCATGAATAAAATATCGCCAAATAATTTTGAAGGGCCGTCCAACCAGATACTACACTACCTGTCTAACCACCCAGGTGCAGTAGAGACTTCTGCTGACCTCGTCTTCCAGTTCGCCTGCCAAAAGCCGTCGCACACAGACACTTATGCCCAGCTTTGCCGACTGGTCCAGCACAGCCTCGAGGAACCTGTATCAGAAAACTTCCTCCATCGAATAAAAAACTCATGCAAAAGACATTTTGTCAGTTACGGAAGTCCATAGGCTCATAATTCCATTCAAACTAACGGAGGAACCACTTCCCAATTCAATGACGTCTTAATAAGAAAAAGGTATGTCGGTCTTTGTAAGTTCATCGGGTCCTTATACAACCAAAGCTTACTACCCTCAGGTCACATTATCGTGTGTGCAAGGTTTCTTCTTAATATAAACGAGGAAACTTCGCTTGAAGGAGTTTCCACTCTTCTGACGACCTGCGGCATGATGCTGGATCAGTCAGCTAAGCTCGCACCCGAGGTCGAAAAGACAATATCCTCTTTATACACGACCATAGACACGATAATCAATGAAGGAACTCCCTCGCTTCGATACAAGTATCTACTCCTTGATCTTTTAGAGCTCAGAGGGCGGAAGTGGATGCCCAAAGGGCACAGCACGGTACTAAGTCGCTGAAGGTAACTCCTCAAGTATCTAAAAAAGTAACACAAATTAATCAGTCAGAATCATTCACATAAACAAAGAAAATTTAAGAACCAGCGGAAGGCTTGCCTCTCTTTTTCCCTTGCTCAAGAACACCACATCATACCACTTACAAAAACTGTCTACAGGCTATCTTCGTCCTAACACAGGTATTTGCAGCTGAACTGGCGCTACCACGAACAAGGCACTTTATAAGTGTCCACTAGTTACTTCCTCGGTCAACAAAAACAATGGAGAAAAGGACTCATACTTTCTGCAAACTTTATCACACAATCGTGGTAACGAGAAGTCACAAATGTGTAAAAGGAATATCGATAAGAACCTTAGGGATTTGGGACAATTAACAAAGAAGGCATTAACCCCTTTCACTTGGAAGGATACCCCTCAGCTGAATAAGATTATAGCGTTAACCAAACCAAAGCCCGTAACAATCTCCATCGGGCCGAAGGGATTGATGAAGACTGACCTAAAGGAGAGATCGGCACCCTGGACACAACTCTCCCGGCAGAGATCGTCCCACGATGACCTTGATCCAGCGGCGTCTTCTTGCGTCAATGGTGTTCTTTGGTTGTCAACAGCGTTCACTGAAGACATATGTGCCTTCATTGGTGATGGAGCACTTTTCCTCTGGCTTGGGAGGTAATGGAGACGTTTGACTTTTTCCATAACGGATGGGATGGTGTCACCCTGAAGACACCTGCACGCCAGTATCTATCAAAACAAAGACATAACACTACACATTACAACCCATATAAAGCAAGGAACTCAGAACAATTACAGGTAGCACACAAACAACATCCTTAGACCACCTACATGTAAGGACATACGTATACGTAACCATTTTGACATGCGCGGCACATAATACATGGCATCAGGTAAACAAAAACACAGTACTCAGTACATAAGAGACCATCCACCAACACAGTCATATCAAACAAACCCCTCAACAAACAGCATCGTCCCATCCCCCTCAATTGCACTTACACGACTGTAAGCATAAGAATAGGTTAATTAGAGATTGAAACATTTGTAAGAGGCTAGTAGAAAAGAGGGTAGAAAGAGGGGTAGAAGACGGGTGTTACATATTATAGATTAGGTGTTTATGAAACAATACAACGAGCGAGGTGCTTAAGTCCGCCTTTCCGCCTTCTTTATAAAACATCAGCTCAGCGAGCTGCCTGAGTCCGCTTTCCGCCTTGTGCAGGTAATAAAATTATTATCTATGAATAATAGCCGGGGTCTAGAGTGTATTGCTGATATGACATTCCTTTGTAACCTAAGTGAGAATTATGCAGAGACTCGAGATTATTCCAAGTAAACAGTATTGCCGTATAGACTTATAACAACGAATCTGATTGGTGAAAGGGTGGAGGAGGAGAAAATTAAATTGATTCACGATTGTAAGATCACGCCCTTTTGGAAGGATCTTAAATATAAAGTTAAATATCATTAGACTAAAAAATTCACTACGTCACTGCAAAGCTCACGTAGGATCTTGCATACGTTCTCTCGGGGGATTCCGTGAGAGAACCTCCGAGAAACACTGTATAAGAATTAACGGAAGAAAGAAAATAAAAAACACTTCATTTTTATTCTCCTGGACAGAAGATTATACCTAAAATAAGTGAGTGTTGCTATATCTATAAACGAGGACCACAGGGGCGACTACAGTGTCGACAGGACTAACAG
>NC_134817.1:21219797-21247297 GCF_046742065.1 Oratosquilla oratoria | reverse complement strand
TCCAGAGGAACCTAAAACACGTCAACAGGAGCGTGAGACCTCACCGACAGTACCTCGAGACCCCCAAGACACACACAACAACCATGAGCCAATACCAGGACGAGATGCACCGGCCCGGTCACAACAATGAGTCTGAGTTCTCGAAGACCAACAGCAAGGACCTGAGGTTCATGGAAGAGGAGTCGATGACAAGAAAGAGGGTCAAGGTCATCAGAATTGACCCGGAAAGAGAGCTTGAGTTGAGGCGCAGACAACTTGTGCGTAACGTGACTTACGAAGTTGTGACTGTCGAGGCAACCAAGCAAAGGAAGGACAGAAAGAAGGCAAAGAAAAAGCGACCGGAGGACACCGTGCAGTATGAAAGGTGGGACTCGTCCACCAGGAGCTCTAACACAGAGACTCCCAACAACAACCACGGACACTCAGGAGGCTCTACAGGGAATCCAGGGACAAGACGTGGTCCAACAGGGCGCGTTCGACCCTACCCCAGCCGTCACTTTGCCCCTTCACTCTTCAGAGAAAGGGAACAATTCCCCTTCTCTTACAAAGGGACTCGATGGACTCAAACAGCTCAAGTCTCTTTTAAACGAGCTTTCTACGAAGAGGTTCCACGAGCTCTCCAATGACTTCTGTCTCTTTCTTGTCGACCATCCCGAGCAAATAGAGGCTTCGGCGGAGTTAGTCGTTCAGTTAGCCACTCTCCAGCCGCTTAATTCGGGTTCGTATGCAAGACTCTGCCAGTTGGTCCGATAGAGACTAGAAAAGACCTTGGCAGATATTTTCGAAGCCCACGTCAGGCGCTGTTGCCAGAAACTTTTCGAGGGAAAAGAACACAGTACTCAAAAGCCTAAAGGCAAAATGACCCAAGAGCTACCCCGGAAGAGGTATGTGGCGCTATGCCGGTTCATAGGATGCCTCTTTAACGAAGGCACACTCCCTCCACAGCGCATTGCTTCGTGTGCCATCATTCTACTAAAGAAAAAGGAGGAAACGGCTCTGGAAGCCGCCACTGCCTTGTTGGCCAGCAGCGGGGAGAGCCTTGACAAGGCAGCCCGAGTCTCCACTCTGGGTATCAAAATAGTCTCTGGTATCTACTCAATCATTGAGAGTCTAATAGAGGAGGATAAATTGCCACCCGTTTACGTCCACATGCTCCAAAGCCTACTGGAACTGAGGGCGCGGCACTGGGCGCCAAGACCTTTGGCCCACAAAAGTGCCACTATGCACAACAAGGTCACAAACAAACCGGAGGACGACCATACTCCAAAGGATTGGAGACATAAGATCCAAATAGAGGAGACGCCAATTACCAACAAAAATAAATGACTTATTATCATGGAGGAAAGAGTTCCCCAAAGTGCTCAGCCATACTCTCACGGTCAGTGATTTGAAAGAGAAAGGAAAGTCTTCTAGTACCGATGATGAGACCAAGAAACCGGACGAAGGCCCATCAGATCTCCTTGTCAGTGAGTCTTCAGATAAGGGTCATCTGGAGACTTTCATGAATAAAATATCGCCAAATCATTTTGAAGGGCCGTCCAACCAGATACTACACTTCCTGTCTAACCACCCACGCGCAGTACAGACTTCTGCTGACCTCGTCTTTCAGTTCGCCTGCCAAAAGCCGTCACACACAGACACTTATGCCCAGCTTTGCCGACTGCTCCAGCACAGCCTCGAGGGCCCTGTAGCAGAAAACTTCATCGATCGAATAAAAACCTCATGCAAAAGACATTTTGTCAGTTACGGAAGTCCATAGGTTCCTAATTCCATTCAAACTAACGGAGAAACCACTTCCCAATTCAATGACGTCTTAATAAGAAAAAGGTATGTCGGTCTTTGTAAGTTCATCGGGTCCTTATACAACCAAAGCTTACTACCCTCAAGTCACATTATCGTGTGTGCAAGGTTTCTTCTTAATATAAACGAGGAAACTTCGCTTGAAGGAGTTTGCACTCTTCTGACGACCTGCGGCATGATGCTGGATCAGTCAGCTAAGCTCGCACCCGAGGTCGAAAAGACAATATCCTCTTTATACACGACCATAAATAGGATAATCAATGAAGGAACTCCCTCGGTTCGATACAAGTATCTGCTCCTTGATCTTTTAGAGCTCAGGGGGCGGAAGTGGATGCCCAAAGGGCACAGCACGGTACTAAGTCGCTGAAGGTAACTCCTCAAGTATCTAAAAAAGTAACACAAATTAATCAGTCAGAATCATTCACATAAACAAAGAAAATTTAAGAACCAGCGGTAATTCTTGCCTCTCTTTTTCCCTTGCTCAAGAACACCACATCATACCACTTACAAAAACTGTCTACAGGCTATCTTCGTCCTAACACAGGTATTTGCAGCTGAACTGGCGCTACCACGAACAAGGCACTTTATAAATGTCCACTAGTTACTCCCTCGGTCAACGAAAACAATGGAGAAAAGGACTCATAGTTTCTGCAAATTTTCTCACACAATCGTGGTAACGAGAAGTTACAAATGTGTAAAAGGAATATCGATAAGAACCTTAGGGATTTGGGACAATTAACAAAGAAGGCATTAACCCCTTTCACTTGGAAGGATACCCCTCAGCTGAATAATATTATATAGTGTTAACCAAACCAAAGCCCGTAACAATCTCCATCGGGCCGAAGGGATTGATAAAGACTGACCTAAAGTAGATATCCCACGATGACCTTGATCCAGCGGCGTCTTCTTGCGTCAATGGTGTTCTTTGGTTGTCAACAGCGTTAACTAAAGACATCTGCGCCTTCATTGGTGATGGAGCACTTTTCCTCTGGCTTGGGAGGTAATGGAGACGTTTGACTTTTTCCATAACGGATGGAATGGTGTCACGCTGAAGACACCTGCACGCCAGTATCTATCGAAAGAAAGACATAACACTACACATTACAACCCATATAAAGCAAGGAACTCAGAACAATTACAGGTAGCACACAAACAACATCCTTAGACCACATACATGTAAGGACATACGTATACGTAACCATTTTGACATGCGCGGCACATAATACATGGCATCAGGTAAACAAAAAACACACTACTCAGTACATAAGAGACCATCCACCAACACAGTCATATCAAACAGACAGCATCGTCCCATCCCCCTCAATTCCACTTACACAATTGTAAGCATAAGAATAGGTTAATTAGAGATTGAAACATTTGTAAGAGGCTGGTAAAAAAGCTGGTAAAAAGAGGGGTAGAAGACGGGTGTTACATTTTATAGGTTAGGTGTTTATGAAACAATATAGCGAGGAAGCTGCCTAAGTCCGCCTTTCCGCCTTGTTTATGAAATAATATATGAGCGGTCTGCCTGAGTCCGTTTTCCACCTTGTGTAAGTTATAAATTTTTTGTTTATAATTATTAGCCGGGGGCTCGAATGCATTGCTGACAAGACATTCCTTTGTAACCTAATTGAGAAATATGTAAACTCGAGATTATTTTAAGTAAACAACATTGCCATATAGACTTGTAACAACGAATCTGATTGGTGAAAGGGTAGAGAAAATTTAATTGGTTCACGATTGTAAGATCATACCCTTTAGGGAGGATCTTAGATATAAAGGTTAAAGATCATTTGACTATAAAAAATCAATACGTCACTGCAAACCCCACGTAGGATCTTGCATACGTGCTCTCGGAGGATTCCGTGAGAGAACCTCCGAGAAGCACACTGCACAAGAATTAATGGAAGAAAGAAAAGAAAAAATATTCCACGTTTTCATTCTCCTGGACAGAAGATTATTACTAAAAGAAATGAGTAGCTAAATTCATACGTTAGGAACACAAGGGCTACTACAGTGTCGACCGGACTAACAGTGGCAAGACAGGTAACAGTGGGCAACACAGGCAGTGATAACAAGGACGACTAGAGTCGACAAGGGCTACGAGCTATTGAACGAGGTGGGCAACACATTACTGCATATAAATGTGCATTTACCGCAACCAACACATATCAAGAGTAACTTACACAAACAGAAATTTCATAAAAAGATGTTGAGGGATTTGACAAGATGTGGATCAGGTTTTGGTAATCTGTATTACAAAGAATTACAAGGGAGGAGCATACCGGCAGGGGACCTTTTGGTCCATATCTAGGTTGGATGCTAAAAATAGTTACACAGAGAAATGAATAAACAAGCTACAAGCATTACAGCATATAGCTTAGGTGAATGAATCTTAAATGAATCATAAAACTTAGAACCGTACTACATTGCACTGCTTCTACAGGAAGCTTATTCCATTCACTAACTACAAGGTTGGCGAAGTTGTTTTTATTCGCTTCCATATTAAAACTACGTCCTGACAGCTTGAGACCGCCATTTTTCGTCTGATTCTTATTCATTGTGAAAATTTAATCACTTTTGATGTTTTGAATTTCCTTTACAGTCTTGAAAACCTGTAACAAGCCACCCTTGAGTCTATGATTTTAAGCGGTTTTCGTGTGATTTGTTTGTATTTTGAATCCGTTTTGTGATTCACCGCTGCACTTTTTCCAATCTCTCAATTCCTTTAATGAGATTCGGTGATGTACGGACACAGTATATTCCAGATGTGGGTGGATTAATGATCTATGATGACAGATGGACTTTTGAAATAAGTAAAAAAAAAAATCGCTCAATCAATCCTAGAAACTTATTTTCTTTCGTTGAGGTTGAAATACACCGCTTAGATGATGAGATCGTTACTTATAATTACACAATTTTTTCACTATCCACTTTTATCGTTTATTCAAATAATTTGGAGTCGTACTTAGTGTTCACTTTACATTTGGTTCTGTTAAGATTCATTAGCCACTTTTCAGAACATTGCTGTAGTTTATCTAAATCTTCTTGAATACCCAAAAGACTCTAGTGATCATTTGCTATTCCGTTAAACGTTGTATCGTCAGTAAATTTGGAGACAATAGATTTCAATCCATGGTCTATATCTTTATATATACTGTGGATGTGCTCTGTCTTGCGGCGCTGCCTCTGACCCAGGGCAGTGGACAGGATGCACGGATGACCCGTCATCCAGGAGGTGCCAAGATGGGAGGGAGGGAGGAGGGTGGAGGGGAGTGGAATATATGGGAAATGAAATGGGTGGGAGTGGTTTCTATGCCTTTTTCTTTTTTGGCTATCCCCAGTGTAAGTGGGAAAAAGCCTTTGGTATATGTATATATGTATGTATGAAAAGAAATGACCCGAGAACGAAACCCTGAGGAAATCCACTCGTAACGTTTTTCCAACCACAAGTTTTGATATTCAGAACAATTTGCTGTTTATGATTTTTCAACCAATTACTAATCCACCTTCTCAAAGTCCAGATATATTAGATTTATATTATTTCTGTCGTCATGATTTGATATCACTATCTTGTAAAATTCGAGTAGGGTAGTCACGCAAGAAAGTTTCCGTTTGACTCCATTTCCCGTCCCAACCAATGGTGATATATATATATATATATATATATATATATATATATATATATTTGTATATATATATATATATATATATATATATATATATATATGTATATTATATATATATATGTATATATATATACATATATGTATATACATATATATATACATATATATACACATACATATACACATATATATATATATACAAACATATATATATATATATACACACACACACACATATATATATATATATATATACATATATATATATATATATATGTATAAATATATATTTCTCTCTCTCTCTCTCTCTCTCTCTCTCTCTCTCTCTCTCTCTCTCTCTCTCTCTCTCTCTCTCTTCATGTTTGTGGTGCTGTTGCCAGCCCGGACTTAGCCTTGCTGTGATCCAAAACATAGACATATGACTTGAGCAAAGTTTTTTCCGATGATGATGCCAATCACATGTTGGGTGTTGGCAAGATCAGACAAAAAAATGGTGGATTTCCTACAAAATATATCCACTGAGTTCGTGATATTGCTATCTATATTTCCGGGTAAAATTAACTAAACCTTAGTCTGCTTCATTCGGACAACTCAGCAAAAGGACAAAGTTGTTGTCCAGCCACAATTGCGAGACGAAAATACGTAGATATAAGTAAAAGGCCATGATCAAAATTCGGTAGAAATAGATACCATGGCTTAAAATCACCGTACGGTGAGAAATTACAACAAAAAGAATTGAACCATTTTGGTCTTCATCTGTGCACAAGGAGTATTCAAATTTCACTGAGGCTCCCGGCAATATGACCTTAGTATAATTGTCGAGGAACGTCTGCTGTGATAAAGGTGACCCTTAAACCTTTCTCCAGTAAAATCAACGAGATCGTCTACGAACACAGCATCACGATCCAGAGGAACCTAGAACACGTCAACAGGAGCGTGAGACCTCACCGACAGTACCTCGAGACCCCCAAGACACACACAACAACCATGAGCCGATACCAGGACGAGATGCACCGGCCCGGTCAAAACATTGAGTCCAAGTTCCCGAAGACTAACAGAAAGGACCTGAGGTTCATGGAAGAGGAGTCGATGACAAGAAAGAGGGTCAAGGTCATCAGAATTGACCCGGGAAGAGAGCTTGAGTTGAGGCGCAGACAACTTGTGCGTAACGTGACTTACGAAGTTGTGACTGTCGAGGCAACCAAGCAAAGGAAGGACAAAAAGAAGGCAAAGAAAAAGCGACCGGATGACACCGTGCAGTATGAAAGGTGGGACTCGTCCACCAGGAGCTCTAACACAGAGACTCCCACAGCAACAACCACGGACACTCACGAGGCTCTAGAGGGAATCAAGGGACAACACGTGGTCCAACAGGGCGCGTTCGACCCTACCCCAGCCGTCACTTTGCCCCTTCACTCTTCAGACAAAGGGAACAATTCCCCTTCTCTTACAAAGGGACTCGATGGACTCAAACAGCTCAAGTCTCTTTTAAACGAGCTTTCTACGAAGAGGTTCCACGAGCTCTCCAATGACTTCTGTCTCTTTCTTGTCGACCATCCCGAGCAAATAGAGGCTTCGGCGGAGTTAGTCGTTCAGTTAGCCACTCTCCAGCCACTTAATTCGGGTTCGTATGCAAGACTGTGCCACTTGGTCCGATAGAGACTAGAAAAGACCTTGGCAGATATTTTCGAAGCCCACGTCAGGCGCTGTTGCCAGAAACTTTTCGAGGGAAAAGAACACAGTACTCAAAAGCCTAAAGGCAAAATGACCCAAGAGCTACCCCGGAAGAGGTATGTGGCGCTATGCCGGTTCATAGGATGCCTATTTAACGAAGGCACACTCCCTCCACAGCGCATTGCTTCGTGTGCCATCATTCTACTCAACAAAAAGGAGTAAACGGCTCTGGAAGCCGCCACTGCCTTGTTGGCCAGCAGCGGGGAGAGCCTTGACAAGGCAGCCCGAGTCTCCACTGTGGCTATCAAAATAGTCTCTGGTATCTACTCAATCATTGAGGGTCTATTAGAGGAGGATACATTGCCACCCGTTTACATCCACATGCTCCAAAGCCTTCTGGAACTGAGGGCGCGGCACTGGGCTCCAAGGCCTTTGGTCCAGAAAAGTGCGACCATGCACAACAAGGTCACAAAGAAACCGGAGGACGACCATACCCCAAAGGATTGGAGACATAAAGTCCAAATAGAGGGGACGCCAATTATCAACAAAAATAAAGACTTATTATCATGGAGGAAAGAGTTCCCCAAAGTGCTCAGCCATACTCTCACGGTCAGTGAATTCAAAGAGAAAGGAAAGTCTTCTAGTACCGGTGACGAGACCAAGAAACCGGACGAAGGTCGATCAGATCTCGATGTCAGTGAGTCTTCAGAATAGGGTCATCTGGAGACTTTTATGAATAAAATATCGCCAAACAATTTTGAAGGGCCGTCCAACCAGATACTACACTTCCTGTCTAACCACCCAGGCGCAGTACAGACTTCTGCTGACCTCGTCTTTCAGTTCGCCTGCCAAAAGCCGTCACACACAGACACTTATGCCCACCTTTGCCGACTGGTCCAGCACAGCCTCGAGGGCCCTGTAGCAGAAAACTTCATCGATCGAATAAAAACCTCATGCAAAAGACATTTTGTCAGTTACGGAAGTTCATAGGCTCCTAATTCCATTCAAACTAACGGAGGAACCACTTCCCAATTCAATGACGTCTTAATAAGAAAAAGGTATATCGGTCTTTGTAGGTTCATCGGGTCTTTATACAATCAAAGATTACTACCCTCAAGTCACATTATCTTGTGTGCAAGGTTTCTCCTTAATATAAACGAGGAAACTTCGCTTGAAGGAGTTTGCACTCTTCTCACGACCTGCGGCATGATGCTGGATCAGTCAGCTAAGCTCGCACCCGAGGTCGAAAAGACAATATCCTCTTTATACACGACCATAAATAGGATAATCAATGAAGGAACTCCCTCGGTTCGATACAAGTATCTGCTCCTTGATCTTTTAGAGCTCAGGGGGCGGAAGTGGATGCCCAAAGGGCACAGCACGGTACTAAGTCGCTGAAGGTAACTCCTCAAGTATCTAAAAAAGTAACACAAATTAATCAGTCAGAATCATTCACATAAACAAAGAAAATTTAAGAACCAGCGGTAATTCTTGCCTCTCTTTTTCCCTTGCTCAAGAACACCACATCATACCACTTACAAAAACTGTCTACAGGCTATCTTCGTCCTAACACAGGTATTTGCAGCTGAACTGCCGCTCCAACGAACAAGGCACTTTATAAATGTCCACTAGTTACTCCCTCGGTCAACAAAAACAATGGAGAAAAGGACTCATACTTTCTGCAAATTTTCTCAGACAATCGTGGTAACGAGAAGTCACAAATGTGTAAAAGGAATATCGATAAGAACCTAAGGGATTTGGGACAATTAACAAAGAAGGTATTAACCCCTTTCACTTGGAAGGATACCCCTCAGCTGAATAAGATTATATAGTGTTAACCAAACCAAAGCCCGTAACAATCTCCATCGGGCCGAAGGGATTGATGAAGACTGACCTAAAGGAGATATCCCACATCCCACGATGACCTTGATCCAGCGGCGTCTTCTTGCGTCAATGGTGTTCTTTGGTTGTCAACAGCGTTAACTAAAGACATCTGCGCCTTCATTGGTGATGGAGCACTTTTCCTCTGGCTTGGGAGGTAATGGAGACGTTTGACTTTTTCCATAACGGATGGAATGGTGTCACGCTGAAGACACCTGCACGCCAGTATCTATCGAAAGAAAGACATAACACTACACATTACAACCCATATAAAGCAAGGAACTCAGAACAATTACAGGTAGCACACAAACAACATCCTTAGACCACATACATGTAAGGACATACGTATACGTAACCATTTTGACATGCGCGGCACATAATACATGGCATCAGGTAAACAAAAAACACACTACTCAGTACATAAGAGACCATCCACCAACACAGTCATATCAAACAAACCCCTCAACAAACAGCATCGTCCCATTCCCCTCAATTGCACTTACACGACTGTAAGCATAAGAATAGGTTAATTACAGATTGAAACATTTGTAAGAGGCTAGTAGAAAAGAGGGTAGAAAGAGGGGTAGCAGACGGGTGTTACATATTATAGATTAGGTGTTTATCAAACAATACAACGAGCGAGGTGCTCAAGTCCGCCTTTCCGCCTTCTTTATAAAACATTAGCTCAGCGAGCTGCCTGAGTCCGCTTTTTGCCTTGTGTAGGTAATAAGACTATTATCTATTAATAAGAGCCGGGGTCTAGAGTATATTGCTGACATGACATTCCTTTATAACCTAAGTGAAAATTATGTAGATATTCGAGATTATTCAGAGTAAACAATATTGCCATATGAACTTGTAACAACGAATCTGATTGATAAAAGGGTGGAGAAGGAGAATATTCAATTGGTTCACGATTATAAAATCACGCTCCTTTGGGAAGGATCTTAAATATAAAGTTAAAGATCATTGGACTAAAATAAAATCATTACGTCACTGCAAACCTCACGCAGGATCTTGCTTGCGTGCTCTCGGGGTATTCCTTTGGAGCACACTGTATAAGAATTAACTGAAGAATGATGGAGAAGAAAAATATTCCACGTTTTCATTCTCCTGGACAGAGGATTGCAACTAAAATAAGTGGGTTGCTATATCCATAGGTGAGGACAACAAGGGCGACTACAGTGTTGAAAGGACTAACAGTGGTAAGAGAGATAGGAGTGAACAACACAGTGATAACAGGGGGCGACTAGAGCCGACAAGGGCTACGAGCTAGTGAACGAGCTGGGCAACACATTACCGAATATAAATGTGCATTTACCGCAAACAACACATATCAAGAGTAACTTACACAAACAGAAAATTCGTGAAAAGATGTTGAGGGATTTGACAAGATGTGAATCAGGTTTTGGTAATCTGTATTACAAATCATTTCAAAGGAGGAGCATAACGGCAGGGGACCTATTGTTCCATAACTAAGTCGGATGAGAAAAATAAATAGTTACACAGAGAAATTAATAGACAAGCTACAAGCATTACAGCATATAGCTTAGGTGAATGAATCTTAAATGAATCTTAAAACTTCGAACCGTACTGCATTGCACTGCCTCTACAGGAAGTCTATTTCATTCATTTCCTACACGATTGGCAAAGTTATTTCTAGCCATTACCAATTTAAAATTACGTCCTGACAGCTTGAGACCGTTATTTCTCGTCTGATTCGTATTCAGTGTAAAAATTTCATCACTTTTGATGTTGTCAATTCCTTTTACACTCTTGAAGACCTGTAACAAGTCACCCTTGAGTCTATGTTTTTTAGGGCAAATAGATTCATATGTTTTAAGCGGCTTTCGTGTGATTTGTGTATATTTTGAATCCGTTTTGTGATTCACTGCTGTACTTTTTCCAGTCTCTCAATTCCTTTAATAAGATTCGGTGATATACGGACACAGCATATTCCAGATGTGGGTGGATTAATGATCTATGATGACAGATGGACTTTTGAAATAAGTTAAAAAAAAAAAAAAAATCGCTCAATCAATCCTAGAATCTTATTTGGTTTCTCTGAGGTAGAAATACACTGCTTAGACGATGATATCGTTACTGATAATTACACTATTTTTTTCACTATCCACTTTTATCGTTTATTTAAATAACTTGGTGTCGTACTTGGTGTTTACTTTACATTTGGTTCGGTGATTCATTACCGACTTTTCAGAACATTGCTGTAGTTTATCTAAATCTTCTTGACTACCCAAATGACTCTAGTGATCATTTGCTATTCCGCAAAACGTTGTATCGTCAGTAAATTTGGAGACAATAGATTTCAATACATGTTCTATATCTTTATATATACTATGAAGAGAAATGGCCCAAGAACGAAACCCTGAGGAACTCCACTCGTAACGTTTTCCCAACCAGAAGTTTTGATATTCAGAACAAGTTGCTGTTTACGATTTTTCAACCAATTACTAATCCACCTTCTCAAAGCCCAGATATATTAGATTTATATTATTTCTGTCGTCATGATTTGAGATCACTATCTTGTAAAATTCGAGTAGGTTAGTCACGCAAGAAAGTTTCCGTTTGACTCCATGCTGGCTGTCATTTATCAAACAATTACTTTCTAAGCGATATTGGATAGCCACTCTGATGTTAGTTTCCGTCATTTTCCCTACAATTGAGGTTAGGTTTATAGGTCTGTGAATCCGTGGCTTCCTTTTGTCACCCTTTGTGAATATGGGAGTAACGTTAGCTAGCTTCCATTCTTTTGGCACATTCCCGGATATGACAGGATTTTTGAAAATAATTTCTAAAACAATCTCGTTTGTTTGTTTCCTTCTAGATTCTTGGATATCAACCGTCAGGGCGTGGTATTTTACTCACTTTGATACCTTTTTAAGGAAGCTCGCCGACCCAGCGGTTCGAACCCTGGAATTTCAGATATACAACTGTCTATTCTGAAACCTCGCTTTAATTTGAATCTAACTAGGTTGTGATCGCTACCTCCAATGCTTTCATTTATTTCTACATCAGTTATCATGCTTTTACGGCTCGGTAACTCGAGTTATGTTTCCATGTCTTGTGGGCTCTTTTATGTGCTGAACCACGTGATTGTTACCGAGAAAATATATCAAGCTATTACCTACATTGCCAGGGTCGTCCAATCAATGTCACTAAAACTGAAATAACCCATTACCAGTTTAGTACTTCTTGAAACAAAAAGGTTTTCGTCCGTTAATGATAATATTTTTGACCTGCAGTAAACCACACCTACATTTATATTTTGTCCGTCTGTTTCCGATAATTCTACCCATAAACTATCATGTACACCTTACTTCACTTCCCTTACTTCACATACAACATGTCGGGTAGAAAGTACTTGGTGTGACTTTCTTGTAGCTTCTTCCACAGACTTTCTCCTCGGTTTTGTAATCAGTGACGAAGTGAACGATCTGTTACATAGGTGTATTTGGTTGAGGCGTCATTCACCCACTTTAACAGTGTGATAATCACCCTTATCGGCTTTGTGTCAACTGAAGATGTAAACAGTCTGTGACAAGTCATAACACAAGGTGTTGTTTTGTCCATGATGTCTTCGGCCTTTCAGATTCAACCATAATGGTAGAATATCTGATGAAATTGTTAATGCATATGTTATCCATACATGGTGTGGGAGTGTGAGGAAAATGGGTCAAACGTCGTGATCGTAGCGACAGAATGATGGTCATCACTTTATAGCAGTGGTTCCCAACCGGTGTGCCGCGGCACCAAAGAGTGCCACCGTGAGATCAGCTGATGGTGCCGCCAAAATTCAGGGCGAAAATAATTTTCGTATTACCAACTCTCTCTGCCATCCAGTTTTGTTCACTAAAGCAGCATCAGTGTAAAGATGAGTATTGTCATATTACCCAGGGACAAAATTTTGTTACACTGACGTTGAATCAACAAAATACTGACAAACCAGGATTTATATTTTCTAATAAGGGTGCCGGGGACTTCTGAGAGGCTTGGCAAGGGTGCCTCAAGCCAGAAAAGGTTGGGAACCGTTGCTTTATACTTTCTTCAGAATCATCGTTGAAAGCTCGTCCCCTTGTGATTTCTCACCACACGCCAAGTAGTTCATATAAACTGTCAGTCGAAAAAAGGGTCACCGGTTCGTCATCGTGTTTGTCGTGCGATTCAGAGGTTCGAACTTACGTTTCTTGAGCGATATAATTCATCCACCAGTGGCCCGCGGAGCCTATCCTGGCTTCTTCGAGACGGAAGATTAGTACCATCCGAAGCTCACTCCCTTTCGGTTACAGTAATGTTTCCCGACCTTTTCGAAATGATTACCCCAAAATTCGGACCTTTCCTGTTATTGTCCCACCACTATTTTTTTTTCTTTTGTCTTCGATTTTGTTTATCTTAGGTTAGGTTAGGTTAGGTTAGGTTAGGTTAGGTTAGGTTAGGTTAGGTTAGGTTAGGTTAGGTTTGGATATGTTAGGTTAGGATAGGTTAGGTTAGGTTAGATTAGGTACAGTGGCGTGAATGTTCCAAGGAGGAGTAAAGACCCACCTAACCTAACCTAACCTAATCTATCCTAACCTAACCTAAGATAAACAAAATCAAAGACAACAGAAAAATGAAAAAATTAGTGGTGGGGCAATAACAGGGGAATCTATCCTAACCTAACCTAACCCAAGATAAACAAAATCAAAGACAACAGAAAAAAAAATTAGTGGTGGGGCAATAACAGGAAAGATCCCAAAATTCAATTTCGCAGTTATCAATTACCCCATTGAACATATACCCGGTAATATCGGATTTTTTTTTTCGCTGTCACCTGATGAACTGCATGGGCTGTATAGCCCGCTATTGGCTGTATATATTTAAGGATCCAACACAAATGCAAACTTTTCCACTTTTGTGTATACCAACATCAACCATCATAAATGCAGAATATTCAATACAACAATAATAATACATATTATTCAGTGATCACGTTATGTGATCTTCTCACACAGAACATCCATTACCCCAAAAATATGGGTCCATTACCCCCACTGGGGTCATTTACCCCGGGGTTGGGAAACACTGGGTTAGAGGTTTGTAGTCACCAAACCCGAGTAAAAGCAAAGGTAGGAACAAGCTGCCGCATCTCCTTACGGTTCAGTCTTGCCCAAGTGGGTGCTATCCTTTGGGTCTCTTGTGATTATAGATCAAAATATAATAAATCAAGAAACTTATCAAACTTCTGAGGTACTGAGGTGTGAGGAGTGGTTGAATCAGTGTCATGATCATTTTCGAGTATTTATTCTATATGGGTGTAGGCTGTGACTAGGCAGCCCATTTTAGGAAGGGGAAAGGCACAAGATTATTCACAAGGATAGAAGCGCTGGAAAACTACAGTCCACAACAGCATAACAACAATACAAGAGGGAGAAGGCCTTCGGTATATGTGAAGGAATAAACACACAAACGCACACACACACACACACACACACACACACACACAAGACAATACCGACTAAGACCGGGATACTGGCTGACGAAGTCCTTTGCCCTCTCTCTCTCTCTTCAGGACGTGAATTCTATATCCAAGAGCTTCACAAGCACCTTCGAGTGGACATGATGGGCAAGTGCGGTAAGTACCAGTGTGGCGAAGCCATGAACGAGGAATGCTACCAGAAGGAACTGCGGGTCAAGTACAAGTTCTACCTGGCCTTCGAGAACAACATGTGCGACGACTACATCACCGAGAAGGTGCAGTAGACCAGTGTTACACTTCAATGCTATGTCTTAGTCAGTATGGTTAAGTTTAATACACTAGTCGTAGGATGCGCTCAAAGCCACACAAATTCGCCCAAAACTCCACATGTATATCTAACCCTACCAACAGTCTTACCAAGCCTGGTTAAGGTGCTGTGGTTAAGTACAGAGGCTGTATCGCCACCCAGGGGATACCCCAGTCCTGCAGTGGGTCCTGCAGCGGATTCATGCTTGAACGGACACAATAAAACCGCATGGTGTTTCCCATAACAAAGTTAATAAAGTGCGTCACAATATTTGTATTTTCTTCTCAACCAGGCCGGTGTAGATTAAGTTGTACATCTCTTAAGCCGAGGATCTGTTAGTTTATGCTTCACAGATCTCAAATTTCTTATTCTCCTTTCATGTTACAATGCCTTTATCATGAACGAATAGATAAATTAACAAACCAAATACCCCACCATACCCTGTTAGTCTAAACGCAGCATAGATAATGTATCACCGTAGATAATATTATCACAAATGATGTCGATCAACGATTCTCAACCAATACGTTTCTCCCGGCAGCCCTACAGGGCGTTGATGCACGGGATGGTCCCTGTCGTCTTCGGCGGCGCCAACTACTCCCAGTACCTGCCCCCGGGGTCCTACATCGACGCCACGCCCCTGAAGCCTGAGGCACTGGCTAAGGTCATGCTCGAGTAAGTATCAGATAAAGTACTTGGTCAAAGGAAGGCCAATGAGGCATGTTATGGTTATGGGCTCTCTAGAAAAGAGCAGCTAGTTTCGCAGGATCGGGTGTTGTGGGAAGCGAAGAACGGTCTGTTAGAAAATGAGTGACAGTGATGTAACAAAGCGGCTATTGCCAATAAGCGCTTTGGGCGTGGTTCTGGAGGCTTAGGCATGGTCAACGAGGTCTCGAGGGGCTTTGTAAAGGGATTCGTTTTAGGGGTATTTATCAACCAATACCTCACCCAACAAAGCAAGGAAAGGGGTCGGGTGTATGTAACCATATTCACACGTGGGGGTTACGTTGTGAGAGTTAAAACAGGAAGTTGGTAAAGCAGTGACACAGTCATCGGGGTTTGTGGATCATCGACTTTTAAGGTGAATTTGCCCGCGCCGCGACGAGAATTATGTGGCACTGTTGATATAGTTTGTTCTGGTTGGTGATAGGCGATTTCATTCAGTCCAGGAGCAGGATTGTAACTACTGCTGGGTCTCCATCGACCTGAACCTCATTGCATCCTATCAGCTGAGTATTTTTTTTTTTTTTTTTTTTTTTTTTTTTTTTTTTTTTTTATTTTTTTTTTTTTTTTTTTTTTTTTTTTTTTTTTTTTTTTTTAAGTTTACGGCATCTGACAATGGGGTTTTTCCTTGCAGGGCGACGTCGTCTCCGGAGACCTATGGCCGCTTTCACCTCTGGAGAAGGTTCTGGAAGGTCGGACTCTTCGCTCCCTTGTGTGAACTGTGTGACAAACTCCATCGTCCTCCCCTACACCATGACTCCCCATTATTACTCCACGACTTCCAACAACAGCACCCCTCCCCCTCACCCCTAGCCCCGTCGACATCCGCCCAAGACCTGATCAAGTCTTCCTCACGCGAAGATCCTCCGTCCGCTCTCCCTTCGCTGCAATCCTCGAACACGTCTCTCCTTCCCCCCTCCTCCTCCTCTTCTTCTTCCTCCTCTTCCTTTCCTTCCTCCTCCTCCTCCTCCCCGTCTCCTACACAACCCCAACACCTTAATTCCTCCCAAGGCCTTTCTTCGTCAAGATCTTCCTCCTCCTTCATGGACCTTCTCCTACGGCCCTTCTTCGCCGTCCACAGGGAAGATGCGAACTCTTCCTCTTCCTCCCTAGGGGGTCTTCTCCACCGGCCGCTCTTCCCCAAGAGGAACCGCACCCTGAGAACCTCAACCCCCGCCTCCGGGGGAGAGAAGAAGACGCAGACCACCCTGTGGGGGTGGTGGTTGTCCGAGAACAAGTGCTACACCCTGTACCCGGAGGACCAGTACAAACGCCCTCATTCGGACAACTACGTCATCCAACTCAACCTCGGGCCCTTCGGCAGTTACTTCCAGTATCTCCTGAAGGGGTCTCTGAAAGAATGAGGAGAAACCCGGAAGGACAACGGACACTGCTCCATCCTCCAGTTTGAGAACGAAGTCCTATTGTTCGCATTATTTAATTCATTTGTACTTATAAGGATGAAATAAATATGTTTTATATAAAACCGAAAACGCCTCTCTCTCGTCTCTTTAGATCTTTCCCACATGTTAAAAAAGTGAAAGTAATTGACTATACGAAGAATGCATGTAGGAGACCTATTGGTTCATAACAAGGTCGGATGCATTAGAACAGAGGTAGGGAGCCTACGCCAGGAGGCGCTGAGTAACTGGGGCAGTCACTTCAGCAAAACCTTTCATCACGAAATCTCTGTAATATGCTGTCGTGCCAACAAAAGAACGGAGTTGGTCCACGTTCTTTGGGGTGGGGAAATTACCAATGGCTCTGATCTTATCTGAGTTTGTGTGGATTACTCCCTTGTCCACAGTATGGCCAAGTTTGAGAAGTACTGGGTTGGCTGGTTGTTTGAGATGTACTTGTGTTAGTTTGATTTTGATTGGAAGCTTGGGTAGTACTGATGGTGAGAGGGGTGTTGGGGCTGTTCAAGTCGTGGTTATTGGTAGGGTTCTGGGTTGTGGTCTCCTCAAGCCTATTTGTGCTATTAGGGTCCATAAAGGTCTGATCAATGGACACAACTAGGTGTCTCGATGCTGTGTGTGACCTACTGTAATGTGATATTCTGACAACTTTTGTTTTAAAACTATACAAGGCACCTGATTATTATAATTTAAAGTAAAAAATATACAGATGGTATGAATTCATATTAAAAAATGCATGCAATTACTTTATACCCATCGCGACCGATGTAGTGCTGTTTGGAATGGAGAGAAAGGGTAGGGGCGTTGGATCGACTGTTTATAGTTCCCCCTTGTGGGTTATTCCTAAAATATTTTAAATATAATTTAAAATGTGCACTGGAGTAGATAATTAATATTTGTTAAGACACGAGAGGTATTGCCTTGAGAAGAGTGGTTGAGATATATGATTTGTTTCGTAAATAAGTAATTTCTAGGTGAAGGGATTTTTTCTATGAAAGAAAAGTATTAAGTATTTTAAGCACGGAGTGCAGGCAGAACAAAGCAAGCATAGAAATTTGTGTGAAAAAAAATGTGGGCGGAGGTTCGCCCCGGGCCTGAATCGGGGATCTGGGTGTTGTTTGTGGGGTAGAGGAGAAGAGCAAGAGTAGGCCGCAGCACTCGTAGCACTGCGGCGTCGTGAAGGGTAGGGATGACCCCAGGTCACGCCAGCTGGCGCGAATCGTCTAGACTGGGGAAGATCTAGCAGAGTCCGGCACCAGTGCCACCCATAATGTTACCACTTAGGGGCTTCGAGGTGGTAATGGTTGCCAGGAAGTGAATCAAATGGGCAGTGACCGAGAGCCGATTCAAATCCATTGATGTCTGTTCTGACAGAGTTTACTCGCGGCTTCGTTGACTCAGCATTGGCCGGAAGGGGGTGGCCTTCTCTAGGAGGGGCGGGGGAGGTGGTTGGATCAACGGTGGGTGTTGCTGTTCACTGAACGTAAACACTTGTGTTCGTGCTAATTTCCACTGTGGTATTTGGTGTCGTGAAGAGTAGTAAATGCTTCAGCGTCATGCACACACTGCACACTTCACAAGGGTTAATGGAATCACTGTCAGTTTCACACGTCCGGGGTTCAAAATCCTCGTATTAACGAGGTCCTCATTGACAGATTGGTTGGAATCTAATGATGGGGCTGTTATTCGAGCTACTGTTTGCGAGTATCAGATGAGAATGATCACTTGTTACACTAAGTTGGTGTAATGATTTTTTACTTTCTTTTCAACACTATGCATTTGAGTGAACTGGTTATGTTCCGTGTGTGGTACCCACTATGATTATTTCTTTAGTATGGGTGCGACTATTGCCTATCGAAGCACTTGTAGTCACTTGTACGTCATTCTCACTGAACATCGGACTTTTTATCTTTTATTTGTTTATTTGTTTATTTATTGTCTCATTAATTTCGTGGTTGGGTGGCGTACCGCTGCCACTAGTGAATCAGTTAGGCAGGTATTTAAAATCACAAGACGGTTTTCTCGCCTATGTTGTACTTTTTAAATACACTTCGTAGATCCTACTCGACCTACGTTCGCCTACGGACTGCCGGCCCCCTGGCTCGCATCTGTTTTTGTATCAGTAGAAATGTTGACATAGCATTTCTGATGGGGGGTTGGCAGTCTCACAATCATTTATACATGCTATCGTATATTCATTATAAGGTTGTGCCAGTTGTTTCTTGTGATTTAATTTGCATCCGTATTGATTTAAAAACGGAGTATAACGTGTGTGTTGGAATAAATGTTGTCTTGCCTCTGATCATCTCATGCTTTGATCACGTGAACGGAGACCCTGAGTCGTTTAAATGTGTGTATTCTGTTGTAATTTTTCATGAGAGGTATCCAAGGAAGGTTACAATAAGGTCACTGCTGTGTAAAAGCAGCATCAGTAAAGACTCTGGACTTGGGGTAGTTAACGAAGCCGACAGCGACGAAATTATTAACAGTGTACACCGGCATTAACCCCGTTACCCCGAGGGTGCCCCTCAGCTGAATAAAATAATCTGCCCTTAACTAAATCAAAACCTGTTACTACCTATTTACTCCAAGAACCGAGATGTAGCGGAGATCGAAAGGTGAGTCCACTACGCCCGGAAGCGCTGAGTAGCTGCGGCTGAAGCCGTCACCTATGCCCTATTATGAGCTTGGACTGTTGAGGTAGATGAAAATCACTGCCAGGAATCGGAGGGGAGTGAGGGATTCGAACCCACAATTAAGCAAAGGCGAGACCAGCACGCTTCCGAGCCAACTTGACTCAATGTCATCGCTTGGCACAGGGAAGGAGTTAATACATCAATTAAGAGATTCGGAACAAGATAAGTTTTCGTTGACTGATATCAAACGTTGAAGAGGACCATCTAACCTAAGCTGGACTGTATGGCCAAGTAAATGACCTACGATTAATCAACATCGATAACTTATCAGATTAGGTGTGACCGTGTCACGAAAAAGTCAGCTGCCACGTAAATCTGGATGGATGAAATGTGGCAAATGGTTCCTATCTACGATGCATATGCACTAAGATATACACAATTTCCTCATTTGATTAAATCAGAGGACAGGTTGGAGTAGGGCACTTGACACTCGGAGGTTTGGTATTAATCGGTCTGCAACTTTGGTGTTCCCGAAGAACGTCCCTCAATGATAGTGATCTCTCCCAAATACTCAGTCCAACCAGATCTTGACAAATGCTTGAATGGAAGATGCACACCTGTCTTACTCCTGTATTAAAGGAACTAAGCCGGGCACGTCTTCTCTACATTTCAAATCGCTTTGCACCAGAGTATGCACCAGATATCAGGTCAACAATCCTCGCAAGATTCCCGCAGACCCACAGACGACCCCAAAGCATCCCACAATGCACTCACTCAAACGTTTTCTTCAGATCAACATAAATTACAAGCAACTCCTGTCGAAACTCCAGACTGGCGATCCACAAGAACTCGAAGTTCAAGGATCTGATCATCTCTGATGAGATCAGATCAGCTGTTGACTTACTGGGCGTGAAGTGAAACTGACCACACCTTGAGTCAAGTCAAGGTCGAAACAAAAGCGGTGCGGTTCACCTCGAAATCAGAACGAACGCAGAGTGCGGGGTGATCTAATAGAAGTGTTCAAGTGGATCAAAGGCTATAACAAGGGTGATGCAAACAAGGTCATCATAATAAAACAACAGGGCAGGACTCGCAGTAATGGGTATAAACTGGACAAATTTAGATTTAAGAAGGAAATAGGCAAGAATTGGTTTACAAATAGGGTGGTCGATGAATGGAATAAACTTAGTAACCACGTAGTAAGCGCTGAAACTATCAGTTGTTTTAAAAAACGATTAGACAACTTTATGGATGGGGACGACAGGTGGTGATGGATACGGAGCTGCCTAGTGTAGGCCTTATGGTCTTTTGCAGTCTCCTTTATTTCTTATGTTCTTATGTTCTTAACGATATGACACCATGAAGAAGTACAATACCGAACGAGTCGACTTACGAATGTATTCGTATATTCATTCCATCTCAGTACAAGTTTAAGGGCATCTTGGCTCACACCTTACGCCCCTTCTCATGAGGTTTTCTTTCCATAGCGAACTGATCTGTTCTAATTTAGACTTTGCCACAAGTAACCAATATTTTTATTATTATTATTATTACTTGACGTCAAACTATGTTCCTCTGAAGAAGCCACTCAGGCGAAACTAGTCAGGAATAAAAGTATTTCCCTCAGCCCGTGTTCCCTTTACCTCCTATCCACATTATTATTACTGTTTAGTAAAAAAAAAATGGGTTCATCGACCGGGTTGAACCAAACAGAAACGGCAAACACGTTCTAGTAAATTGGTCCCTAATCCCTCGGACAAAGTGACGATCTTTAAATATTTTGTTCTACCTCCCTCCACACGATCCCGGGCTGCGTTGGGGAAAGTGGATGGGGACGTCTACCTCCGACATTTTTTCTGTCGAACTCAAACAGCTGACGTCACAAAGCAGCCAAACTTTGGGTCTGGGTTTGTTGACTTATGTGAATGAATTTGTCCTCCTAAACAGAGTCTTGCCGCTGCAATCTGTGTGGTTTGGAATATCGACAGACACACACAAACAGTAAGGTGAACATGTCATCACTGTTGACAAACGTGGTGTCTAATTAGGAGTGTGTGTATGTGTGATTCACCTTGGTCTTAGGATCACGTGTTGGACTCGTGATCGATAGTTATTTCCCTCCCGAAAGAGAGCTCAGAGCTCGTATGACCGAACTTTGGGTAATGCTATGACCTTACACGCACACACACACCTAAATCCCCGCCCACGAGAGTTGGAGTAACGACCCGAAGCGCAGCAATACTGAAATAATTTCAGCCCTGGGCAGGATTCGAACCAGGCACCGCCGGCACCGCCATACTGACAGTCTGGGACTCTACCATTTGCGCCACCGTGTGTGTGTGTGTGTGTGTGTGTGTGTGTGTGTGTGTGTGTGTGTGTGTGTGTGTGTGTGTGTGTGTGTGTGTGTGTGTGTGTGTGTGTGTCTATGTGTGTGTGTGTGTGTACATGGCTCTGGAATTCTTCCCTCCGAATGAAGGGTATTATCTGCTATTCCATGGTTAAAAAAAACAAGGAGCAAGAGAATCTGAGTCCATTACATATAGATATACATATATAAATACATACACATAGATATACATATACATATATGTGTAGGTAGGTATGTGTGTATATATATATATATATATATATATATATATATATATATACACATATATATATATATATATATGTATATATATATCATATATATAATATATACTATATATAATATCATATATATAATATATATATATATTTATATATAGATATATGAGTGGGGGGGGGGTGAGCTTAAACGCCAAGAATCCGTTGAAGTTTTATTTCTGACGTTTCGTCCAACTAGGACATCTTTAGAGTATCTCTGCAGAAGTCCTAGTTGGACGAAACGTCAGAAATAAAACTTCAACGGATTCTTGGCGTTTAAATTCACCACCCTACCACTCATGTATACATATATATATATATATATATATATATATATATATATATATATATTATATATATATATATATATATATATATATATATATATATATATATATATATATGTGTGTGTGTGTGTGTGTGTATACATATAATTAATGCTTGTGCACTGTACATTCTTGTTTGTCATTATGCATGCATACGTACTAAGAGACTAACAAAAATGGAGAAAGAAAGATTGAGGACAGGAACGAAATAGATAATGTAAAAGGTCGTCCCAATGAGAAGAGAGACGCACTCGAACGACCTTATCCTCCACGATCAAGTAGGAGGTAGGAGGGGGAGGGGGAATGGTGTGAGTCGAGGATGAGGAGGACGGCACCTCTATACCCCGTTCGAGTGACGCCAATCAATCAAGAGGTGATCCTTATCTTCCTGGATTTTATCTTAATGACATGTCGCCACTTTACGTAATGAGGTAATTTCGTTCTCTTTTAGAGTCAAGGTGACAACGTAAAGAAAATAGGCAAGGATTGGTTTACCAATAAGTGGTTTAACGAATGGAATAGTGTGGTGGTACACTAGGCATGCTACTTGCTTCGTTTGGGTAGAAACTACTCCAGTTACGATATTCTAGACTCACGTAAGAACATTTCAACAATGTGTCTAACATTCGTGTTCTAGGTTTCAATCCCGTAGTTCGTCAATCAACCTCTCACTATATAACGCAAGAGTAATTGGACATTTGGAAAATAAAAATAAAATCACAACCAAAGTCATTTCTAGTCAAACGAAGCAGTAAAATAAAATAGCACGCTAGCGAGAAATGCTTAGTGTGCCGGCACCTTTAGTAACAATGTAGTGAGCGCTAAAACAAAATTGGTTATTTTATGAGAATATTAGATAACTGTATAGATAGGGGATGACAGGTAGTAACATGGAACTGGCAAGTGCAGGCCCTATGGCCTCTTGCAGTCTCCTCTATTCTTATGTTCCTATGAAAAAGAATAAAAGGAGCTTTGAGATGTTATTACAATGTATGGGGATAGATGTATATATAAGCATGCTTACATATATTCACGGATATACTAGCTACACACACACACACACACACACACACACACACACACACACACACGCACACGCTCACACACGCATGCTTGAAAAAATGAAACTTATATATGTAAATATAAATAAATTTATATATACACAAACCCAGAGTAGGACGCGTTCCTTGGTGCGTTCCTCGGTGCGTTCCGCTTTAGTTTGGCCGCGGTTAGCGCTCCCAAACTATTAAAGCAATATAGGTGCCAATCTATATATGTGGCCTACCTTTTGGATGTGGCCTACGAAATTTTTCTTTGGTATAGTATGTGGCCTCCCGGACTTTTATGTGGGTATGAACCTGTCTCTTAAGCTTTAATAGTTTGGGAGCGCTAACCGCGGCCAAACTAAAGCGGAACGCACCAAGGAACGCGCCCAGCTCTGCACAAACCACACACCCGTCACAATTTCTCACTAATAAAAGAGCCGAGCTGGTTAGGGCGTCGCTGCCTGAGGCGAAGGTCCAGGTGATGGCGGTTCGAACCCTGGTCGGGACGAGTTGAACTAAGGACATGGTTCTTCAATTCCACGCTACAAAGTCCATTGTAAGCGGGGACCGTCCTATCCTCTTGATATGGGGGAGTTTGTGACGTTAAAGAAATCAATCATTATTAACCAAACAAAAGTGAAAAATGCACCAAGAAGATTATAAAGGAAAATTATTAATTGTTGACAATTACAATAGTGGTATTCCATTATGTGGACAAGGATATAATGGAAGAAAAATCATAGAAAACCTGATTCGTTCTAGACAAGAGTATGCTGCAATGGTTTGGAGGTCCTCACAAAGAAAAAAAAAGTATATATATATGTGTGTGTGTGTGTGTGTGTGTGTGTGTGTGTGTGTGTGTGTGTGTGTGTGTGTGTGTGTGTGTGTGTGTGCGTGTGTGTGTGTGTGCGCGCGCGTGTGTGTGTCCTCATGCAATTTCCATATAGCTGAAAGCCTTTTCACTGTTTGCTTAACGAGTTATCGGCGCTGAGAGTCAGAGGGAGCATGCGCGGCCATATAGGGCGATGTTCAACGTAAATCCAGTGACCCCTCAGTCTTTCCCTTGTGCCGGGACCCGCGCCCGTTCCTCCTCTGAATGCAAGAAAAAGAAATAACCACTTAAAGGGTAGGCTTCGTTAACGTACAAAACCCTCCGAAATTTTGAACATTCAAAATGAACAAATATGTAACGGTTTTACTGGTCACCGTTACCGTTTGTTTGCCGTTGACCTTCGAGGAAGTTGCAGGTCAGGACGCTGCAGGTGATGACATCGATAATCCTTCGGAACCCGGACCTTCGGTAGGAGATGTGACCTCAAACCCTGCGAATGCTGACGAAGACCCTACGGCGTCTCCTGAAGAAAGCAGTTCGACAGAATCTACTGAGGAAGTCACACGAGGCGACATCATCGAGACCACGATGGTTCCTGAGACTTCCGAACCAACTTCGTCAGGTAAACAAGCTAGAGGTCATGTGTGTGTTGGCAGACATCGTTTAGGACATTTTCACACTTTCCTAAGTAAATTTTCTTCGTTTTTTTCTAAGCGGATGTTAGCTCCGAAACAGTAAAGTGTGAGTTAAAGGTTGACCAAAAATACTCATTAGTATTGATCATTTCGCATTAAATTTCCCAAAATTTTGTTTAGTTATCACTGGTAAAAAAAAAAATCTCAGACATTTTCCATACTCAAAATGAAGAAATAAATGAAGTTAACAAAAGTATGAGTATAGATAGATGAATGAATAAATAAATAAATAAATAAATAAATAAATAAATAAATAGATCAATAGATCAAATAATGTATTTTAGAGATCCGAGAGTTCGGATGAAGGTAGAAAGGGAGGAGGGGAGGGGGAGGAGGAGGAGTGGAGGAGGGGAGGAGGAGGAGGCGGTCACGGTCGCTGGGGAAGGGCGAGATACTGCGCCACAAGGATTTCTACTCTATTTTACGGTGATGTTAATGGACAAAAGGGTAGCAGGAGAATGATGATGATGATGATGATGACGACGACGATGATGATGATGATGACGATGATGATGATGATGATGATGATGATGATGATGATGATGATGATGATGACAATTATGATGATGATGGTGAAGATTATGAATGTGATTATGTTCATGGTGATGATAAAGGTGATGGTGGTGATGACTATGATAACTGTGATGATGATGTTGATGGTGATGATAATGATGACGGTGGTATTGGTAGTGTTGGTGGTGGTGACAGGGAAATTAGCATAATGTCTGTTTGGTATAAGTGTGTGTGTGTGTGTGTGTGTGTGTGTGTGTGTGTGTGTGTGTGTGTGTGTGTGTGTGTGTGTGTGTGTGTGTGTGTGTACATCCACACTTAAACACATATAACTCAACTTACACAATGTCGGATTAACAGGGGGGGGGCATACCACATCCCCAAATTAGAATATTCACAAAAAAAAATTATCATACACAAACATTAACAGCCACACTGATGTAGGGAAAATGACAAGGAATCAGTTCAATCCTTAAACAATGCCCATGTGTCTAAACTATTCTAGATTATGATCAAAATCTTAATATCCCTACGCTTGTGGTCGTCCAACGTGTCCGCTGAGAGGCCGCGGTAAAGCTAGTGTTCCGCACATAAGACATCGTACCTTTTTTCTAATACCTCAATCACGATCTCCCTTTGCAGGAGTCCTCAGCGTAGGCGCCATTGTTGGCATAACCCTGGGCAGCGTAGCAGCAGTGGTACTTCTCGGTGGTGCCGTTTTCTATGCCCATGCAAACAAGGTTCTCTGCTTCTCTAAGCCGTGAGAGAAGAACCCACAATACCGGCGGCGAGATACACAACATAGACCTGAACCAAGTCAACCATTGCTGCGGTAGTCATCGTCATCGATGGCAAGAATCAACAGTATGGGTCACAACAATCATGGCGACGGAGACAGCTAACCGTCTCTTGGCGTGAGCTTCCCGTTTTCTCTTTTCTTCTTCTTCTTTTCAGATGATAATACTGACCTCATGCGTGTATAAAATTTAATTTGCGACCAAAACCATACTTCTGTGGGCGGCTGTGCGTTTGTAAACAACATAGGATTTCCATGTATCTTTCAAGAATATAAAAAAAAATCCTGTTGGCCTTTTGCTTTATCATTGCAGCTCACTATTAAACTAAGGTTATATACAGACTTTTTCTCCTGTGATTCCTTTTTTCTTTCCTGGACTTGGTGACTAAATAACTGTTAACACGCAAGGAATACCTTGGTAGTGTTCAGAAACCTCGGAATTTGAATACAAAGACATTAAACAGGATATGTTTTACAAAGGATATCAAGCATGTCCTTATTAGATTCTACAAAATTAGAATATATATTAGTAGACCGCAACTAGGGACTAGTCTGTATATTTCAGATTTTTATATGATTTTTACTTTTCTTTTAGAAAATTAAACCTTTGTTGACCCTGTGTCGTGATTGGCGGTATCTCTGAGTCCTGGAAGGGAGAGGAGGGAGAGGAACGGGGGAGTGGGAAAGTTGGACTTAAGCCAAGAGTGAAAAGAGGACAAACAACGGGATTCTGTACATGAATTATGTGCTGAACTCGTGGTTGACAGCCACCACTCTCCCACATGAGAGCTCATATATATATATATATATATATATATATATATATATATATATATATATATATATATATATATATATATATATATATATATATATATATATATATTCCAGTTTGTGGGCATGTCCACTTCCTTGATCGCTTGACCTTGGTTTCATAAACATGTCACAGGACCCGATAATTGTATAAATAGGTACATTTGATGATTGTCGTACAATGGTTTATGATGATGATATTGTTATAATGGATTTTTTTGACAGCTTGGATTTCGATACTGAAATGGATTAATTGAGTACACTGTGTAGAATTCCCCGTTGTTATATATATATGTATGTCTGTTTTGCATATATA
>NC_134817.1:21192297-21212297 GCF_046742065.1 Oratosquilla oratoria | reverse complement strand
TTCCTGGCGCTAATGCACTGTTTCCTGGATTTAAGGTCAGGACTCACTAGAACTCCCAAGTCTCTCTCGCACTCGGTTTTCTCTAAAAACGTGTCATTCAAGCTATACCTATTATCGGGGTTGTATAGCTGCATACTTCGCCGCAAATTCCTAGAAATATGCATAGAAGAAACAGTGATACCGAAAAAGACGCCAAATCAGATCAAACAGAAGGAGGTGCAGTTCAGTGATTGCGCCAGATTTTATTTGTTAGAGGCTTGTAAAGACCTTCGTAACACAGTGGACGATTTGAGGAGTTACAATAGTGGCACAAATCTACCACGTTTTCTATTACAGAGACTAGAACGTGAATACTCAGAACAAAGTGTTAGATTAGAGGCGAAATTGGTATATCTGTGTGACACAAGATATTGGAACAAAGTAGGGAGGGTAGGTCTTACAGTAAATTTGTCTGACCACAATTTAACAGACACAGAGAAGCAAGCTCTCTCCCTGGGTCTGAAATTTGACATCGGTGTTGACAAGAAGGGTTTTACGGAATACGTGAATAAGAACTACAGGTGGGAAGATAGACTTAATAAAAGGTTTTAAACAAGGCTTAATGACATGTTTCCACGTTCTAGCCACTTTCCACAATTACGCTATACCAAGAAGATTCAGGTCAGCCTTAGAGAACCTCGGAAATGACGATAACCTGATGATCACGAGTGCCGATAAAGGGGGAGGATTTGTCATCATGAACAAAACCGATTACATTCGCAAAAAGTCTGACCTACTCAGTGACACCACCACCTACGAAAAGAAACATAAGGGGCACACGGCAGCGGAAGGAGACTAGTTCAAGAAAGAAGCTAGGCGGATACTGGTCAAATCCAACAGAAGTAAGAAGTTAGTGGGGCTATTGGAGGAAACCCCTAGACCACCCAGTATGCGCGGACTCCCGAAGACATGCAAACCAAACATCCCGATGAGGCCCATCACTTCCGTGATCGGCAGTGCACCAAATAAATTTGCCAAATGTTTGGCCAAACCAAACCATTATCCTCCAGACTAGGGTCAGTGAGTAAAGCGCACCTGAGAAATCCAAATATTCTGATTGAGAGAATACTAGATACAGATCTCTCTCAAAAAAGAGGTTGGTATCATATGACGTTACAAGTTTATTTACCAATGTACCCATTGAAGGGGCATTAAAAGCAGCCAAAGAGGTGGTCAACGACATGAAAGACGAAGGCCTTCCTCTTGGCAAGGGGGATTATTTGAAGTTAATATCCTTATGTGTTAAATTTGGTTCCTTTATATCCAATAATGAAGAATATTTTCAATGCCGTGGCCTTGCGATGGGGAGTCTGCTCAGATGTGTTCTAGCCTGTTTATACATGGAGGTTCTAGAAAGGGACCATTTTACCACAATATTGGGCCAAGATACAACATGGGAGACGGATCTCAGTGATGAATTAAAACGCTCAATGGGATAGAAAAGGACATACAATTCACTATGGAACAAAAGGAGAATGGCAAATTGTCCTTCCTAGACACGGTAACAAGGAGAAAAGGGAACAAGACTGCTTTCTCAGTACACAGAAAAGACACAAATAAAAACGACATTATCCACTATTACTCTGCTCACCATCCAAGAATAAAAAGCGGGGTGGTAATAGGTTTCTTTATGAGAACAGAGACTTAAACCAGTGCGCTATCAAGAGAGAATTGATAGCGCAGTGGTTTAAGTCACTCTTCACTTGTTACGTCTGAGCTGGGTTCGAGTCCTTGGCTTCACTTCGTATCAGTTTCCGTATATGTCGTCGTCGAGTTCCTTGTCAGTCTTGATCGTGACGACATGGGATGAAAGTGAAAAATTAATGTGATTGAAAAAGATTAATATATATATATATATAATATATATATATATATATATATATATATATATATATATATTTCTTATGGCTGTCGCGTATAGGACTCGAACCTACCGCTCTGACGCCAAGAGGCTACTGAGACAGTGCCTTAATCTGCTCAGCCACTGGTGGTACAAAACTCTCCGAACTCGGAACGCTACTGGTTCCCGAGATTAGGAAAGATCGCTGCCTGCGACCCCATTTCCTTTTTCACCAGAGAGCCGACCATAACTCGTAGAGGGGGGTAAGGACCGGAACGAATCACTTTCACGCGACGGTCATAAAAAATTATCTGACTGATGTCGCTATTCACTAGTGAGCTTCTCATATTGTTACAATGGCGAAAGCTATAGCCCTCTTTAGGAAAGTACAAGATACAAGAGTTGTTTTAGACTTAAATACTGTTAATATGAAAGTGGGGCAGGAACATGGGTAGATGACGGGCAACATTTAGCCACTCAGGTCGGGGTCAGAAGGAAGAGGGGTGTGAGGTCAGACGGGGGAGGAGTGCGGGGCTATAGTTATTAGCCGAAATATAGAAGTTTGACTTTCTTCTTAGTTTCCTTTTTAATCCCACCGGTGGGATCTTCGTGCATATATATGTATGTATGTATATACATGTGTATATATATATATATATATATATATATCATATATATATATATATATATATATATATATATATATATATTATATTTGTATATTTTCTCTGTCTCAGTCTCTATCCCTCTGTCTCTCTCATACCTTGCCGCTCACACAATCCGGAACGTGGCAGACCAGACTCCTTTTTACCGGTATCTCCACCGAGCTCAGAAAAAGAAAAAGAAAGAAAGAAAGAAAAAAAAAACAGAGGAAAAAAAAGTCGGCGACAGTCATGGTTGTTTTGTTTACATTCGCGACGTTCTATGGCCGATAAGATAGGCGGTGTGTGGGACAGCCAGACGTCACGCACCTTCGTAATCGAACCGGACTTTACTGCTTCAGAATATCTCTCAACCCTCACCTGAACAGAATTACCTGGCGTTATCACACTGGGCAATTTTTCCTCCGACTGTTGGACCAACTTTTACGAAGGAATCTGATAAACTGGAGGAAAATAATTTTCGTCCAGCATATCAAATGACATTCGATGTGTATTTTGTTGAGAAAAATAATAATGTGCTACAGTAATTTGACGGCGGAAAATGTCCTGGAGGTGGGCGGTACCGCCAACTAATCGGAGGTTGGAGGAAGAAAAAAACAATTTGATACGGATTTTGATCTTTGGCACCGTACTTCATTGTATAATTCTTTCCCTTGTCAAAACCAAACGATTCCTTTCAGGTTGGTGTTCAGCCCTTACCTGAATCAAATCACCTGACGCTTGTGGCAGAAAAAGCGTTACAGTGAGGTACGGTAGCCACAAGTCCTCAAGCACACCTCTCGCGTCATGCAAGGTTGGCGTGCATGACCTGTGAGCATGACCTCTTCGCCTTCACCTCGACAGGCATTCTTCTTGTGCATACATGATTATGAGCACACACACACACACATACGCGCGCTCCAATTTGACCGATAAATAGACAGGACTCCACGAACGTAGGTGGTAAACATATATCGACAAACACACACACACGCGGGCGCCCGAGCGCGTGGCCTTGTGATTTGGTGGTTAGCGTATCAGCCTGTCATGAGAGATGTCCGAGATCGCACCCCGCACACGCCATTAATAGTTTCCACTAATACTGCAAGCCGTTACTATCTCCTTTGGGCAAGAGATGGGTGTACCTTTTTTTTTTTTTTTTTTTTTTGTAGGGTAATATTATTTCCTATAGATCGGTCATAACGATCCCAGAGCTCTTATCCGGACGCAAAATAGTTGTCGATCGCGAGTCCAGCGCGTGGTCCAAGATATAGGTGAATCGGTCGTACATGGGTTTATCAGTCGTTCACCTTATGAATCATCCAGGTGTCATGCAGAGCCATGAGTACGGAGGGGAGGAGGAGGAGGAGGAGGAAGTGTGCATTAGCTGTAAAGTAATACACGCGCTGGGAGCATACATACCACGCATGCCCTTGTGTATGTGCAAATGTGTACATGTGCACGTGCGTCTCCATGTGTGTGTGTATGTATGTGTGTGTGTGTGTGTGTGTGTGTGTGTGTGTGTGTGTGTGTGTATGTGCGTGTACGTGTACTTGTGTGTGTACATGTATGTGTATGTGTGTGTGTACTGTATGTTTGTGTACATGTGTGTGTGTGTGTGTGTGTGTGTGTGTGTGTGTGTGTGTGTGTGTGTGTGTGTGTGTGTGTGTGTGTGTGTGTGTGTGTGTGTGTGTGTGTGTGTGTGTGTGTGTGTGTGTGTGTGTGTGTGTGTGTGTGTATTTACCTAGTTGTATTATACGGGAAGGGGAGCTATGCTCGTGGTGACACGTTTTTGTATCTCGCAAGATCAAGTTTGTTCTTAAATTCTTGTATTGTGTTTGCACACACTATTTCTTCATTCAATTTGTTCCATATATCTATCACTCTGTGTGGGAAGCTGTTCTGTTTCAGGTCTCTTCTGTAATTATCCTTTTTGAGTTTCATTGCATGTCCTCTTGTTTTCCTTCTGTCCCGCTTTAATAAGTCCTCTCTATCAAGGCATTCTTTTCCTTTCATAATTCTGTAGATGGTTAGTAGGTCCCCTCGTTCTCTTCTTTGTCCTAGGGTTGGCAAATCCAGTTCGACCAGTCTTTGTTCATATGTCAGGTTTGCAAGTGTTGGGACCAACTTTGTCGTTGCTCTTTGTATTTTTTCTAAATTTCACATATTCTTTTTTGTACAGGGTGACCATATCAGTGCTGCATATTCCAGTTTTGGCCTTATTAGTGTGTGTGTGTGTGTGTGTGTGTGTGTGTGTGTGTGTGCGTGTGTGTGTGTATGTGTGTGTGCATGTGTGTGTGTTTGCGCGCGCGCACGAGCGAAAGTCTTTAAGATAACACTAATCAATATTAGGTGACTTATTTCCATAAATGCATCTACATTCTTTTTTCCAATCTCAACCGCGATGCTATTTATATGTATTCTTATCTTGTTTATTTACTCTTTCTTGTCATCCGGCGACACGTGCAGTGAACCCAGCGACAACGGTTGAATGTCGCAGGCAAGAGCACTCGAACAAGAACAGCGAAACTAACAAATACATTTCCAGGAAACAAGACGAGGAGTCTGCGCCAGAAAATGCTGAGTTGCAGCGGCCGAATCCGTCGCCTTTGCCTTACGCGCTTGGACTGTTGGAGAAGGTTATAGGCACTGCTGGGAGTTGGAGAGCGGTGCGGGATTCGAACCCACAAATAAGCAAATGCGAGACCAGAACGTTTCCGATTACGCAAACAGCAAACATATTCATAAAGAAACAAAGGAGGGCATTTGGACTAACATAATGATCAATAAAAAATATATAAAACAAAAATTAAATACAATAAAAATAATAATACAATAAATGTCAACAAAATCAGATTAATAACACATCCATCAATAAACAAAACTAAGATAAAAAGAATTAAAATCCCAATAAATTCATCTATAAAACAAAATAAAATAGAAAATAAAAATCCAACACACGATCTATTACAAAAATGGTATAACACTGTTATGCTATTGAAAAAGAAGATAACAGGCACAACAATCTACCTAATGTCTCTTGTCAACACACCTAAATATTGTCGTACTCAATTCATGGCAGCATTCACAGTTGTCACAAACACACTTCTTATCGTATTGACCTCAAATAAACAAACCAAAAATACATATATAAAAGATAAAATAGGTCTCACAAAATTAAAATGGTAAAATAAAAAAGTCATCTTCAAATATTTGTTGTTCCCAATTTATGCAAAATATCAAACTTTGAACCTTTAACTAGCCACCATAACTAAACCTTTGTCACCACAAGAACTATCAACAGCATTACAAGAGTAAGAATATGACCTTACCCAAACACGTATTTTTCTGAACTTGTTCATTAAGAGTATAAGTGTACATGGAGGTTCTAGAGCAGTGGTTCCCAAATTTTTTTTGGCCGCGACCCAAATCCAAATCTGGTGAAGATGTGGCGACCCAAGAATCAAAAAGCAATTTCGAAAGTCTTCTTTTATTGAAAACAAGATTATAGGGAAGCTTTTGATTTTTATTATCTTTTTTTCTAACAAGGTCTCACGACCCATTCTTGAACACTTCGCATGGGTCGCGACCCATAGTTTGGGAATCACTGCTCTAGAAGAAGAAATTGCGAAGTCGACAATCGATATTCTTAAGCAAGCACCAGCCAGAAGTCTTTGTTATCTATGTGAACTGCACAACACATCTATAAGTTAATCTAATCCATGTCTAGAATGTAACCCAAGAAGTTTTACTAAAGACTAGACAGAACCTTTCGCGCCTTCTAGACTCCTTGAGGCACTCCGCCCTTAGGAGGAACTCTGAATAGATTTGGTCCATAGATGAGTAGATGAGGAGATGAAGGGTTGGGGTGGGAGCTGGGGGGGGGGTGGTTTCGTCTTTTTTTTTCGAAATTCGGGAGTGAAGAATCACTCCCACGGGCTTTGTTTGAGCCCGTGCGGTGGTGTTTATGTAAGCCACACCTTGTGGAGAGGAGGTGGAATAGTATAGCTAGTCAGAGGGTGATAGGGGGCAGTAGAAAAGAAAAGCTGCGGCTGCTAGAGCGGCGGTGGACGCTCTAGCAGCTGACGGAGCTCATAGGGGATTTGGAGGCGGCAGAGGCGGCTCACAAGACATTCAGGGGGAGCCGGTGGTCCTCGTCTGAGGAGTGTGTGTGGTGATGAAGAGGTGATAATAAACCATCTTTGGTTATCTAGACACTCTGTGAAGGAGCTGTACCTCGCTGCACGGCTTTTGACCCAAGCGCTATGGGGTTCAACAGGTATGGGGAGTAGAACAACGCGTACCCATTTCTCAATTTATTTATTTTTTCGTAAGTCAAATATTTGCAAAAATGGAGCGCTTTGTACTTCTGAACATAAATCCTTTACCCATCCTAAGGGTCACACTGGGTTATTTTTCTTCCGATTTTTGGGGTATATCTCCAGCCCACAGTTTTAGGGAAGGAATCTGATATGTTGTAGGGAAATAATTTTCCTCCAGTATATCAAATGCCATTCTATGTAAACTGTTGAGAAAACAACATAGTTTGCCATGGCGATTTTACGTCGGACAATTCTTCGTGTGGACAATTCTTCCTGTGGGTGACAATTCTTCACGTGGAACATTCTGGGTTTACGATTTTTCGGTTGTATAAGTTGATGACAATAAGCATAACCCTCATTCAACCAAACCAAACATAACCTCACCTAACCTTTATTCCACTGTTGATATTCGGCGTACTGGGGTGACAATTCTCCAGGTGGGATCTCATGGGGTGACGATTCTTCATGTGGACGTTCTGGGGTGACAATTCTTCAGGTGGGATCTTGGGGTGACAATTCTTCAGGTGGGATCTCGGGATGACAATTCTTCATGTGGGCGTTCTGGTGTGACAATTCTTCATGTGACCCGAAAAAGTTCTGGAGGTCAGTGGTATCGACGATGAACTGGAAACTGGAGGAAAGATAGCCCAGCGTGATAAGGTCTTTAGTGTGGAGACTTGGTTCTAGGCTCATTCTCACCAAAGCCGGCCACTTTGTTTACAAGTCCGTCGCAACGTGGGTCACTATCAACATTCGGCGTCATCATGTTTACCTCCCAGCTCTCTTTCAACAACCTCTCCTCTTCCTCTCTGATTAGGAAGAGGAGGAGGAGGAGGAGAAGGAGGAGGGGGGAATGGATCTTGCACCCTTCCTTATCAGCTGACTACGACAAACACTTGAATTTGCCTTCATTCGCCTGATTAGAAGAAGTAAAGAAGTCAAACGATGGACTACGGACAACTACGTTCTTGAGATTGGTCGACCTTGCAAGGCGCGGGGGGGGGGGGGTGAGGGAGAGGAGAAGAGGGGAGAAGAGGGGAGAAGAGGGGAGAGAGGTTAGCGTACTTGACACGACCGTAGGAATCCCGGGTTCGAGACTCACGGGAAGAGCGAGTTCATCGTTCAAATCCGAGGAGCCGTATACCAGAGGCTGTATTGTCCCACACAGGGATAATCTGGTGGTCCTGCAGGGGACACAATGTTTAATGATATAGTCGTGGACCCAATCGCTGGTGATCCTTGTTATGTACTTTTGCTGGCTGCCGTCAGGCGATTTAATTCACTTGGGATACTTCACCTACTCCCTTTCTCTTTGGGTAATTATGGGGCTTCCTTCAGGTGAATAAAATCGGCCTGTGGTAGCCAGAATAAAGACAAAAGACGTGGTTCTTAGAGAAGGAAAGAGAGACGAGAGAGAAGGTATAGAGAGAGAGGGAACAGGAAGGGAAAGTAAGAAGAGAGAGGGAGGACGGGAGATTGGAAGAGAGGAAGAGAGAGTGTGGGGGAGGGAGAGGACGAGGAGGGGGATGGGGAGAGTATGGGGGAGTTGAGGGGGAGAAGAGACAGAAGAAGGAGGAGGAGGAGGAGGAGGAGGAGGAGTGGCGGAGTGGCGCGTGTTGGTAAATACTTGCTGACGTCATGTCGTACATACCTGTTATCCGTACATCAAGGTTATGGTGGCGATGGTGTCCATACACACACACACACACACACACACACACACATACAACTGACCACTTCTTTTTCGAAGGAGTGCCGCATAGATGAACAAAAACGCCTGGCAACTAGTGAAGAATGAACGTTGGTTTAAAAAAATAAAAATATGAAGAGAAGAAAAGCACTTGTGGAAGTTGGCATGTCAGTCGGTAGCTCTTTTGAAAGAAGCAGGAAAAGATGCAATGAAGAAAAAGGAAAACTAGTAATTATTGACCGATCATTGCATCAAACATATACAAAATGTTTTCCAAGATTCTTAAACGAAAGTCCGAAGTAAAATAGTTATAATCGCAGGTGATCATCTTGAAGACGTTGAAGATTCAATACTGAAAGTGGTTTAGGATTATGAATATTGAATAAAGATATGTTTACAACCAATACATAATGCCAGCTATGATCTACGGATGAGACTTGCAAATTGATGAAGGCAAGATGCAAGATGCTGTAATGATTATAATTTATTTTATATTATTTGTTTTTGTTTTGTTATCATTTGTCTGTCTGATTTTCATTTATTGTTAGTTATATGTCAACTTATTATTATTTACTATTTACCTGTTTGTTTATCATTTAACTATACCTATGCATTTATTTGTGCATTTTATTTGTTATTTACATTGTTATATTTTTTATTTTTTATTTTATTATTATTATGATTTTTTCGCATCCGACCTAGATATGGACCAAAAGGTCTCCTGTCGGCATGCTCCGCCTTTGTAATCCTTTGTAAACTGAGAATAAAATTAGGAATGCACAAACAGACGTGGAAAGATCGATGCTGGGAGTAATATTGACATTGACTGACATAAAGAGGCCTAGTTAGGCAAGAGGAAGCCAAAAAGAAGAAATGGAACTGGGCAGCGAGTGTAGGCAGGAAGAAGACAGCTGACGGATTAAGTGTGTTGGTGACTGGACGCCGCGATATGGGAAGCGTGGAGGAAGGCGACCGGATAGCTGTCGAGACGAGGTAGAGAATTTTTCAGGAGTGACGTGGCAGAGGTTGACTAAGTGGTCCGATTCGTGTAGAAAGTTGGAAGAGGATTTTGTCTAGCAGCGGACTCCGTATAAGCTGAATTTAAATTCCTTGCAATACTATGTCGAAAGCCATTGTTCTCATCCTCCCAAAGTTAATTAAGTTTTTCTATCCTAAACCAGTAAAGGTGTCTACTTATATTTTGAAAAACGGAAGCAAAAGAAGAAACAATATGAAAAAAGGTGAAGAAAAATAAGAAGAAAGATAAGTGGAAGATGATGAAGAAAAAGAAAACGAAGAAGAGAGAAAACAAAGAAGAACACGAAGAAGAAAAATAATAATACGAAGAAGAAGAAAATGAAGATAGAGAAAACCAAGATCTAAGAATATAAGGTCTAACCACTTCCGACCGAATTTCGAGGGAGTTGGCGCAGCGAGCCCGTGAACGTCACTTGGCTGTTCAAAGTGGGGTTAGCGGGTCCTATAGCTGTCAGTTGAAGTTGGTCCGTCGTTCGAAAATGACGTCGCCTTCGCTCGCACCGCTCCACTCAATTATTTATATTCTGACAAATATTATATAAAATATATATATATATAATATATATAAAATATTATAGTTCCTGTCTATATATATGAATATATAATATATATGATATATAATATATATATATAATATAAAAAATATTATAGTTCCTGTCATCCTTGGCGTTTCACAGTTTTCTTCAATGTATCACAAAGAGAAAATGGACGCATCTAAATGACGTCAGAAGCTGCGCAGAACTACTCCAGCGATTAGACCTCTTTACTTAGACCTTGGAGAAAACAAAGAAGAAAACGAAGAAGAAAAATAATAATATGAAGAAGAAAACGGAGAAGAGAGAGGAAACAAAGAAGAAAACGAAGAAGAAAAATAATAATATGAAGAAGAAAACGGAGAGGAGAGAGAAAACAAAGAAGAAAACGAAGAAGAAAAATAATAATATGAAGATGAAGAAAACGAAGAAAAGGGAGAAAACAAAGAAGAAAACGAAGAAGAAAAAAGTAATATGAAGAAGAAGAAGAAAACGAAGAGAGAGGAAACAAAGAAGAAAACAAAGAACAACAATAATAATATGAAGAAGAAAACGGAGAAGAGAGAGAAAACAAAGAAGAAATCGGAGGAAAAATAATAATATGAAGAAGAAAACGAAGAAGAGAAAGGAAACAAAGAAGAAAACGAAGAAGAAAAACAATAATGAAGAAGAAAACGTTGAAGAGTGAGAAAACAAAGAAGAAAACGAAGAAGAAAAATAATATAAAGAAGAAGAAAACGGAGAGGAGAGAGAAAACAAAGAAGAAAACGAAGAAGAAAAATAATAATATGAAGAAGGACAAGCATGGATTCAGCTTCTGGGAGTAGGCTATACGAGAAGTTTCATACAAGACAAAAAGAGACTATGAGGCAACGACACTCCTCCCCCCCTCTCCCCCCTCCCCCAGACACTCGTTGGTGAGGAACAAGTTGATCCGCGACGGCACACAAAAAGGAAGAACGCATTAAGTAACGTCAACTGCTTCAGCCTTGTCTGCCATGACGACGGAGGTGCATCTTAATGACTCCATTTCCTTTCCTTGTTCTTTTTGTTCTTCTTGTTTGTTGTTTTAGCTGGATATGTTGTTGTTGAGATTTTTTTATTATTATTCCTGGTTCCCTTTCTCTTTTCCTTCGTTATTAGCGTTATTGTTGTTTTTGTTTTTGGTGGAATTAGTGATTTTTATTCACGTTTCTCTCCTTTCTCCTCTTTCTTCCCTTATACTCTTCCTCCCCTCCTCTTCTTTCTCTCCTCCTCCTCTTCCTCCCCTAGTCCACTTCCTCCAATACTCCTATTCCTCCCCTAGTCCACTTCCTCCCCTTGTCCTCTTCCTCTCCTCCTCCTCTTCCTCCCCTAGTCCTCTTCCTCCACTACTCTCCCCCTCCTCCTCCTCTTTCCCCCTTCTCCTCTACTCTTCTTCCTCAACTTCTCCTCTTCTTCCCTTCCTCCTCTTCCTCCCCTTCTTCCCTCCTCCTCTTCCTCCCCTCCTCCTCTTCCTACCCCTCCTCTTCCTTTCCTCCTCCTCTTCTTCCCCTCCTCCCCTACTCCTCTTCCTTTCCTCCCCCTCTTCCTTCCCTCCTCCTCTTCCTTCCGTCCTCTTATTCCTCTCCTCTCTACTCCCTCCCCCCTCCTCTACTTCCTCTTCCTCGACATAATCAAATCCTTCTCTTAATTCATCTTACAGAATTCATCTTGCGCAACACACGTCTTCGTTCTTATTATCTGCTATCTGTTATACACTGATAACGACTGCCTGAAGATTGTTTTCTATTTACTCTTCTTCAGCTTGACGTAAAACCTTTGTTGACAAAGGTAAAACAACGCAGTCGCCTCAACCAAGGACGGCTTCTGGGTGTCTTTATTCTCCCAAGTCCTTTTTTTACCAAGGGCGTAGCCTCAATATATATATATATATATATATATATTTTTTTTTTTTTTTTTTTTTTCTCTCTCTCTCCAAAATGTGACCCCTTTGTTGAAAGAGGAACACCACAGTTAGTGATAAAATCACCTGACACAAGCCAGAAAAAATTAACAAAGTTCTTCTCGGTATAGAAGGAGCTAAAGTGGGTATCACACTGGGCTTCCACGCAGAGCCTTTACATGCCTAAGTGTGCCGCCCCGGGGTAGACCTCAGTGATGTCCCCACCCTCCAACACAATCTGGAGGCACAGATTTCCCAACGAGCGGGGTGGTACAAAAAGGTGACGGCATATGAACCTCTATTTCTCCCCCGCTCCACTCCCAGAAGGATAGAAAAGCTGCTCTTCAGGCTGCGTCTCGAGGACCGTTGCCTCTAGAAGCTTAATCCCCAGAGCACCATGGAAGACCGACGGTGCAACCACTGCCGTGAAGAAAATGCCGAACTCCTCCTCCACTACCTGAGCGATTGCCCCGCTACCTCTTTACTCAGACGGGGACCATCGCCTCACCCTGAAGGTCTTGTGAGCCGCCTCTGCTGTCTCCAAAGCCCCTATGAGCTCCGTCAGCTACTAGAGCCTCCGCCGCCGCTCTACAAAGGATTACAAAGACGGAGCATGCCGACAGGAGACCTTTTGGTCCATATCTAGGTCGAATGCGAAAAAAATCATAATAATAATAAAATAATAAATAAAAACTATAACAATGTAAATAACAAATAAAATACATAAATAAATATATAGGTATGGTTAGATAATAAACAAACAGGTAAATAGTAAATAATAATAAATTGACATATAACTAATAATAAATGAAAATCAGACAGACAAATGATAACAGCTGCAGCCTCTCTTTTCTACTGCCCTCTATCACCCTCTGAATAGCGACACTTCACCTCCTCTCCACATGGTGTGTCTTAAATAAACACCACCGCACGGGCTCAAACAAAGCCCGTGGGATTGATACTTCACTCCCAGATTTAAAAAAAAAAAAAAAAAAAAAAAAAAAAAAAAAAATGCCTCCACCCCTTCTCTACCAATTCTTACCGCCAATTCTTACCGCCAATTATAGCGATTGGTTTGCGAAATAATTAAACAAATTTTTTAAATGATATTTAATGTCTCTATTGCAGAAAGGATAAAGGGAAAAGTATTTCATATTCTGGAAATAAACTCTCCTACTGGGATTCGAACCCTCGCCAGCGCGGCTTGCTTCGTAAAAGGCGAGGGTTCGAATCCCAGTAGGAGAGTTTATTTGTCAAAATGACACAAACATTTCATATTCTGTTGATTCTAACGCAAAATTCGTATACTGCGGTAAAATATTCAGGGCTCCTTTGATCTTTTTCTTATTATAATTATTTTGACAGCCTTGTGGGCTGCACAGAGGAGAATGGAGAGATCAATGAGTGTAATAACGCTGAAGACCGAAAGAGAGCAAGTAGGGTGAGAGAGCAGACTAGAGTGAAAACTATTGTGGAGGCGGTAAAAGAGAGGAAGTGGAACTGGGTAGGTAAGTTAATGCGAACGACTGATGAACGATGGAGCAAGTGTGTTACTGAGTGGACGCCACGAGATAGGAAGCGTGGAAGAGGGAGAACAGACGGAAGGTGAGGTGGAGAGACGAGATTGAGAGGTTTGCGGGAGTGACGTGGCAGAGGTTGGCGCGGTCGTGTGAATCATGGAATGCTATGAAGGAGGCCTTTGTTCAGCAGTGGACTCAGGATGGCTGATTTGATTGATTATGCCGCCCCCCTAAATGTGCCCCCTCCCCAAAGGCATATGCCCCCCCCTTCTTCACTAGCGCCGACTAGCTTCACTAGCCCAGACTAGCTTCTTCACTAGCGCCGACTAGCTTCTTCACTAGCTTCACTAGCACCGACCGTTGGGAGATCGTTTGAATAAGACGATTTCGGTTACAATATTTGAATTTTCAAATCTCCAAATATCAAATTATCTTTCCGTCATGCATAGCAAAGCTGATTGATGAACTAAGAGATTATAGACCTATACACATGCCAGACATGCTGTTGAAGTGTTTTTGGAGAAGTCTAGATGTCTGTAAACGAATTCATAATCTAGTTATTCACAAATGGAGGTTGGGGGGAGAAAGTCGAAGGTAAAATAGCCCAATGCGATAACCCTTTTGAAGAGTCTTTCAGGAACTTTTTCTTCATTAAAATCATCTGACGTCATTCAAAACAAACATAGAAAACGATAATCGTAATCTGACTAAACTAGTTTTGCTCTGACCCTCTTTGGCATTCGGAAGATTCCTTAAACCGGATTCAATCGCTTAACTAAAAGAGTTTCAGTTATCTCTGTGACAGCGCTCAACCCCACATCTGATGTCGGCGAACCCCTTCCGTCCTGGGTGGTACTCTTCCTCCTGTCGTCAGGGGTATTTTTTATTAAAATCAGTGGCAATCACTGTCTATAGCAAAGGGGATATGGTAACGAGGGGTGTAATCAGTCTACGGGCGTTGTTTACAATTTCGACATTGGAGAGACCAAATTAAAACTCAAATACCAAAAAAATAATGTGCGTGTGTGTGCGTACGTGTGTATTCACTTGGTCTTTTTTGGATCACGTGTTCGACTCGTGATCGACAGCTATTTCCCTCCTGGAAGAGAGCTCAGAGCTCGTAGGTCCGATCTATGGGTGTGTGTGTGTGTGTGTGTATGTTTGTGTATGAAAGAAAGGGAGACAGACAGAAAGAGAAAGAGAGAGAGAGAGAGAGAGAGAGAGAGAGAGAGAGAGAGAGAGATGAGAGAGTACGTATAATTGTATGCCTCTTTTAGCCTATGTGCGTCATTATCTATGTCTTCTTTTGTCCATGCGTGCGCGCCTGAGAGCATGCACACACACACACACACACACACACACACACTCTTTTAGCAACAGCAACCCAGAACCGCCTCTGGCACATCCGGTCGGAAACAACTGAGGTGATGTAACGTGGAATAATGACGACCTGGTGATGGCCCGTCACCCTCACAGCGATCAGACGGGACGTGACGTCACGACAACGGGTGATGACGTCACGACTGGCCCCGGGGTACGCGTACACTGCCATTGCTCATAGAGACCATTGTTCCAGGTGTTTTCATTCACTTGCGAGATGGACCCAAGTCCCAATGCTGGTGCTCGTTACTAATATCATTAGGATGGAGGTCGTTAAAGAAATATAATAGATGTGGTAGTAGTAGTAGTTACAGTTTATCATTATTATCACCTTTATTATTAATCTATTATCATTATGATTATCATAATTATTATTGTTATTTATTCTTATTCTTATTATATATATATATATATATATATATATATATATATATGTGTGTGTGTGTGTGTGTGTGTGTGTGTGTGTGTGTGTGTGTGTGTGTGTGTGTGTGTGTGTGTGTGTGTACAATGTGCACCTCCCCCTCTTTTCCCTTAAGTAAAGAAAGAGAGAGGGAAACAGCAAGAGAGAGAGAGTGGGAGAGAGAGAGAGAGAGAGATAGAGAGGGAGAGAGAGAGAGAGAGAGAGAGAGAGAGAGAGAGAGAGAGAGAAAGAGAGATAATTAAACTTGACCCACGTCCTGTCAGAAACGAGGTCACGATATACATTTGCGGGAATATCTGTCTGACCTTTTTTTATTATTATTAAATTATACGAATGCAGCAGCAACAATGACCTTTCATTTGCACTCTGCTGGGTCATTTCCGGATGTCCGCTACAGTACACGACGGACATATTCGATCTAACCGAGACACGAGATGACGCATCCCTGGCACCATGACGTCATTGTCATTGACGAGTGCCAATGACGTCATCCCCTCAACCTCAGGTCATCTAGTTCTCTCTCGGTACAATGACGTCGTTGGTGTGACGTCATTAAGCCTTGACCTTGACTCCAAACGATGCTTGGTGCCGGAGTGTAGTCTCGATCCTTCCCTGAATAAAATCGCCTGGCGATAGACTGGCCAGTGTTACAAAGGATTACAAAGGCGGAGCATGCCGACAGGAGACCTTTTGGTCCATAACTAGGTCGGATGCGAAAAAAATATATAAATGATAAAAAATAGACAAAATAAAATAAAAATTATAATATAAATAATAATAAATAAAGTAAATAGTATATAGGTATAGTTACATGATAAACAAGCATGTAAATAGTAAATAATGATAAATTGAGAAATAACGATAAATGGAAATCAAGCGAATAATAGACAAATAATAACAAACAAATAATCAAATAATATAAAATAAATGGCAGTCATTACATCTTGCTTAAATGTTTACATCTTTTTCTACGTCAGGGTCGCTGCCGTTCTTGCGAAGGGTGCATTTATTTGCGATAATATCCTAAATATTCGTTCACACATATAACAACAAATTACCTGTTCTCTGAATTTCTTTCGTTTATCTCAGCCTAAAATGTTTGTCATCAACGTGATGGAGTCTCCAAACGCTCTAGCCAAATAGGACAATGGATCGATGACGACAACATACGTCATGATGACGTCATGATGACGTAGACAGTGAACACCACCCACTACTACTTTATTTTTTCTTCTCCATATTTTAGGATGCTCTGGACGAGTACAATCAAATCTATACATTCTGACTCACTCCAAACAATTTTATTCAGCCCAAAGGAACCCTTGCATGCAAATAAAATATTACAAAGGATTAGAAAGGCGGCGCATGCCAACAGGAATCCTTTTGGTCCATATTAAGGGCGGATGCGAAAAAAATTACAATAATGATAAATAAATAAATAAATAAATAAAAATTATAATAAAGTAAATAATGGTAAATAAAATAAATGCATAGGTATAGTTAAATAATAAAAAACAGGTAAATAGTATGTAATAATAAATGCACATATAACTATTAATAAATGAGAATCAAGCAAATATTAATAAACAAACATCAAACAAGCCAATATCACAATAGTTCAATTCCCGGACCTATTGTGTATTCTTCTGACCTTCCAGCATGGAAATCAATCTGCCTTCAACTGAAAAGAATCGTCTATCATTAGCCAGAAGAAAATCAACGAAGAGAAATGTTCCTGTGAAGGAGGTTAATCAAGAAAACCTTAAACCCGTTCAACACGGGGGTTTGTCTTTGGTTAAGTAACACCCAAAGCAATTAACCAGAATAAGATATATATAGTGCCACACACACACACACACACACACACACACACACACACACACACACACACACACACACACACACACACACACACACACACACACACACACACACACACACACACACACACACACACACACACACACACACACACACACCTCTCATGGCGCTGTGGTTAGAGCTCTGGCCTGCCACTACGGAGGTCCGGGTTCGACTCTCGCCCGGGGCTGAAATAATATCAGTATCGCAGCGCTGAGGGGTGTTACTCCAACTCTCGTGGGCGGGGAGTTGGGTGTGTGTGTGTGTGCAAGGTCATAGCATTACCCATAGATCGGACCTACGAGCTCTGCTCTCTTCCAGGAGGGAAATAGCTGTCGATCACGAGTCCAACACGTGATCCAAAGACCAAGTGAATACACACACAAAAGCCTCTCGGTGACGTCACATAGCCCTGAGTTCGCACGACACCGGCGCGACGCGAGGTCAACTTCGAGGAAGGAAGGGCCGAGGACAACTGTAGCCCATAGCAACAAGTGTCTCATTTCGAGACAAAATATCGTCATCCTAACTCCGACGACATTTTGCGCAAATTGACAAAAATAAGATAAAATAGAGTAAAATAAATAAATCCCAAATATATTTTTGATGGATCCTTGAATTACTATTGTCATCATTATCTACTTTTCTATTCATATATCGTTATCATCATTATGATCTATCCTTATTACCATAATCATTATTATTTCTATCACGTTATTAATTTATTTGTTCATTAATTCTATTTATTTATATATTTTATTCATCTATTTATTTTCATGTATACATACACACACACACACACACACACACACACACACACACACACACACAAACACACACACACACACATATATATATATATATATATATATATATATATGTATGTATATATATATATATGTGTATATATATATATGAAATATATATATATACATATATATATATATATATATATGTATATATATATATATATAATATATATATATATTTTTTTTTTGGGGGGGGAGGGGAGTCTGTCGAGCAGGTCACATGTCGGGAGGGAGTGCATAAGGATCCCCCCACCCCACCCCACCCCCGCTTATCGTTGGTGGCGAACTTTCAAGAACTTTGGAGTTCCTGAAACCAGCTTCGGTTTGCTTATCGCCTGAGTACATTCGAATGCAGCTTTTATCACAACAGACCTTATTTACGTGGCACACACGCTCACACACACACACTCACACACACACACACACACACTTACATGAAACTTACACAAGTTTCTGTATCGCTGTTAACACAATAAGCCAATTATTATCATTATTATCTATTTATTGTTACACACACACACAGGAACACATAGGTACACAAAACACACAACATTTAGCTTGTGTGTGTGTGTGTGTGTGTGTGTGTGTGTGTGTGTGTGTGTGTGTGTGTGTGTGTGTGTGTGTGTGTGTGTGTGTGTGTGTGTGTGTGTGTGTGTGTGTGTGTGTGTGTGTGTGTGTGTGTGTGTGTGTGTGTGTATGTGTGAATCACCATGGTCGTATACTTATAGACTGATCGATGTGCAATACCTGACTTAGACAAATAATGCTTGCGTTATGAGAGAAGCACTCAAATATTGATCGGGGTTCGATCTCGGACCTCATACATGTCAGGTCAAAACACTAACGACTACCCCCACTAACCCGTGTGTATACCGTAAACCTAATGACTAACGATAAATGTCCGGTTTTGGTCCTGCGAGACAGACGTCGGAGTGGTTCATCTCCCCCATAGCTCGTTTTCTTATCTCATCAACATCCTCACCTCCACCTGGAGGTGCGGCCGAGAGGATTGGCACTTGGTTCCCGGATAAGGTCAAAGGTCGCTATGTTTTTCATCTATTGTTCACTCTCGTACGTACGTAGAGTTGACAACCGGTGACTGATCTTCTCAACCAACACTCCAACGTTTCTTCCCAGGGAGATCATTGGAAGGTGCATAGGACCGTTGCCTGCAGCTGTGGGGCTGTGGTTTTCCAGTCAATGAAACTCAAGGAAAGATCTATTACAGTCTATGCGGGTTTTCCATTCAGTTGAATAAAATCGCCTGACGGCAGCAAGAAAGTCGTACAAAGCAAAGAGAGGGTCAACCGCCAGAACATTATGCCGGCCCAAACGATCGTCTTCGTCCACAAGAAAACAGACTTTCTGTTTACTAGTTACATTGGTCAAACTTACGATCCTAAACCCTTTGATAAGTGTAGCCCATGAAGTCAGTTTCCTCTTCTTCATCGTCCTCAGGATTTGGGCTTTAGTCCCGCTGCTGCGCAGTTCCCAAGAAGGCAACAGGCCTCTCGTTATCGTCAGGTTCCAAAGTACACAGGGTACGTTGTCCTCCCAAGCGCGGTTCACATGTGCAATGTTTCGGCACCAAGTGTTGCCGAAACTGTGTTCCGGCAACATTTTTTGTAAACAAGTTTCGGGTTTCCGTGAAAATTGTCATCTTGCTCCCGAAATAGGAAACTTTTGGTGGCCTTCTCGCGTCGGAATAATATTAATATATAATGTTTGATGAGTTGGGGTGGATTAAAAGTGTGAGTAAAGACGCCTCTGGAACCTGACTACCCCAAGCACAAGCTTCGTGTAAAGCTGTTCACTCAAATAACCCTGGAAATCAAGACTCAGTCTGGACACAAGGTGCGCTGCCGGTCGCAGGAACAAAGTCCATAATCGGGTGATCAACGAGAGCGCCATGGTCCAGCTAAGCAGAAAAAAAAAAAAAGCTGCCGAGAAAACGGGAATTTGGTACCGAAACAGTGCACCCAT
>NC_134817.1:21167297-21187297 GCF_046742065.1 Oratosquilla oratoria | reverse complement strand
AAGTTGTAGGCTAGATTTTGCTTATATATTAGATAACATTACTAGGCCATCTAGAGCACAGTGTTGGTATTCATGTTATGTAGGGCATAATGAACGCCTTAATTAATTCCAGTTCATTAAAGAAGGTTATAATTAAAAATCTTTGTACACAAATCACTAGAAACGCCACAGAATTGGCAGATCCCCTAAATCAACAATTAATCTCTTCTATTTATATTTATTTTCAGAACCAGGAAAAATAATTTCTTCGGATTTTCTTTAGCATGGTTTAATATTAACACAAAAAATACATCTAAAGTAAACCATCATTAACGCAACGATACAGGAAGCTGAATTGTCGTCATTTGAACCTTCCCTGCATTGAAAATAATGATAATAACAATAATGATGATGATGATCAAATTTACCAAATTTACCCCAGGAAGAACAAGCCCTGTCAGTTGCGGCAAGAGGGTTTTTTGGGCCGATGTTTGGGTCGCCTCCCCGCCTGGCCAGGCCTGTCGGGAACCAAAGCGACAGAGCCCGCAGAGAGTCCCGGGAATCGAACTCGCGACCACCTGATCAGTTCGACACAGCAGCCACGCACAGCTTGATGATGATGATGATGATGATGATGATGATGATGATGATGATGATGATGATGACGATGATGACGGCGATGATGACGAAGATGACGGCGATGATGATGATGATGATGATGATGACGGCGATGATGACGATGATGATGATGACGATGATGACGGCGATGATGACGAAGATGACGGCGATGATGATGATGATGATGATGATGACGGCGATGATGACGATGATGATGATGGTGATAATGATGATCATGATGACGGCGATGATGACGACGACGACGACGACGATGATGATGATAATAATAATAATTTCAACAATAATTACAATGATAGTAATACTAATAATAGAATACATAAAAAAGAAAAAATCGCCTGCCGGCAGCCAGAAGAAAATGAACATAATCCCAGCCAATTGGAAATCCTTGGCCCGGGGACGTTTCCTCCCAAACCGAAACAAACTACAAGACGTCAGCCACAACAAACGTACACGTCATTACCAACATCCAGAAACGTACATATAGTCAACTGCGTCATAAACGTATCTCTCTCTTTTTTTTTTTTTTTTTTTTTTTTTGGTAGGGGGGAAGGGGTAAGATTCTTTTTAAAGTATTTACTGGGTTGAAGGTATGACACGTGTAACAAGCGTGACGTCACTCGTTATAGGGTCCAAATCTCTCAACACATTGATTAAACATGAACAAAGTCACTAAGATTTTGAATAAGATGAATAAATGAAACAGCACACTCACCCTCCGTCCCACACGAATTGAGCATTACTCTGGTTTTACTCTCGTTCTTCTTCAAACCTACTTTAAGACTCCTTGTTCAAATCATCGAGTACATCTTGCAAGTCTTCTGTTGATTATAAAATCAAATTAATGTCATCTGATTCGGTTTAACGGCACGAAACCCCGTCCTCCTTCTCCTATCAGGAGGCTAAAACGGTGTCTCTCCCAGAGGACTTTGTAGCGTGAAATTTGATCAACCATACCCTTGGTCCAACTCGCTCGCGGTAGGGTTCGAACCTCCGTCACAGGTAGTGCCGCTATAACCCCCTTGGGCAGCGGTCATCGGTATTTCCAAACTGATTAAAATATCGGTATTTCCAAATTGATTAAAATATTCCCCCCCATAAATCTTCAAACCTTGGTCTTCCCGACTCATCTTTAAGGAAAACCCAAGCCAATGCAAGCTGTGAATAGTTTGGATGAAATCTAATCACCCTGGAATACTTTTTCTTCGACATTTATTTTTTTCTTCTTCTGTATATCTATGTGGTCGAATTACAGCATTACATTTCATATAAATATATTTTAGAACATGTATAAGACGTTTGTTCATACCCTGATTTCGTATAGATTGTTGTTCTACTGAGTCAAAGGCCTTCTCGTAATCTACGAAAACTAATCACAGACTTAGTGTAATCTGTTTTCTTAACTGATTCATTGCCCGCAGAAGGGCTACAGTGGAGTTTCCCCTTGCAAAGCCTGCCTGATCTTTGGGTGGTCGCCAGTTAAAAATTGACCTATTCTATTTGCAAAACCTCCTGAAAATCACTTCCCATGACAACATTTTCACATTGAATGAGAATCAAACAAGAAACAATGGTCTCAAACTGTCCGGAAATAGATTCGATTTGGAAGTAGGTAGAAACAACTTTGCCAACCGTGTAGTAAATGAATGGAATAAACTTCCTGCACAGGTAGTGCAATGTAGTTCAGTTCGAAGCTTTAAGAATCAGTTAGATAAATACCTAAGTAAGATGCTGTAACGATTATAATTTATCTTATATTATTTGTGTTTGTTTTGTTATCATTTGTCTGTCTGATTTTCATTTATTATTAGTTATGTCAATTTATCATAATTTACTGTTTACCTGTTTGTTTATTATTTAACTATACCTATGCATTTATTTATGTATTTTATTTGTTATTTACATTATCATAGTTTTTATTTATTGTTTTATTATCAATGTGATTTTTTTCGCATCCGACCTAAATATGGATCAAAAGGTCTCCTATCGGCATGCTCTGCCTTTGTAATCCTTTGTAATAATAAACAAGATTGCTCAATAATTACTAAGGTCCCTCTGACCTCCTGCCCTGTGAGGTAAAACCACTACAGCATTGTACCATGATTCAGGAACACTTTTTCAGTACACTGTGGATACAAACAAGGGACCAGCAAAGTGATCCTGCGAAAAGGACATGGGAGAGAGTCATCTCCCTGCCGTCCTCATTTCCATTCGGAAATGCAACCCCGAGGGGCTGGTGTTCGGTCTCCAGGCTAAGTCCAAAAATCTCTCTTTATCAACCTCAGCTTTACGTCATCCACCTTTACACACAAAGAGAGCTAACAAATGGCGAACGTCTTCTTCCTACTACAAGTACATTCAGACGGTGGGGACATAGGAGCAGTCCCACACTAATACAACGCATTAAAATTCACAATAAAAGTCTACTCTTTCTATAATCATTTTCCTGTATTTAATAGCTTCATTTATATATATTTATATATATATATATATATATATATATATATATATATATATATTCGTGAAGTAAGGAAGCAGCTTTTCTTTGATGCATGTAGAATTAAATACGACAGCATTCTGACAATTGTCAGAATGCTGTCGTATTTAATTCTACATATATATATATATATATATATATATATATATATATATATATATATATATATATATATATATATATATATATATATATATATTGTCAGTGTATTTAGGCAGGAGTTTTTCTCTAATGCATGTTTCATTAAAAGTGATGGCTAGTTGTGCATTAATAATTTTCTTAATGGTATTTTCCATATACCTTATTAAGGATTTGTTTTCCTTAGGAAGGAAATTTATGACTTGGCTGTATGTAGTCATATTAGCTAGATCGCGATTTCGGGTTCAAGACCCTTCTTCAGTAGCTATAGGGATAAGAATTAATCCAAAGATTCTAGTAAAGATCTAAGTTTTATACTAGAGTTCCTATACTTGCTAATCACTGGGGGAGGTCACCTGGTATTACGGGCAGGGACGAAATGTCACGTGCGCTAGGGAGCCTCCGGGTTTGTGTTGTGGCGGAATGTGGCGTTTTGTCTCGTAGTTGGGCGAGTGGCGTTTTGCCTCGTATTGGCGTTTGTGGTGTTATGTCTCATGTTTGTATTTGTAACGGTTTGTCTCATGCTTGGAAGGGCTCTAAGGTCTTCTGCTTGTACATTTAGGTTTGGGATCAACTCTTTAATATACAACGCTTCTAAAATTGGGAGGCGTCTATCGTCAGTACATAAATCCAAAATCTCGGTGTTTTTCTCTAGTGTCTCTCTTGCTAGTGTTATGCCGTGGGCTTCTCTTAAGTGATTTTTAGGGGCTCCAGATGTCAGGTGGTATGAGAGGCGACGGGATAACCTCATTGTCGTCATGCCAATATAGGTGGATGGGAGGGCTTCACAGTTCCCTCGTGTACATGTGAACCTATAGATGACATGTGATTTCTGAAGTTCCTTTCTCTCTTGTAGGGGGCTGTTTCTAATAAGAAGGTGGCTAGTTTTCTTAGTTTTATAATAAATCACTAGATTTAGTATTTTTTCTGGATTGACTGGTTTAATGTTTCTTTTTATAATTTGTCTCATAATGCGTTCATCTTCTTTATAAGCTGACGAAAAGGTGGATTTATAATATATGTTGATTTTCTCTTTATTTTGTTTATCATTGTTGTTGTTATGCCAGCCGTCCATTATTTTCTTTGTTTGAAAATGTATCTCTTTTTCATTGAAGCCGTTATTGATCAGGACTTGAGTGGAACGTTCGATTTCATCATGCACTTGTGTCCATGTGCTGCAGTGAGTTAGTGCTCTTCGAATATAGGCACTGATGGTAGAGTCCTTATATCTTTGAGGGCACTCACTGGATCCATTAAGGCAGTGTCCAGGGTTAGTGGGTTTTGTGTACACTGTTGTATTAAAAGAATTTTCATTTTGTTTCACTAAGAGGTCGAGGAAGGGTAAAGCTCCGTCAATGCTATCTTCCATAATAAGGTATATGGAAAATACCATTAAGAAAATTATTAATGCACAACTAGCCATCACTTTTAATGAAATATATATATATATATACAGTATGTATATATATATATTATATATATATATATATATATATATGTATATGTATGTATATATATATATATATGAGAGTCTAGAGGAAGTTGAAGAGTATAATTATTTAGACCAGATGGTGAAGGTGATGAAAGATAATGATAATGATATAAAAAGACGCTTTACAATTGGTTGGAAAGTGTTTAGTAAATCCTGAGAGGCTCTCTACCTTTACGTTGAAACATAAAGTTTACAATCAATGCATTTTGCCAGCAATAATCTACGGGTGTGAGACTTGGAAACTAACAAAGGCAATGGAAACAAAACTAAGGACAGCACAGAGGAGAATGGAGAGATCAATGATGGGAATAACGCTGAGAGACCGAAAAAGAGCAAGTTGGGTGAGAGAGCAGACTAGAGTGAAAGATATTGTGGAGGCGGTAAAAGAGAGGAAGTGGAATTGGGCAGGTAAGTTAATGCGAACGACTGATGAGCGATGGAGCAAGTGTGTTACTGAGTGGACGCCGCAAGATGGGAAGCGTGGAAGAGGGAGACCAGACAGAAGGTGGAGAGACGAAATTAAGAAGTTTGCAGGAGTGACGTGGCAGAGGTTGGCGCGGTCGTGTGAATCATGGAATGCTATGAAGGAGGCCTTTGTTCAGCAGTGGACTCAGGATGGCTGATTTGATTGATTGATTATATATATATATATATATATATATATATATATATATATATATATATATATATATATATATGTATGTATATGTATATCAGCAGGTTGGCCTCCTCGAGTTTTTCGATGTTGATGGCTTAGAATTAAAGTGAATTGTGGTTGGTAAATATATATATGTATATATACATATATATATATATATTTATGTATATATATATATATATATATGTATACATATGTATATATATGTATATATATATATATATATATATATAAATATATATATATATATATTTTTTTTTTTTTTTTTTTTTTTTTTTAAGATAGATATCTTGCTGTCTCCCGTAAGCTTGTTATTTTCTGGTCTTGTTAATACTTTTAACTTTCCGAGTAGTTTCCTTTATATGATTTAAGTTTCTCTTTCTTCTCTCTAATGTCTGCGTTTCATTGATAAGCTGGTGCATTTCAGATCTATTTCGTCTTCCTTTGATTGATTCTGCTTGTTTGTTTGTTTACTTTTTCTTTCTATTAAATCACTTATTAATTTCACTAAGGATTTTGGTACATCCTGCCTTCCCTGTTAATTCCATAATGATACCCAATAAATAATAATTCACATTTTCAATGATGTCCTCCTTAATTCTTATTTACTTTTTTTTTTCTTCTTCTTTTTCCATCTGAAATTTCTTCTTATCCATAATTTTCGCAAAGTTTATTTTCGTCTTGATGACTTGTTTATTTCAGTTCTGAAACTGAATTAAACTGTGCACCCTGACATTCAGTAGTCACTATTTTTATGAAACATTAAAATATTGCTAAGGTTGCAGCTGTCATTTCCTAATGTGAAGCTTATTGATATTACTACTACTACTACTACTACTACTACTACTACTAGTCATAATAATAATAATAATAATAATGATAATAATAATAATAATAACAATAATAATAATAATAATAATAATAATAATAATAATAATAATAATAATAATAATAATAATAATAATAATAATAATAATAATAATAATAATAATAATGATGATGATAAAAACAAAAATAATACATACATACATATACCAAAGGTTAATAATAACAATAATAATGATGATAATGATAAAAACAATGATAATAATAATAATAACAACAATAATAATAACAACGACAATAATAATAACTATTGTTATTATCATTATTACGATAAAAACATTAACAAAACAACAGCAATGATAAAGATAACACCGCCCATCTACGCCATCAAGCACTCCGACTCTGCCGGCGATAAGTCCAAGGAAAGATAGTTTACGTTTCATACGATAATCTTCGACGTTTCGGATGCGGACCGTGCACATCCACAGGAGAGGATTGGGGGGGAGGGAGGGGCACGTGGCCTGTGGCCTAGATTCCGACACAATCATATGATAGTGTCACCCCTGTCACCCAATGACACACTTGGCTCAGTGTTTACATTAGCGTCTGAGTTTTAATTCGGGAGAGAAGGAAGTCTCCCTGATTGATGAGGTCATAACTGTTGACTAATTTCTACAACCTAGATGTTTAATTTAGGTTTGTTTGGATTCCAACCCCTCTGGAGGATCTTGCAAGATAACTTCGCCTTGCCAAAGTTTCTGGTCTGACCAATTTGGGTTTAGGTGTCACTTGATTAAAGTAAATATAAGAAGAATTTTACTACATGCCAGGTCGCAATGGAACCCCTCAATAATTCGGGAGACGCTGATGACGATAGCTAATGTGTTGCATAAGAGAAGGTAGAAGGTCAACCGGAGATTAACGTTGATGAAATGAAGTTAACAAGTGGATATTAACTGCGAAGTGAAGAACAACTAGATTCTAGATAGGCGGGAAAGAGTTGGGTTTAGGTAAAGGAAACTTGGAGGAAACATAGATTATACAATCAATTGCGAAGTGAAGAACAACTAGATTCTAGATAGGTGGGGAAAGACTTGTGTTTAGGTAAAGGAAACTTGGAAGAAACATAGATTATACAATCAATTGTCTTTAAAAGTAAGAAGTAATAAAATTATTAATATCAACATTAAAAATATGAAAAGGCACACAGTGAACATAGCTTAAAAAGGAAAAAAATATGGTCGAATTGTTACCAATAATTAACATGAAGAATACGAGAAAAATATAAATACATCTTTTTTAGAAGCTCTGCCAAGAGATTCGAACCCCGACCTGCGTGGAGTTTCTAGAATGTTCAATCTGTCTTAAACATACACATATATACATATTCATACTCGACAATATCTAAAGAACATTGCCCAACAGACATTCCATCACCGTCGGAAGAGGCACACGTACATTAACGGTGGCCGCACACTAGCATTTCTTAATAGTATGCTACTTACTTTTGCTACTTCGAGTAGAAACAACATCCAGTTACGGTATTTTGTTTTTCAACTTTCCAAATGTTAACTCTTGCGCTATATAATCGTAATGACAAGCTGAATGACGAACTATGAGAAGTTAAACCTAAAATACAAATGTTAGACACATTGTTGAGACGTTCTTGCGGAATACTAGAATAGTGTAACTGAAGTTGTTCCTATTCAAACGAAATAGCAAAAAGCAAGTAGCATGCTAGCCTAATGTGCCGCCACAGCAACGCGCACCGAGACATCTACGAAATCAACACAAAACACACTAATCGTCCAACATGTCTGGACACTCATTAGATAGGCCCTCATTCTCTTTCTAAAAAAAATAAATAAGAAAAAATAAATACATAAATTAAATAAATAACGAGTCTATGACCCCACAAAGATTACCTATGGGCAATGGAAGACTCAAAGAAAAAGCAGGACTCTGAAAAGCCTTGTGGCCATTCAGACGATCAAAAGATCTACCCGTAGGTGCACAGACCTGACAAGGTCTCTTTCAGTGCGTCGACATTTTTTTTTTTTTTTAGAAGCTCTGCCACGGGATTCGAACCCTGACCCGTGCGTCCATAATCACGAGGTCAAGACGCTAGCAACCGTGCTACGTGTGATGGTTCAAAAGAGCTGTACAAGTCCCCGACCACGCTTCACGTAACATCAGAAGATCTTGTCTCATTTTCATCCGAGCCCTCCGACAAGTTGTGTATGCACAGTATACCGTATACATTACACCGTATTAATATATATATATATATATATATATATATATATATATATATATATATATACATATGTATATATATATATATATATATATATATATATATATATATATATAAATGCTGCACTTTGTTCACAGTGTTTATTGTTAACATGCGTTACTCTGCAACATTAACTAGCATCTCTCCTTCAACTGTGCTGTTATACTTCTGAAGGTGTTGTCAAGCACCACAAATTCAGTTTCCTCTTAACCCATTACTGAATTATTTTCAAGATATACCCAGCAGTGTGGCGGGGATCGGGGATGACTCTTCATCCGGGAGGTGTTGAGATGGGTGGGACGTTGGTGAAAGACCATTTGGTATGTATGAATGTATTTATGTACGTAAACATGTACGTATGTATATATGCACAAGTATCACAAATCACACGTGACTACACCGTTATGCTGATTACCACAGGGAAAAGAAAAGTTCTTGGAATCCGAGCGCTTTCGTGACATTTGTTCACATCTTCAAGGATTACAATAGAATGAATAAGTACAGAGTAAGATGAATAAAGACGTATGTATATATGTATGTACGTATGTTTCCATGTATGTACATATGTACGTACGTGAGTTGTTCTATGTTGGTTGGAGGCGTTGGAGATCATTTATCTTTTGTGTTCTTTTCTTTATTGCGTCGCCTCCGTGACTAGCGTTTTCCATCTGAGGTGACGAAGAATATGGTTGCGATTTCCAACATTATTTTACAATTTATAATTCTAAACATCTTCTGCTTGTTGATTTACAAATATTTGCATTACAGAACTAAGTATGGACACTTAGTATTTATTTAAACTCTATATAATCTTATATATACAAGGAGCGCTGAATTATAATAAGTAATATAATCTATATGGTTGAATCTGCCGGTTGAGAATACAAGTGTTCTAGGCGGTTGAACCTCAGGGCAAACCAAGTGGACCGCGGGTCAGATCACACAATAGGTGGTCCGTTGAAGTTTGCTGATACCTCCAAGGTGTGACGTAGAGTAGCCAGTGCATGCACGTGTGCACACACTAGTATAGAATAATTCTCAAGAGCAAGTAAAAAAAAAACATACCGGCATTTCTTGCAGGATACATGTATGCATGTATGTATGTAATATGTATGTATATATATCCCCGTACAGTTAACTCGCCACCCACGCTACCCTATTTGATCTACGCACTACTAAAAACCTACAGATCACAAAAATTCCCTCATTAATTCACTGAAATCCTAAATTTCCATTTACCAGAATAAAATAGCCTGTAGCTAATCAGAACAGAATTTCTAGATTGAAAGAGAAACGCAGTTAGATAAACTAGAAACCAGTTTTCAGTGGATTATTTTCGTTCTTACCTCAGCATCTTGACAAAACGGTGATGCTTCGATTCTCCAAGCCGTTCTCGCTTTACAAAGGATTACAAACGAGAAGCATCCCGACAGGAGACCTTTTGGTCCATAACTAGGTCGGTCGCGACCTTGTGTTTGCATGGATAATTAATCTTTCGTGTCCTTCTGTTCTTCTGTGAGGATATGACGTATTTAGACAAAGCTCTTCCGTTTTCTTTTGGGTTCTGTTGTCGAAGTTATTTTTGGTTTATTTGTTGCGTTTTGACTCATGTCTGGAAAAAGAAAATATATATATGGGGCAGACTTCTATGATTGGTGATTAATACACACTCAAAAAAATATATATTGAATGAAATATAATAATATAAAATATATGAATAAATAAATCAATAAATACATGAATTAACAAATCAATAAATGAAAAAATAAATACATTAATAGTTAAATAGGTACATAAACAAATACTAGTCACATATACTATTGTCTAGCCTCATTTATCACCTCTACAATATGACTCAAATTCTTCTGACCCGCAGGAAAGAAAAAACTGGTTATCTCTGGTGAAATAATCCTCCTTAAAAAACTGTACATCTTTGCTGAATAAAATCACCTGACGGCAGCAAGAATCAATAGTAATATAAAACGAAAGCGAAAGGATGCTTCGAATACATAATTATCTTACCTAGTTGCTACTTAGTAATTTGCTGTAATAATTTTTTCTACAATCTATCTGCCCACTACTTGCCAATCGTACAAAATCTGTTAGACAAGAAACACGTAAGAAAAATACGTTAATCTCTTATCGTAAGTTTTGTAGCCATGAAGATACACAAGCCTATCCATCGACATGCTAGGTAGAAACAAGGTGTAATCGAAGATAACGGTTTTTCGTTTCAAAATGTTTAGTAACAGTTTATGAGCTCGCTAGTCCTCGACATTTTGAAAGTAAAAAAGAACAACCTTATTTAGAATATTCCTTTACTTTTTCCCGCCTATACTATGTGTCAATCACTGATAAATGATATGTATATACTTACAACCAATATGTGATATATTTCACTTGGGAGAATATTCGCTCAATCTTCTTGTCGGTAATAACAGAAACTTGGCGAACAAGCGACATGACGTCATAATCCTCGGACGACCGTCAAATCGAATTTCTTTGTTTTTATAAATATTTGTTACAAAGATTACATAAAGCTTCACTGGACTATTTTGCATTTGTCTATTCTAGAAAATTGTAATAATATATTTTTGTGTTGATATTTCAGTCATGAATTAAGTCCGCACATTCTTACTTGTACTTTGTAATAATACATCTAAAAAAAATTGTAAACGCAAATGATAATTGTAAACATTTGTTTTTCTTACCGATTCGATATGCGTGATGCAATCTAAAATAATAATATCCTCTCACTCAAGTCCATTAATAAGTATTCACAATTTAAAATGAATAAATAAATAAATAAATAAATTTAATTCGTTGAGTTGCCAAGTACTATTATATACTTGAATATCTGAATTTAAGTTACAGTCGACTTCACTGTCTAAGTAATGATGAGTCTGCACAATTTGAGATATGAAATAGGACACCACTGTTAACTGTAGTAGTCGTACAATGAATACCAAAAGTAATGTTGAATGTTCACGATGACAATGAGAATAAAAACTAATTAAACAAACCCAGCAATATCAGAGTAGAAGTATTAACAAGCACGTTGTCACATAGATACACTTTCTCTATTAGGAGTTTTTAAATTTCGCAACGTAAAATCACAATTCCTGCTTCCTACGCAGTTTCCCTTCAAGGCTGTGTCCATCTAGTGAGGTGGAGAGGGTCAAGTGGAGTGGGAATGTGAGGTGGAGAGGAATGATGAGGTGGATCGGTAAAAGTTACTTACAGAGATTTTAAACGAGAGATACAATTTCAACTTATCTCCTCGTTATCTCCAAACACCTTCCACCCAACCTCACCCTTTCCTCCTCCACCTAAAAATAATGTCCTCACGTACACCCACAATTCACCAGCTCTTCTATCCATGAATTGAGTGATGATAACCGTTCTCCTTCCTGTTTTCCCCACATAATATAGGCTACTGACTGACAGATAGACAGATAGATATATACAAATATAGAAAACAGAGATTTCTAAAGATAGAAAGATAGAACTGGACCCTAACCATTGACCCCCATACCCACACTCTATAGACAATATGAAGTCCACACAAGCCCAAGGAAAGTCAAATAATATAAACAGCAAAGCATAAGAGCCTGAACAATGGGCTCGCTGCATATCCAAACCAGCAAATGCTGCGTCACTGATACAAACTCTTATCTGGCCGACCAAATACGTTAAACTTCGGTTGTATAACTGTAAGTATAAGTGCACACGTGCATATACAAACATGCATATCTTACATGTATTATACACGACTCGATGGAACGGTGGTAGAGTTACCGGCTGCCACTACGGTGGTCCAAGTTCGAATCCTGCCCAGGGCTGAAAACATTTCAGCATCGCTGCGCTGCGGGTCGTTACTCCAATTCTTGTAGGCGGGGAGTTGCGGGTGTGTGTACGTGAAAGGCATTACGCATAGATCGGTCATATACAAACTCTGAGCTCTCTTCCGGTAGGGAAATAGCTGTCGATCATGAGTCCAACACGTGACCCAAGACCATGGTTAAGCAGAGTACATACACACACACACACACACACACACACATATATATATATATATATATATATATATATATATATATATATATATATATGTATATATGTATATATATATGTATGTATATATATATCTATATTGGGGGGTTTTCCGTATACATCAAATCTGAAAGACCTTTTATTTCTGTAAACCATCACAAGGAAAGGCAAATGATTATTTTCTTGTTTCCATGGTGAATTTGATACAAGGGACCAGGGAATTAAGTTTAGACAAGAAATATATTAGATCATATGTATATGTATATATATATATATATATATATATATATATATAAATATATATATATATATATATATATATATATATATATATACATATATATACGTATGTTTCGGACGCGGTTAGTACTAAACGAGTTTTTAGTTAGAGGGCAGGATAGATAAGATGGGGGAGAGGGAGAGGGCCTGTTTGAAGCTTACGTATATTTGTAGCGAGGACAGAGGAGGAGGGGAGATAAAGTGCCAAAAATAGCCAGCGATGCAAAAGATAGGACGTGATCGTGAGCGAAATCATGAGCACACAGTAGCACTGCCAAGGTGGCCTTTACATGGGAAGGAAGAGGGAGCAGGTTGGTGACGGGTATGGAGAAAGAAAAGAAGCAACATAATAGGTTAAGTCACTGACACTTTGTCGCGCCCGAGTTAAGTTTGAGTTCTCGGTTCGACCACGTTTCAATTTCCAATATATGCCTCCTTTGAGCTTCTCAGTCTCGATTGTGATATCAATGAATTAAAAGTGATTTGTGTTTGAAAAAGATATATATATATATATATATATATCTTTATCTTTTATATATATATATATATATATATATATATATATATAATAGATACATATTCTATTGATTTGGGCGGTGGCCCATACAGTGTAGAATTTAACTAACCATGCCTTTGGTCCAACTTGGCGGCGGCAAGGTTTGAATTCCCGTCAGCTCAATCTCCGCCGCAAGTAGCGGCCAGTGAGCATTATATATATATATATATATATATATATATATATATATATATATATATATATATATATATATATATATATATATATATATGTATTTATAAATATATATATATATATATATATATATATCAGATAATTTTTATGACCGTCGCGCAGAGGATACGAACCTGCTGCTTTGGGACCGAAGAGGCACCATCGCCGCTCGCCTTAGACTACTCGATCACTGATGATTAAACCTGTGTGAACTCAGAACCTAAAAGGTTCCCGAGATGGGGATAGTCGCTAACTGCAACCCAAATTCCCGTTTCCATCACACAGCCAATCACACCGGAACGAATCACTATCATGTTTATCGCCATTCTAACCATATGGTTAGCTACTAGGGCGGTGGGCAGGGTGCAGGGATGACCCGTCATCCAGGAGGTGCTCAGATGAGAGGAAGGGTGGGAGGGGTGTGGAGGGTATTTAGGGATGAAATGGGTGGGAGTGTTTTTATGCCTTTCCCTTTTTGGCTACCTCCCTTGGAAGGGGGAAAAAGCCTTGGTATATGTATGCTAACCATATGAGAAATTCGCTGGTGAACAGCAACATCAATCAGATCATTTTTATGACCGTCGCACAGAGGATTCGAACCTGCGGTCATAAAAATTATATATATATATATATATATATATATATATATATATATATATATAAGAAAGGGTAGTGAATGGTGGGATGAGGAAACAAAGAATGTTGTAGAAGAGAAGAAGCGAGCTTTCACAGATTGGTTACAAAATAGGATGAGGGAGTCATATGAGAGGTACAAAGAAAAGAAAAGAGAAGTAAAGCAAAAGGTAAAGGAGGCAAAGAGGAGAGCAGATGTGAAATGGGGTAAGAGTTTGACAGAAAATTAATTTTAAAAGTAATAAAAATATATTTTGGAAAGAAATTAAGAGAGGAAGAGGAGGCGAATCAAGTAGAGAAGAAAAGGTAAAAGGTGCAGATGGAGAGATGATAATGGAAGAGAAGGCAGTAAGGGGAAGATGGGCAGAATATTTTAGGGAGTTGCTAAATGTGAAGGAGGATAGGGAAGGAAAGATTGCTGCAGTGGGAAGTGCGAAGAAAATGAGTGTGATGAATGAGGAGAATGGAGGAGAAATAAGGAAGGATGAGGTGAAGGCAGTTGTTAAGATGATGAAAGCAGGTAAGGCACCTGGTCTGGATGGATGCCATGCGGAATGTCTGAAAAAAGGAGGTACAGTGATGGTGGACTGGTTGGTGAGGTTATTTAATGTTTGTTGGAGAGAGGGTAGAGTGCCGGAGGACTGGAGGAGTGCCTGTATAGTTCCTCTTTACAAGGGAAAAGGGGACAAGTGTGAATGTAGTAGTTTCAGAGGGATTAGCTTGTTGAGTGTAGTTGGGAAGGCTTATGGGAGGATCTTGATTGAGAGGATTAGGAGAGGATCTTGATTGAGAGGATTAGGAGAGGAACAGAGGGAGTAATTGGTGAGGAACAGTGTGGGTTTAGGACAGGTAGGGTTTGTGTAGATCAGATTTTTGTGGTAAGACAGATATGTGAGAAAGCTATAGGAAAGGGGAAGGATGTTTTTTGGGCTTTTATGAATCTGGAAAAGGCTTATAAAAGGGTAGACAGGAAGGCACTGTGGGAGGTACTGCAGATATATGGAATAGGAGGAAAGCTTCTCGTAGCTGTCAGGAGTTATTATGAGAGTAGTAGAGCTTGTGTCAGGATTGGAAATGGAGAGTGAGTGGTTCGAGGTAAAGGTGAGACTTTGTCAAGGATGCATTATGTCGCCCTGGCTGTTCAACTTACACATGGATGGGGTGGTGCGAGAGGTAAATGCAAGGGTAGTGGGCAAGGGATTTGAGATGGTTAAAGAAAATGGAGAAAAGTGGGAGGTGAGCCAGCTGTTGTTTGCGGACGACACTGCGCTTGTGGCAGGATCGGAGGAGGGATTGAGGAAGTTGGTGGCAGAGTTTGGGAGAGTATGTGATAGAAGAAAGCTAAAGATAAATGTGGGTAAAAGTAAGGTGATGAGATGTACAAGGGGTGAAAGTGGCAGTAGACTGGAAGTGAGCATTAAGGGAGAGCGACTGGAGGAAGTGGATAGTTTTAGATACTTGGGTGCAAATGTGGCAGGGAAAGGTGGAGTGAAAGTGGAGGTAGAATGTAGATTGAGAGAAGCGAGTAAATGCCTTGGTGGATTAAAGAGTGTAATGAGGAATAGACATTTGGGAATGGATGCTAAGAGGAGACTATTTGAAGGAGTGATTGTGCCAACAGCACTGTATGGGGCAGAAACATGGAGCATAAGAGAAGAAGAGACAAGGAGTTTGAAAGTGTTTGAGATGAGGTGTCTGAGAAGTATGATGGGGGTTACTAGGCTAGATAGAGTGAGAAATGAGGAGGTGAGGAGGAGAACAGGGGTGGAAAAGGAGCTGGGAGATAGGGTTGATGAAAGAATATTAGGATGGTTTGGACACATGGAAAGAATGAGTGAAGAAAGACTAGTAAAAGAGGTGTGGAAGGCAGATGTGGAGGGAGTGAACATGAGGGGACGTCCTAGGATGAGGTGGATGGATGGGGTGAAGGGGGCTTTGGGGAAGAGGGGAATGTCTGTTGAGGAAGGACGGGAGAGGACAGAAGACAGGGGTGAATGGATGATGTTGCGATAGCATGAGGTGGAATGGGCGGGTGGATGGGGGGTGAGGTAGTATGTGTGAGCAAATTTTGACGCAGCCCGAAGGGATTTCTCCCCGTCCTCTCATTTTATGCAAGGGGGGACGGAGAGGGGGGGTCGCCGATTTAATGAAGCGGCCTTGCTGTGGATGTGCTGTGTCTTGCGACACTGCTTCTGACCCAGGGCAGTGGACAAGGTGCAGGGAAGACCCGTCATTCAGGAGGTGCTAAGATAAGAGGGAGGGTGGAGGGGTGTGGAGTGTATTCAGGGACAGAATGGGTGAGAATGATTTTGTGCCTTTTCCTTTTTGGATACCTCACTTGTAAGGGGGAAAAAGCCTTGACATATGTATGTATATTATATATATATATATATATATATATATATATATATATAAATATATATATATATATATATATATATATATATATGTGTGTGTGTGTGTGTGTGTGTGTGTGTGTGTGTGTGTGTGTGTGTGTGTGTAATGTTGGCCTCGAGTCACCCTCGATGTTGATGGCTTAGAATTAAAGTGTATTGTGATTGAATATATATATATATATATATATATATATATATATATATATATATATATATATATATATATATATATATATATATAGAATGAGGTACGTTGCATAGGGCAATTTTTGGGGGGATAGTTTCAGTTGTATTGGATTTGGTGGGCGCGGTTAGATAATTAGATGTTAGGTTACTCTAGGTTAATATAGGGGAGGGTAGGTTAGGTTAGGGTTGGTTAGGGAAGATTAGGTGAAGGTAAAATTGGTTAGATTATAGATTTGGGTAGGACAAGGTATGGTAGGTTAGGGTAGGTTAGGTTAGATTAGGGTCGTGTTGAGTTAGGCTTTTGTAACAAGTACTGATAATTGTAGATCTGTTGTTCGTAATCTACATTAGGTACGGTGAGACAAACGAGGTGAGGTTTCGTTAATTTACTGTCTTCGTCTTCTCTGGTGTACAATCACGGAGCAACTCGGAAGGTTGCCAAATTCTATTTACAGGCACAAGTGGTTGTTGCCACTTCACTTATTCAAGATTATTTTTCCTATATCTACAATGTACAATGCATGGACTGAGTCTGGACACTCAGTATCCATGTATGGGATAATATTTACACAAAAAAGGAAACATAAAATAAATATGCTGAAATGCTGATAAAGAAATGCTGATCTTGTAGACTGGCAATGTTGGACGCAGATGTCTCGGTCGCTTGACCGGATGTCCTGTTGAGGTCAAGAAGCTCTTGTCCCCTCTGGCCACAGATCTTACCACAATGGCGGGTCCCTTGGGAATTGTCTGAAGACGTCAGACGTTCCTTCTCGCGTGCGTGCGCACGCGAGACATCTAAAGCAGCGTTTCCCAAACTTTTCCGACCATAGCACCCCCTGTTGTCATGTCTAAGCAGTCCAGCACCCCTATCTTGTTATTAGAAGGATAAAAGAAAGTGAAATGTACTGCTTGATGATTTATTTTCTTGGTTCCTTAGAACTGAAACGAATTGACAATATTGTTTTTAGAAGAAATAAGAACACCCTAACAAAAATAAAATAGCATGGGAAAAGCCAAATATGCACAACTAAGTAATCAATGATACATATATCAATGTGATTTTTGTGTGCATCACTTCCCAGCACCCCCTATAATTGATTTTAGGACCCCACGTTGGGAAACGCTGATCTAAAGGATTGATTCTTGCCTTCAATAATTTTGCACATAATATCTTGAGAAATAACACCATAAATATATTTACCCTTGATTTTCTTTCAATACGATTTCTCTAAAAAGTAAAAACAAAGTATCTAAGCAGAGCACCCTTTCTTTGTGTTTTGGTTTTGATGTCTCCGGGAGCAACAACCATAAAATAAATCAAACATAATAGTCCAAATATAAATGAGAAATAGGCCCATGTTGACAGTCTTCTACCTATCTATCTATATACAAAAGACTTTCCCCCCCCCTTATACGGGAGGTAGCCAAGTCAAAAGCCACGCACCCAGTCCCACATATTCCACTCCCATCCACCACACTCGACCCCTTCTCATCTTAGCTCCTCGTGGATGAAGGGATGATCATCCCCGTCTCCTGTCCTCTACCCTGGATCAGAAGCAGTGCAGCAAGACACAGTACATCCTCACTAAGGCCACTTCACTTAATCGGCGACCCCTCTCTCTCTATGTCCCCTCTTGCAGAAAATAGAGAAGACGGGGGGGAGAAATCCCTTCAGGCTGCGTCAAGATATCACTTTCACATAACAACTCCCTAACTCCCCTATCTCCCTACCCACTCCCTTACTTACATCAAGGTCTTATCTATACACAGCCATCCTCCGCTCATTCCAATCTCCTGCCTTCTCCCCTCCTTAACGAGAGAAATAAACAAGAAGATCCGACTTTGTTGTAGCCATATACTGATTTTGTAACGCGTCGAAAACCCCTGAAAAACATATTTCATCGACTTTAAGCCTCTCCAAACTATTCCAGTCATCTGTGTGAGGCTCATTTTACACGTATCGACTTTTCGCCGTTCACTGTCCACGGCACGACGTCGTGCTTTCAAATAAAAAATGGTGTCAATGGGCGTTTTCCTACGTCAAGACAACGACCACGTGTGAGAAACGTACATAGACACCCATGGTTACTTAGGAGCACGGCGTCGTGTCGTGGATAGCACACGGCGAAAAGTCGATACGTGTGAAACGAGCCTGAGGGGCACTGGCTCAGAACTTACTATGGGAGTACCTCAGGGCTCACACCAAGAACCCTCCACATAACCATCGTCAATTCGTCTGAACTTCCTTAATATTTTCTTCGTTAAAGTTGTTAACCAATCTGCCTGTAATATTTACACTTTGCTGAATTAGAATATTTTTTTCCACATATCTATTCCGATAAGATTTTCAATTTATTAACCGGTGACGCTTTTGTTCTCGAACGAATTTTCGCCAAGTTAAAATGAATGGACTGAACAAATAAACTCGGAAGCGTCGTTTTAAAACTTCATCCCCATGAACGTATTTGAACATCAAAACGTAACCATGTACGTCGCACGCTTACACACAACACAATTACACATGTACACATACACACACGGGACAGAGAGAGAGAGAGAGAGAGAGAGAGAGAGAGAGAGAGAGAGAGAGAGAGGGGGGGGAGGGGGGCGAGACAGACAGATAGAGAGAAAGAGCGGTCACATTCAAAATAATTATATCATCCATGCACACAAAAAAATTACTTCCTTGATCTAATTCGTTCTTCTGGAAAACTGCCTTTGCGTGATCACGTGACGCAATGCCAGACAGAACGACCAATTATCACGCTGCAGTGGCACTGTAAACATGACGTTTTCCTCAGGGAAAGAAGCGCTGGAGCACTCCAGGCAAAGATTTCGCTTTGACTTCAGAGGCGACCTCCAGGGCAGAACTGATCACCTCTTTGACCCCCCCCCCCAAAAAAAAAAAAAAAAAAAAAAAACTTCCAATCACCAAAAAGCAGAATTTTTACTAACTTCATTGGCTACATACTTAGAAAATTTACATCTAGATTTTATAGGTAAGCCAAGATAAACCTGATTAGAAATCAAAGTCAAATTTTATTTTCTAGTGGTAGAAAGCATTGGCAAGAGCCGGCGAAAAGTTTTTAGAAGAGCAACTTTTAGGAATCTCTTTGCCTAAACGCCAGACGATTTTTTTCTTTTCTTTTTTGCGGGGGGGGGGGACTTCTAGTAAGTAGGGGTAACTGACTCAAAAAGG
>NC_134817.1:21137297-21159797 GCF_046742065.1 Oratosquilla oratoria | reverse complement strand
GTGTGTGTGTGTGTGTGTGTGTGTGTGTGTGTGTGTGTGTGTGTGTGTGTGTGTGTGTGTGTGTGTGTGTGTGTGTGTGTGTGTGTGTGTGTGTGTGTGTGTGTGTGTGTGTGAGTGTGTATCTGTGTGTATGTTAGTATGTATATGTATGTGTGTATGTGGATGTGTGTGCGCGTGTGTATCTGTGTGTGTGTTAGTGTGTATGTATGTATATTGTCACATATATTCCCATATATGTTAGGTTGAAATAGAATTATTACTTTGGATAAGACGTCGCTTGCGATTACGTGGGTGTCCGATAACAGAACGAGTACTGAGGACGTGTGGGAACGAGGCCCATACAATGAAGTGTTTGTTCTTCGTTTTGCGTACACTCAGCCTAGAGCGGCGCAGAACGTTTTAGTTAACTTGACCAATCAGGTTCAATCTCCATAGACGCAATTCATATGGGTCAATCAGAGGATTTTTGTAGAAGGAACCAGGGCGCCTTGGGCGTGTCAGAGAGAGTCAGTTTGTAGGAGAAGTGTGTGCCATGTAGAGGTGTGTCGCCTCGGAAGGATTGTCGGCTGATGTAAGTCCTCTGTACTCCCCCCGTATTATTCTTAAGTTATCTTAACTCAGCTAGAGTTTCATGTAGTGGTGTGAAATGTCTATGGTAGTGACGCGCGAGACCTAGACAGTGTTTCCCTTGGTAAAAATTAATTAACTAATTAATTTTCTTTCACCCCCGTTAAAAGTTTTCGAGCGGGAATCTTCTGTTTTGAAACTTATTTACTCATTTGTATGTTCAGTGATTGTAATCACTCATGTAATCCTATTAACTTTAATGAATAGTGTTAAACTTTCCAACTGTTTTTTTTTTTTTTCACTTTTTTCACTATACCAAAAAGTAAATGGCGGCCTTGTAATTTCTTTAAGTTACCCAAAGACATGGGGTCTTGGGAACTCATTCACCCATTCACTCTTACTATGTGTTATGAGTCAGAAAGCCTTGCAATTTTTATTTGAGACATCCCAAATACATGGGGTCTTGGGAACTCATTTCATTCACTCTAAATGTGCTACAAGTTAGATGTGTGAGCGAGATTCGTAACAATATGTATGTGTGTATGTGCGTGTGTGTGTATGTTCGCGTGCGTGTATGTGTGTATATGTATATATATATATGTATATATATATATGTGTGTGTGTGTGTGTGTGTGTGTGTGTGTGTGTGTGTGTGTGTGTGTGTGTGTGTGTGTGTGTGTGTGTGTGTGTGTGTGTGTGTGTACTGTACGGTCTTGTTTGTGTATTTGTGTGTGTTTGCGTGAGCACGCATGCATATACTATTCATACACGCACACTATGAACACAACTATGATTTAATTACCTCACTAGGATGAATTTACTCTCAGTATATTGGCTCTTCTAAAAGACACTACTTTCCAAAGCTAATCGCGCTAAATTCGCCAGAGGGAAAAAAAAAGTGGGAAAATGTCCACTAAGTACCGATAATGTTGAAGTGTCCGGATGGGACTTTGTCCGCACTTTGGGAACAACAGAGATACCACAACAAGAAAAATGAATAAATCGCTTCTCGAGTACCTCGGGGTAAAGGCCAAGGTACGCACGAATTCGGACATTCTGGTTTATCATTGTGTCGTTGTTTACGTCCACGGTTGGTGTTGTATTAGACACAGATTCCCTTTTGGGGTCATTCTCTTTCCGTGGGACGTTGTCCCTTTTATAATTGTGTTTATCCATCTATTCATTCATCTACTCGTGTATTCATCTATTAACTTGTACATTTCTAGTTCATTTGCGGACTTCCTTTAATCAAACAATAGCACCAAATATTGAAGTCCGTATTTTTTTTTCTTATTTCTTTCTTTTACATACCAGTTCTTCTACCCGATTACACCAATTATATCAGATATGTCCGCATCATTACAAATTCTTTCCCTCTCTAGTACACGCTAATGACTTCATTCTAATGCTCTATTCACACAAGCGGTTTGAACCGCCAGGAAACAGCGGCGACATCGCATAGTCCACGAAAAACTGCGCGTTTGTGCAATTGACCCGCCGCGGTTCAAACCGCTAATGTGAACAGCGGTTAATTGTCTAGTTAAAGCTAATGTGTTCCTTCACGCCCTTCCGTGCTAAACACGGTAAAGTGAATCATCAACAATTCTTTGTATATTCAAACTAAGGTAATTTGAGCCCTTGATGATGAAATATGTCATTGGTAATTAATCTTACTGTGTTTACTACTAGCGCGGTGGAGGTAAAAAGCGTCTGGAAGGAGCCGCACTTTCAAACAAGTACAGAATGTGACCATCTCGATGAACACCCAATAAACACAATGGTCTTCTTTACATTTTGTGTTTTGTCTACCCATAGACGGTTTCTTTCATGTCTACCGATTGGGAATGGACTGAAAGAAATCTTTTGACCACAGTGGGAGACCCACGGGGCATCACCCGGGAAGACAAGTTCGGACACTTTAGGTGGCGGCACACTGGGCCGATTCTCGCTAGCATGGTATTTGCTTTTGCTATTTCGTTAGGGTAGAAATGACTTCGGTTACGATCTTATGTTAGCGAGAAGCTGAATGACAAGGGGGGAGAAGTTAAACCTTTACGAATGTTAGACACATTGTTGAGATATGAACATAAGAACATAAGAATGAAGGAGACTGCAAGAGACCATAAGGCCTACACTAGGCAGCTCCGTATCCATCACCACCTGTCATCCCCATCCATAAAGTTGTCTAATCGTTTCTTAAAACAACTGATAGTTTCAGCGCTTACTACATGGTTACTAAGTTTATTCCATTCGTCGACCACCTTATTAGTAAACCAATTCTTGCCTATTTCCTTTTTAAATATAAATTTGACCAGTTTCTTATGGGAGTCTAGAATATTGTAACCGAAGTAGTTTTTCCTCAAAACGAAGTAGCAAAAGCAAGTAGCATGCTAGCGAGAATCGGCCTAGTGTACCGTCACCTTTAAGGTCACTCATGGTGTCTTGCCTGTGTGTCGAAGGCCGAGGACTTGTCGCCGCATCAAGGTCCCTGACGACCCAACATTGACTTCCTCAATATTTGTAGTAGCGGAAGAGTCTGCGACGGCCTCCAAAAACCAGGAAATAGTTCATTATCCTTTCGCCAATTTCCCATTTTGCCAAACACCCCAACCTTTTCTGGCTTGAGACACCCTTGCCAAGCCTTTCAGAAGTCCCCGGCACCCTTATTAGAAAATCTAAATTCTAGTTTGTCAGTATTTTGTTGATTCAATATCAGTGTAACAAAATTTTGTCCCTCGATAATATGAAAATACTCACCTTTACACTAATGCTGCTCTAATGAACAAAAATGGATGACAGAGAGAATCGGTAATACGAAAATTATTTTTGCCCTGAATTTTGGCGGCATGGCACCCTCAGTTGATCTCACGGCACTCTTTGGTGCCACGGAACACCAATCTGACCGCAACTTAATTGAACATATCCTAAGCTGACCTAAGTTTACCTAGCCTAACGTAACCTCCCCTGGCCTGACCTGACTTGGCCTAACATCATCTAACCTAACCTAACCTAACCAACCTAAGATAACCTTTGTCGAAACACCTGACTAAAGGAAGTTAACAAAACGCAATTAGAGGAAATAAGATGTCACACACACACACACACACACACACACACACACACACACACACACACACACACACACCCAGGAAGGTGGAGGTGATATTGACGTCATGGGAAGGGAACCCCCACCGGATCAGCAGAAATTGACGACGACCATGAAGATGAGTGTAGCTTTTATCAAACAAACAACAAGAGACATAAACACGAGCACCATCACTGCGCATAAGAACTGGGAACAAGTTACAAAGTCCATCAAAAAGTGCTGAGAAAGAAGAGAAAGAAAGAATGAAAAGTCTCTAATCAATTCACAAGTCACTTCCGAAAGATAATACCAGACGTAGCTGTTTCGTCATTGCCCGATACTAGAACCGCAAGCCTCTCCCTTGTCCTAACACTATCTCTACTTGACTTGGTTTGTGTGGCTTTATTCTCTCTGTCGCCAGATGATTTTATTTAGATGAGGTTGGGGGAAGTCTTTGACTTATAAGGATGTAACCAGGGGTAATGGGCGTGTATAAATCAGTATGTTGATCAAACAATCAATCAATCAATTCAGCCATCCTGAGTCCACTGCTGAACAAAGGCCTTCTTCATAGCATTCCATGATTCACACGACCGCGCCAACCTCTGCCACGTCACTCCTGCAAACCTCTCGATCTCGTCTCTCCACCTTCTGTCTGGTCTCCCTCTTCCACGCTTCCTATCTCGCGGCGTCCACTCAGTAACACACTTGCTCCATCGTTCATCAGTCGTTCGCATTAACTTACCCAATTCCACTTCCTCTCTTTTACCGCCTCCACAATATCTTTCACTCTAGTCTGTTCTCTCACCCAACTTAATCTCTTTCGGTCTCTCAGCGTTATTCCCATCATTGATCTCTTCATTTTCCTTTGTGCAGTCCTTCGTTAGTTTCCAAGTCAAAGGATTACAAAGGATTACAAAGGCGGAGCATGCCGACAGGAGACCTTATGATCCATATCTAGGTCGGATGCGAAAAAAATCATATTAATAATAAAACAATAAATAAAAACTATAATAATGTAAATAACAAATAAAATACATAAATAAATGCATAGGTATAGTTAAATAATAAACAAACAGGTAAATAGTAAATAATGATAAATTGACATGTAACTAATAATAAATGAAAATCAGACAGACAAATGATAACAAAACAAAAACAAATAATATAAGATAAATTATAATCATTACAGCATCTTACTTAGGTATTTATCTAAATGATTCTTAAAGCTTCGAACTGAACTACATTGCACCACCTGTGCAGGAAGTTTATTCCATTCATTAACTACACGGTTGGCAAAATTGTTTCTACCTACTTCCAAATTGAATCTATTTCCGGACAGTTTGAGACCATTGTTTCTTGTCTGATTCTCATTGAATGTGAAAATTTGGTCACTTTTGATGTTGTCAATTCCCTTTAAAATCTTAAAGACCTGTATCAAGTCACCTCTGAGTCTACGCTTTTTTAGGGAAAACAGATTCATGTGTTTTAGTCGATTTTCGTATGATTTATTTTTGATATTTGGAATCAGTTTTGTGGCTCGCCGTTGTACTTTTTCCAGTCTGTCAATGTCTTTAATGAGATTCGGTGACCATACGGAAACAGCATATTCCAAATGTGGACGAACTAACGATTTATATAGCTTGTTAATGAGTGATGGACTTTTGAAATCAAAAGATCGCGCAATCAGTCCCAGAATCTTATTTGCTTTCTCAGAGGCTGAAATACACTGCTTGGATGATTTGAGGTCGTTACTGATAATTACGCCGACATCTTTTTCACTGTCCACTTTTGTTAACGAATTTCCAAATAACTTGTAATCGTACTTACTGTTATTTTTACCTATGTGCATTACCTTGCATTTACTTGTGTTAAATTTCATTAGCCACTTTTCAGACCATTGCTGTAATTTATCTAAATCTTCTTGAATATCTAATTGGTTTGAGTGATCATTTGCCACTCCGCACAGTTTTGTATCATCAGCAAATTTGGAAACAGTAGATTTTAGTCCATGGTCTATATCATTTATATATACCCGTAGATTATTGCTGGCAGAATGCATTGATTGTAAACTTTACGTTCAGGTATATTGACCCTAATCAGAGAGTTGACTCTGCGATAGATACCCTAAATCAGTAGTTCCCTAACTTTTTCAGATTGTTACCCAGTTCATCACGTCATATACTTGTCCCAGATGGAAAGAGTCCTTCCCAGGGCACGGCGACGTACATAGGAGGAACCTGGGCCCAACACCTTGTGCGAAGTAACCAGCCAAACTTGGGGGTCTGGTGGAGTTTTGCCTTCCCGTCTATGGAGCCCTTACCTGTAGTCTGAGTGGTCTCCAAGTTATATCCGTAGGAGGCCTCGTCACCCTCTACCTGTGGGTAAGATGGTGTTCCAATCGGAGCAAGTCACCACAATGACCTCCAAAAATCATTAACCCATTCAACTCCGATGACAAGATGTCTTGTCATTTGGTCAAATAAAACAAAAAATCATAAAACACCAAAATGTTTGATCAAACACCAGAAAAATATGACGTCAATCCTCGCTTCGCTCGCAGCGAAGCGAGGACTGACGTCATATTTTTCTGGTGTTTGATCAAACATTTTGGTGTTGTATGATTTTTTGTTTTATTTGACCAAATGACAAGACATCTTGTCATCGGAGTTGAATGGGTTAAGGGGGTTAACCCATGGATTTTGAGGAAAATCGTCAGGTCTTCCAATCTAGCCCAAACTTGTTCCAGATGGAGAGAGTCCTTCCCAGGGCACTGGGGCGTACATTAGAGGAACCTGGGACCAACACCTTGTGCGAAGTAACCAGTCAAACTTGGGGGTCTGGTGGAGTTTTGTCTTCTCGTCTATGGAGCCCTTACCTGTAGTCTCAGTGGTCTCCAAGTTATATCCGTAGGAGGCCTCGTCACCCTCTACCTGTGGGTAAGATGGTGTTCCAATCGTAGCAAGTGACCACAATGACCACCAAAAATCATTAATGGGTTACCCCATGGATTTTGAGGAAAATCGTCAGGTCTTCCAATCTAGCACAAACTTGTCCCAGATGGAGAGAGTCTTTCCCAGGGCACTGGGACGTACATAGGAGCCTGGGCCCAAGACCTTGTGCGAAGTAGCCAGCCAAACTTGGGGGTCTGGTGGAGTTTTGCCTTCCCGTCTATGGAGCCCTTACCTGTAGTCTCAGTGGTCTCCAAGCTATATCCGTAGGAGGCCTCGTCACCCTCTACCTGTGGGTAAGATGGTGTTCCAATCGTAGCAAGTCACCACAATGACCTCCAAAAAGCATTAAGGGGTTAACCCAAGTATTTTGAGGAAAATCGTCAGGTCTTCCAATCTACCCCAAACTTGTCCCAGATGGAGAGAGTCCTTCCCAGGGCACAGGGACGTACATAGGAGGAACCTGGGACCAAGACCTTGTGCGAAGTAGCCAGCCAAACTTGGGGGTCTGGTCGAATTTTGCCTTCCCGTCTATGGAGCCCTTACCTGTAGTCTGAGTGGTCTCCAAGTTATATTCGTAGGAGGCCTCGTCACCCTCTACCTGTGGGTAAGATGGTGTTACAATCGGAGCTAGTGACCACAATGACCTCCAAAAATCATTAAGGGGAACTCATGGATTTTGAGGAAAATCGTCAGGTCTTCCAATCTAGCCCAAACTTGTCCCAGATGGAGAGAGTCCTCCCCAGGGCACGGCGACGTACATAAAAGGAACCTGGGCCCAAGACCTTGTGCGAAGTAGCCAGTCAAACTTGGCGGTCTGGTGGAGTTTTGCCTTCCCGTCTATGGAGCCCTTACCTGTAGTCTGAGTGGTCTCCAAGTTATATCCGTAGGAGGCCTCGTCACCCTCTACCTGTGGGTAAGATAGTGTTACAATCGGATCAAGTCACCACAATGACCTCTAAAGGTCAGATAATAAAGACTTCCATAACTTTTTTTTGTAATCATGACAGTATTCGAAACAATTTGGGTAACAGTTAGGGTAAACCCATGGATTTTCAGGAAAAATCGTCAGGTCTTCTCAATCTAGCCCAAACTCCAGACTGGAGAGTCCTTCCCTGGGCACTGGGACGTACATCGTAGGACCCCTAGGGACCAAGACCTTGTAATATATGTAAGTATATACAGTTCAAAAATCACTTGGGGCTGGTAGTTTTGCCTTCCCGTCTAGTGGAGCCCTTACTGTAGTCTCAGTGGTCTCAAGTTATATCTGTAGGACCCTCGTCACCCTCTACCTGTGGGTATAGATATTATTCCAATCGGAGCACGTACCACAATACCTCCAATATATATCATTATATATAGTATATAACATGTATTTTAATATATATAGTCAGGTCTTCCAATATATAGCCCAAACTTGTCCAGATGGAGAGAGTCCCTTCCCAGGGCACGGGGACGTACATAGGGAGAAACCTGGGCCAACTACGGAGACCTTGTCAGCGTCGTCAAACCAACCAACAATTCTGGTGGAGTTTTGCACTCCCGTCTCTATAACCCTTACCTGTAGTCTGATGTGGTCTCCAATTATTATAAGGACTGTAATTGAGTCCCTAGGAAAGAAATAAATAAACGGATAAATAAATTCTTAAGATATGCGGCAATTTAATGAAGTTGTCATGATACGGAAGAACGAAATTTTTAGAATTAAACTTAAATAGATTAAATAGTCCCTTCAATCATTTTAAACCATGGACAATTTTAGAACAAAAAATAAATCTAATTATTAGTTCCTTGGCATGTATTGATATACTGAAAACGAAAGGTCTTTGGCAAATTTGATGTTTATAGGAAACCCATCTAATGTTCTTTAGCAACCTACTTTTCAATGTTGTATACTCTAATCTCATCATTTACAGTCAATAGACTCGAAAGCATATAGTATAATCTTAGCAGGGGGAGATGTCCCTTCGTTGCTTTATCGGGTTGTAGGAGATTTTGGATGATGAATCTCCATCTGGCTCCACCCGCGCCGCCGCATTATAATGGACATTCTGTTTAAAAAAAAAAAAAATTAAAAAAATAAAAAAAAAATAATAAAATAAATTGATAAATAATAATAATAATAGTAATAATAATAATGTAGAATTTATTTTGATACAGAATATTAAAATAAAATTAATTTCTAAAAATCTTCTCGTTCTTAACATGACTATCAATAAAAATTGCCTAGTAAGAATTTCAACATCCAAACTCATTTTTAGGAACTCCAACACTGACAAAAGTCTTTTGGTTAAAAATTCCCCTGAAACATAAGGAAGCTGTGTATATAAAATTCCATGTAAAGATTGCACAAATGCTATATGGTCAGACTGGAAAGGAATTAAATGTTAGAATAAAGCAACACAAATATAGCGTTAGAAGTGGTCAAACGTCCAACGCGTTTATTTGTCCATCTTAGGGATTTAACCATTGTATCAATTGGAATGAAGCTAAAGTAATTGTCAAAAGTAATCTTATTGAATAGAAACATCATAGAATCCATCTGATCAAGAATACCATTTGTTAATAATTTAAATTTAAGTCAAGGATTTATACAAATTGGATGAATTTATTATAACAAAAATTGTAAACCAATTGTCCGGACACTTGATCCAATATGGCACTGGGAGAGATCCACCTTAACCTTCTGAACTATATATACTTGTCTCTTTTAATGTATCTATACCTTGAACAATAATGTCAGAAATAGACGAAAGCGCTCGGTCTCATCTCTTTCATTTTCAGTGGTTGTCTGCATACTATATCACGCTTCAAGTGATTTCTTCTGCATAAATATATATATATATTATATTATATATTTATATGCAGATATATATATCACTTGACGCTTGATCTAATTATGCAGAGAAAACACTCAGGAAAATAATAGAAATGAGACAGAGCGCTTTCGTCCTTATTACACTATTTTAAGAAGCCTACAAGTACAGAAAAGGAACAAATATTATATATATTATATATATATATATATATATATATATATATATATACAATATATATATATGTGTGTATATATACATATATATATATATATATATATATATATATATATACACGTTGTACTCATTGGAGGCAAGTTACGTCACGATACGAAACGTCTTCGTTGAGTAACGCCTCCTTCAGAAGATAATGGGAGACCTTGAGGCCAACTACGGAGGTAAATGTTGACATATCAGCGTCGTCAAGAAAAAAGAATCAAAACAACATAACTGAGTACTGCACTCGTAAACACTGAGGCATATAACACTGAGGAATTGTTACCCAAGAGAGTCGTGGGCAGAGATTATTCTTAAGGATAGAAACGGATGTTTCGAATCCTCGCCGTTCCTCATCTTACGATAATATTTAAACCTTTTAGTTTTCCCCTGTAATGTACGTCCCTAGGAAAAGAAAATAATAATAAAACGGGTAAATAAATAAAACAGATAAATAGACAAACATAAATGAATACATAAAATTAACATATATAAGAAGTAATGAAAATTGATAAATCAATAATACTAAATATACTTAAGAAATTAATAATAGAATAATTCTGAATAGATACATAGATAATAGGATCATTCTAAGTAGAGGCATAAACACTAATACAATTTTAGATCAAAAAATAAATAAGAAAATAATTATTAGTTAAATAAATGGCATTCAAATAATCCATTTACAACAAACTATGGGTATGGCAACATTCTTGGTCAAATTCCATCTTACTATTACAATATGGCAACCTACTTTAGGCCAGAGTTGTTGGCTCTAATAAAGTCTCCTTTAATAGTCAATAGACTCGAAAGGTTATGATAGTATTCTTAGCAGGGGGAGATAGATGGTGGTCGTCGTCATATCAAATTCTGGCTTTTGTCGCCAGGTGATTTTATTAAGATATTTGGACCTGGCCACCATCTGGCTTCACCCGGCGCCGCCGCATGTAGTGTGACATCTGTTTAAGAGTTGCAGGTTCATGTAGTGATGCAAAAAAAAAATAATAATAATAAATAATAATAATAATAATAATAATAATAATAATAATAATAATAATAATAATAATAATGATAATAATGATAATAATAATAATAATAATAATAATAATAATAATAATAATATTATCATAATAATTAATAATATAATAACATTTTTTTATATACACGTCACAAATTTATTCAAATATTAAATATCAAGTATATGAAAAACAGGTGTAACCACGTGATTCATCCCTCCACATATGCGGTATCTACCTTATCCAGAGTTATACATCAGACGCAGTATAAATATATAAACAAGTAATATGACCTTTATATATCCTACTCAGATGCTGACATGTGTAGATACTGTATATGGGCCAATATGGCAACCTTCCAAAATTTACTATTATATATAATCTTCAAATATTAAACACTCCAAATTTCCTTGTCATGAACGGTTTAACACAAACACATAAAATAGGATATACAATAAGGTGTGCCACAATTAATCAGGTCTACCAGCCTGGAAAAAAAAAACGAAAATATCCATGTATATATATGTCAAGGTTTTTTTCATATAAAACACAAACATGTTCTTTATCAAAAAAAAGTCTATTTTTGATAATAAAAAAATTTTTTTGGCATCTATGGGTCCATATACACATATTCACGTCATGATGGGTCCACAAGTATATGTTTACGAACATGCCATTCATTACCAAAGAAATGAGAAAACAGATTGTAAATACTATGACTAAAACTGGCATGATCCGACCACAAATGAGAGTAGTCTTTGTTGACATTTCCTTCTTTACCAATACTTCTGAATTTGGATTATTTCGACAGCATGGTTATTTCTAATCTTTTATTTCCTTTCTACCCTCCCTCACACATAACAAAAACATGCATACACACCAGTATCCACCTACATGAAAAATAGCCTCCATCAGTACATCATTATTTCAGGATAATATTATACAATATATATATCATAATATATATCTATATATATATAAATATATATATATATATCTATATATCTATATAATATATATATATATAATATATATATGTTGAGGCATTGTGACAGGCTCCTCAGTGCCCCATCTATATGTTCGCATTATTTCTCCTTATTACACTATTTCTCTGAAGAAGCCTATTTGTGCGAACTAGTCAGAAATAAACTTGGACTCTGATTTATGTCTTCCTCCCCCACCTTCACCATAAATATATATATATATATATATATATATATATATATATATATATATATATATATATATACACATAATATATATATATATATATAATATATATATATACATATATATATATATATATATATTCGTGCACAAAGCATATGTCTATGACTTCTCCTATCCCTGACCTACCCAAGCATCATCGTCCCTACAGGACCCTAAATTTCACTTAACAGTTCCATCTCTCTTCTCCATATACGTATTTCGCCTTGTCATTATCTACATCAAGTAGATATCTTCCCATTTTTCCTCTTATATTGGGTCATTCCGCTTAAGGATAAAAGACTATATGTTTGTTCCTGTGTGTGTGTGTGTGTGTGTTGGTGTTCGTGGTGTTCTTCTGTGTGTGTATAGTTTTGTGTGTGTGTGTTGTGATGTTGTGTGTTCCTCTCTTCCTCCTACTGATTCACTTATTTTTTGTGTGTTACTTAAACTACACTGTGTGGAAGTAACTGGTGAAAACTGTGTTTTGTGTGTGTGTGTGTCAGTGCGTTGATGGTCCTTCCCCATCTTGTGGTCATTCATCCCTCCTTGCCTCCAAGAATAGAACTGAAGACATCCGGGTTTTAAGTGTGATTCATGAAACCGGGGTCCTTCTTGAAGGACCATCTGGGCTACATATACAGAGGAAGAAGCCGTGATGCGAACGAAAGCATTTCGTCATCTCCCTGGTGGATGAAATGACTCGGCAAATGAACCGAACTCACGGGTCAGGCCGACAGACATTTCCTCCCCCTTTCGTCTGTTACGACGAAAACACCCTCACGTGACATCCCCCTTTATCGGAACGTAGCCATCGTACGCTTACGCCGCCACGTCTAGACCGTGTATTTCATAATCGCCTCGACAAGATTTTGGGCACACAAGACGCATTCCACTTGGTCTTCGTCTCTTGTGTTCAGCTTCTGACGCGTATCGAGACGTTCTTGACGACCTTGGCGACCTTGAGGTCATTTGGCCACATGGTCGACGACGCCTTCTTGTGTAACAATGCAACTTGTACGCAGCGAACGCCAAACATCCCGAGGTCCTCAGACTGCCACGAGACTGCTACTGTGTGTGTATTGATATTATATATATATATATGTGTGTGTATATGTATATATATATATATATAATTATGTACAACATATATATATATACATTATATACATAATACACACACACACACACACACATATATATATACTATATAATTATATATATATATATATGTATATATATATATATATATGTATGTATATATATACATATATATGATGTGTATACACACACACATTATATATATTATATAAATACACACACACACATATATATATATAATATCATATATATAATATATATAATATATATATATAACTATATATACATATTATATCCTACCCGAGAGTTGACACCTTGACCTGGTGGATAGGCTTTGAGAATCTTAATTATTTCAAAAGCTATGTCGAAGAGAGGTAATCTCTGCAGGTCACCCATATCGAACAGGTCTCTGTGTAATGAAAGATCAAACGAAAAAGCAGCTCAAACACACAGTCGCAGGACCCACTGCAAAATGCACGTCCCTGATGGCGAACATGGGAAATTCCCCACGTAGATATATGGGATGACCGTCATAATGACGGCGTGGACCACTGGGAATAATAGATATCTAGTGAATAAGCTGACACCAGAGAAATATCTCACCAGAAACCAGTTGGCACGGAGGTGAGATTACTGCCAAAAGCCCTTCATAGCAAACAAGAACAGTACATACAAAACAAAACCGGGCGGTCCTGTTGGATCATCGTCTCCTAAAGGTCCAACCGCATTGCCTGATGTGCTTGGGCATTGTGCCACCGAATGTGAGTAAGCACTGTCCAAGCAGATCCGAGTCTTGAACATTAAACAGTATACATTGTTTTTAATCCTTAGATTTCACGGAATTATTGTTTTCCCATTTTTCCTTTATGACAGTTTGTATTTCGCTACGATTCCCAAAGCAAGTCTTTGCCTATCTAGGGCGAACAGACTGCAGTCACGATCCTCCTGTCAAGAGCGGTTCAATGACCCGGAAATAGTCTTTTGTTGAGTGGATGAGGGCCCCACTATATATCGAAGGGCCTCTTCCGGTTTAGTGAAGTGGAAAGGGGGAGGAGAGGAGGCCAGTAAGGAGGCCCGCTACGGTGACTCCTACTGGAATCAAAAGGAGTATTTTTTCATTCTATATTTCGATGCATTTTCGTAATAATTCAGCGAGGCTTGTTCGGCGACGCCCCCCCATCAGTCTCCCCGATTTCCGTGCCATTGTGGCACTAGTGCCAAGGAGTGCCAGGCATCTCCTTCCAAAGGTCAAGCGGAAACACAAACACACACGAGGGTCATGCGAACAGCATGAGGGAAACGTAAAATCTTGAAGAAAAAATATATATACACGAGCACACACACACACACACACACACACACACACGCATGCGCACACCGCTCACGTTGGAATGCAAAATGCGTCGTTTGACCAATACTGCGTAACAAACTTATCGCCGAGTCCGTCCCGATGAAAAAAACAATAATAAAGAAATAGATCAATAAACACAAGTAAATACTGGACAACGTTTTGGGAGAGACGCAACAGAATACGTCAGTATTTCGACGCTGCCACCATCCTTCTAAGTAGGAAAGGGTCTTTGGTGTGTGTGTGTGTGTGTCTGTGTGTGTGTGTGTGTGTGTGTGTGTGTGTGTGTGTGTGTGTGTGTGTGTGTGTGTGTGTGTGTGTGTGTGTGTGTGTGTGTGTGTGTCTGTGTGTTGTCCACCGCCCCATGTGTATGTGTGTGTGTGTGTGTGTGTGTGTGTGTGTGTGTGTGTGTGTGTGTGTGTGTGTGTGTGTGTGTGCGCGCGCGCGTCATTCACCATGGTCTTGGATCACGTATTGGACTCGTGATCGACAGATGTTTCCCTTCCGGAAGAGACCTTAGAGCTCATATATGACCAATCTATGGGCAATGCTGTGACCTTACACGTACACACACACCCAACTCCCGGCTCAAGAGTGTTGGAGTAACGACTCGCAGAGCAGCGATACTGAAATTATTTCAGCCATGGACAGGATTCGAACTCGGACCGCTGTAGCAGCGGTTGGGAACGCTACCAATGCGTCGTCGAGAGAGAGAGAGAGAGTGTGTGTGTGTGTGTGTGTGTGTGTGTGTGTGTGTGTGTGTTTTTAGCCATCTATGGCACCTATCCCCGGACGCGAGGGTGTAGTTTCATAGCCCATTAGTAAAAATGAGGGATGAGTAGGGACTATAGTTCTACATGAATAATTATTAACAGAACCATTGACATTAATGTCAATTGAGAACAAAGACCAAAGGAGACCATCTTTCCATGCCAAAAAAGTCCCTAAATAGGAAATAAATAAAAAAAAAATCAACCAATAGATACTTCTAAATTATATAACAGGAGATATAAAAAATATAATATATATATATATATAAAAGATTGGGAAACTCGATCATAGACACAATACTATATATAACGAGGTAAACAAGTGACCAGACTGTGTGTGTGTGTCGATGTGTGTGTGTGTTGTGTGTGACGTGCACTGCCCGGTGTGTGGGTGTGTGTGTGGTGTGTATACTCTCTCTCTCTCTCTCTCTCTTACAAGGGAGGTAGCCATGAACACTCTCTCTCTCTCTCTCCATCTCTCTCACTCTCTCTCTCTCTCTCTCTCTCTCCCTCCCTCTCTTCTTGGCTCGCCTCTCTTATGGATGACGGGTTATACCACGACCCATTACCAAGTTTAGCACATCGTTACGACGATGTGAGATGATGATGATGATGATGATGATGATGATGATGATGATGATGATGATGATGATGATGATGATGATGATGATGATGATGATGATGATGATATTACTCTGAATGTAATTATAAATAATAGCTGAACCCCCTAATGATAAATAATAATAATAATAATAATGATAATAATAATAATAATAATAAGAACAATAACGGAACGGGTATAGGATAATCCAATAATGACCCCAAAGGGGCATGATTAGATACGATAATAATAATAATAATAATAATGATAATAATAATATTAATAATAATAATAATAATAATAATAATAACAACAATAATAATAATCATAATGATAACAATAGCAATAGTAATAAATAATGATAATAATAATAATAATAATAATAATAATAATAATAATAATAACAATAATAATCTGGAGGAGTTTTCCAACAAACCCTACAATAGTAATAATAATAATAATAATAATAATAATAATAATAATAACAATAATGATAATAATTATGAAAATGAAAATAATAATAGCAATGATAATACTACTACTATAACAATAATAGTTACAGAGGTAGTGTGACTACATTATGTTTACTTTATCTAGAAGAGACGTTAAGAACAACGAGGACATAAAAAAAATAATAACATAAAAAATACATAAAAACATACCTATCTTTATGTTCGTCATAACATTGACTTCGCAATACACCACAGTCGTATGAAGACTTACTGGCCAAGATAAACAGAATTCTACACATAAAACGAACAAGCCTGCTAAAGCCTAGGGTAGGAGTGTGTGTGTGTGTGGTAGTGTGTGTGTGTGTGTGTCTTTCCTGTGTGTGGTGTGTGTGTGTGTGTGTGTGAGCGTGTGTGTGTGCCAAAATCAGCCTCTCATACCCGGAATAAAATGAATCCTGGTGTGACCCCCTCTCTCCCTTCACCGTAAGAGACCACTGATCTACCACTCCATATGTTTATGCACTGACGATTACCAATAATCATACAAAAGAATTTTTTTTCTTTTTGTTTTAAGGTGAGCTCCGGATTTCGCGTTGCCCACCACATCCCTTCTTCACAGCACACATCTTCCATCACCTCACACTTTAAGCGAACACAAGACGACAAACTGTTATTCAAGACTCCTAGTTTCTGCAACCGGGATTTATTGAATAAAGGGTGAAAACTGACATTGAAATGGATGACCCTTGAACATGGCCATAAAGGTAGTCGCTTGATTGATTTTTCTTGGTGACAATTACTATAATTCAGGATGTAAAAGAGCCCACAAGATATGGAAAACTTACTCGATTTATTGATCACTAGCCGCGAAAGCATGGCAACTGATGTAGAAGTCGAGTGAATCTGTTGCAAATAGCGGATCAGGCGAACTTAGGTCAGATTCAAAAGGCCTCCTAAACAATTTTCTAGAATAGAAAATGCTTCTAAAATAAGAAGTATCAGTAAGAGCAATACAGTAAAAGTGAAACTACGTTTCAGGAGCTTCATCTTACAGATTGGGGGAAAAATTAAACGAAAGGCCTGTAGATCAGACTTGGGAAATATTTCAAAATACCTCACTAGATGATTCAATAGGTTACATTCCTTTTAAGGACAGACTAGAATCAGGCTCGCCCAAAGTGGCCTCGACAAGAAACTGAAAAAAGAATGACCTAAAAAGAGACAGGCTTATAAGAAATATAATGCTCGGGTGCATCTAATGACTATGAAAGTTATGTATCAATACAGAGATTTAAAAGCTAAAGACAATAAGAAAAAGAAAACGACAATACGAAATGAAACATTCACTGAGACCATAGTCCAAAGAGAAACCCAAAGACCATTCTATAGTTAACATTAGAGATAAAAAGGTGTTAGGAATCACATTGGTCCACTATTATCTGCAGACGGTCAACTTGAATATTCAAATGAAGGAATGTGTAATAAACAATTATTTTAGCTCGGAAATCGTAAACGAAACACCTCAAAGTGAATTCCAAACTGAAACCTGTGAAAAGTCTGGGGGAAACTTACTCACTACGGTAAATATAACAAAAGAAACAATTAAAAGGTGTATAGACAAACTCAAAGTTAATAAAACACCAGGCCATGACGGTGGCATCCAAAGAATCTTAAAGGAAATGAAACAGGAATGAATTGTTGTTCCATTAGAAATTATTTTCAAGAAAATCATATCCGGAGAAATGTTAAAGAGGAATGGAAGAAAAACTAGAACGTTACTCCCATACCAAAAAAGGTGACAAAAAGAAACCAAATAACAATAGGCCTATTAGTTTGACTTCGATCGTAGGAAAAATAATGGAAACTATCATCAGAGATGCTATCGAATATCATTTAGAAAGTAACCGTTTGATATAATGATAGCCAAATGGTTTCAACGGAACACAGTTCTTGCGTGACTAACTTACTCGAATTCTACAACACGGTTTCTCGAATTATTGACACAAAAGAAACAATATAGATTTAATATATCTAGACTTTGCAAAAGCTTTTGATACCGTCCCACACGAAAGACTTCTTACTAAATTAGCTTTGCATGGAATAAGTGGTAGCCTATTAGGTTGGACTAGTAATTGGGTTAAGGTCGAAAACAGAGAGTTTGTATTAAATGGAAAAACTTCTTGGATGGAAGAAGTGTTGCAGAGTGGATTTCCTCAGTTCCGTTCTTGGGCCACTTCTATCATAGTATATATAAATGATATATGACCATGGACTAGGAAAACCTACTGTTTTCCAAATTTGCTGAATTGATACAAAACTGTGCGGAGTGGCAAATGATCACTCAAACCAATTAGATATTCAAGAAGATTAGATCAATTACAGCAATGGATTGAAACACTAGGCTAAATGAAATTTAACACAAGTAACAATGCAAGGTAATGCACATAGGTAAAAATAACAGCAAGTAACGATGACAATTATTTGGAAATTCGTTAACAAAAGTGGATAGTGAAAAAGATCTCGAAAAGGTAATTATCAATGTAACGACCTCAAATCATCCAAGAAATTATTTCAGCCTCTGAAAAGATATACAAATAAGATTCTGGGATTGATTGCGCGATCTTTTGATTTCAAAAGTCCATCACTCATTAACAAGCTATATAAATCGTTAGTTGTACAAAAACATTTGGAATATGCTGTTTCCGTATGGTCACCGAATCTACATTAAAGACATTGACAAACTGGGGGAAAAAGTACAACGGCGGAGCCACAAAAAACTGATTCCAAATATCAAAAATAAAATCATACGAAAATCGACTTAAGCACATGAATCTGTTTTTCCCTAAAAAAAAAGCGTAGACTCAGAGTAGACTATGATACAGGTCTTTAAGATTTTAAAGGGAATTGACACATCAAAAGTGATCAAATTTTCAAGACATTGAATGAAATCAAGACAAGAAACAATGGTCTCAATACTGTCCGGAAATAGATTCAATGGAAGTTGGTAGAACAAACTTTGCCAAATCAGTGTAGTTAAAGGGAATGGAATAAACTTCCTGCACAGGTAGTGCAATGTAGTTAGTTCGAAGCTTTAAGAATCATTTAGATAAAATAAGTAAGATGCTGTAACAAAGTAAATTTATGTAAATTATTGACACACTTGTTTTGTTATAATTTGATGTCAGATTTTCATTTATATGTCATTTATATGGGCATTTATATTTTCATTTATATGTCATATCTGGATTCTGAAAGAATGCATTTACTATTTACGGGCGGCAGACAAAATACATAGCATATTTATGTATTTTAATTGTTATTTACATTGTTATAGTTTTAAAGAAGGAAATAAGATTTTTTTTTTTTTTTTTTTGCATCCGACCTAGATATGGAAAAAGGTATAGTCGGCATGCTTTGCCTTTGTAATCCTTTGATACAATATAGGAAATCAAAGAATGAGGCCCCCCATCCCCCTACTCGATAAGACCAGTCACCAATACTATCCACACACTCGGCGCGGGATTGTCCCTTAAAGGATAGTAGCGCTGAAATGAGCTTGGAAAAAAACAACGTATCCATAAACTCATTAAGGTTTTTTGGATTCCCGAGGAAAGACGTTAGGTGGGACCAATTTATTGTTTCTATTCACTATTGGTTTGGGATGGGCTGATTAGTGCATTTTATTCTATTGACAAAGTTATTGCTTATTATAATTATGAATTATTACTATCATTATATATTATTTATTGCAAGAATTAGACAAATTATTATTAGTGATTATTATTATATTATTATCAAAATTGTTATTAATGAATTAAATAATTTTGCGGTCCCGCATGGGTACACAGTTCTGGCCCCATCCATCCTATTTGCTATATATATTAATGATTCGGTGAAGGAAATTGAAAGCTAGTATAGCTTCATGACATTGCTGGTTTCGAAACCACCACCAAAGAGTGAAGTAAGATCTCATTACGTAACCTGCACTTCTATCCATGGGGACAAAATGGCGCCGAGGATATATTCAATATATATGTATATAATGGTATATATATATATATATATATAAGCTATAAACTATTATATATATATATTTGGGAGAAGATATAATATATATAAATATATAAATATATTATATCATTTATATGAATATGTATATAGGTCACCTGAGAAACACATATATATATATGTATTTTTGGAGAAACTATATACATATATTACAACAATCAAGTGGCATATATACATACCTATGAAGAATGGTGAGGAAATATATATATCACCCTGATAAGACATATATTGACATATATATGGTACATACATATAAAAAATACATAAAAAAAATACATATATATATATATAAATATACATATATATATATATATATATCATAAAGAGAGACTACATATATATATATAAATATATATATATGAGCTAAGAGAGAGAGAGTGAGATTTGTGTGTATTTACAGAATGTGAAAGGCATGTGTGTGTGTAGAGTGGAATCTGATAAAATGTGTGACAGAAATACAAGAGGACACGTGTGAAAATACAAAAAAGACGCTATAGAAGAGATTTGAAAAAGAAACAAGCTTTCCTCACAGAGTAATAGACAGTTGGAAAGTTAGACTTGTGGTGTGATGCCAAAAAAGTCCCTAAGAATATTAAAACTCCATATGTTTTATGCAATGAATACACGATACGGGTGCTCTACCAAATAAACATACAGTGATTTGCACACACACACACACACACACACACACACACACACACACACACACACACACACACACACCACCACCACCACCACCACCACGACCTCCATACACTCGCAGTGTACTCCACATGCGTGGAGATTCTAGGAACGCACTCGTCTCACCCGAGACCATAGTACAGGACGCTTAACCACGGACATCAGGGTGCAAACGGGACAGTACAGCAGGAGCCTATGTAGTACACGACGCAGATTGTGTGTATTTTTTTTTTTTTTACATTCGTGATCGAGGCTGAACCATGTCGATGGCAGCACAAACGGATGGATGTGATTACAACAAGGGTTAAGGGGAATTTATCAAGTGATTTTAACCCGTGTACCCATTCACCACAAGTCCTGCCTCAAGGCTGAATAAAATCGTCTGGCGAAAGTTAGCTTGTAATATATCAAGTGCGCTATACCGACCCCAAACAAAGCACACACCCACTACGCTACATAGCAGAACACCCACACACACCAAGAAACATCAAAACAACAACCAAATACCTGTATCACACACAAATACTCTCTTCTCTTCCTCCACAACCACCAGCCTCCAAAAGCATATCCACAATCATATCACTCACTGCTCTATCAACAAAATGAAAGACAAAACATTGCTACGTGCCAGACCCCCTGATATCCACCCCTCTGAATCCTGTCTCCAACGAAAGGACAGAGTCCACCTGGCCAGACTGCAATGCGGCCACCAGCCAGCCTTTCTAAGCTCCCAGGATGACTGCAACACTTCACCCCATACGATACAACACATTATGGAAGACTGTATTGTATACAATCACGCACGCCAGCAACACAATATACACTCTATAAAAGATTTGTGGAAACCCACGTTCCAGCCGCGGCAGTCCTCAGGGAGACGGGGCTGTTCGCCCGGAACAACAACAATAACAACCCATATACGACGGTTTCATCGGGCAAGGACGCCAACTGGCATTCTTACTCCAAGAGAATTCACATCAACAGATAATAAAAGTCACAAAAGTCACATCTATTGAGATAATATGAAGCAAGGGATATCTCCTAACCAAGATAGCGTATCAGTAGATATCTCGAAAGATGTTGAGGTGGAAGTTCTTTATCAAGTTGCCAGGAATCCAAAGTCCACTAATAAACAAAGGCCTCCCCCAACTAAATTAGATTTTCATTTATTCCTACTGTTTTTCCCATAACTTTCTCAGTCATCTTTAACTAAGTTCCTAGTGAGTTCACCTCGTGAGATTAACAGATGGTAGTTGATTAACTTAACACTGATTAACTAAATTTTATACTGATTAACTTAAACTTCTGTCAACGCAAAGAAGCTTCTTTCGATGTATATTCAGTTTGTTGTACATTTTCAGCTAAATGTAATTTGTTTTTCATCTAATTTCCAATAAATCTTCAGTCTTATTTTAAGACTGAATAGTTACCCCGTAAGGGGGTGTTGCTTGTCCAATTACCCACTGAATAAAATCGCCAGACGCTGAATAAAAGATATTGGTGGGCTAGTGCAGGACCACCGGACTATCCCCTGCAGGACGATGCAGCCTCTGTGTCTCACCACGATGACTTAATCCTAACTCTAACCTTCATTAGAATAACTAGAACGTGACTTGGGTTTA
>NC_134817.1:21067297-21129797 GCF_046742065.1 Oratosquilla oratoria | reverse complement strand
TAAACAAATGTCGTCCTAATTACGAAAATCTCCACACTTGTCCTTGTTCGGACCTAAATTAAACAAAAATAGATCAATAATTAGATCAATAAATAAATGAATAAGTAAATAAATAATACATAAATAACCAGGTAAATCACGCACACATATATGAAGTATACGTACAGCGTTCTATACCCATCTCCCTATTGGTATCTCTATGCATATGTAACCCATTTTCCGTATTTTGCGTCTTATTTTTTTTATCATATCTGCGGCAGATGATTTCATTTTATAGTGGGAACTCGCACTGGCATTAAAAAGAAATTATTAAAGATTAATTATCATAAACGAGAGGGAAAGAGAGAAGAAAAGAGGCGTGAGATGCTCAAAGAATAAGACGACTCCAACACAACCTAAGATCGCACAACGCTTAAAAGACAGACAATAAACACGTAATCTTATCTCGAAAATCAGTACTTGTGAAGAGAAAAAAAAATAGTGCGAGACGGGAGCTTGAGAGAAAAGTTCGCTTTTTATCTGTCTCTGGGTCAAAGGCGCACTTGGTCAAGTGGCCGAGGTACTGATAGGGGTGCCAACTCACAGTGCCACATTGGACTGAAGTCCAAGAGATATGTGGGGTGTCAACTACGTGTCAATCTGGCGGTTGGGATGGGGGACAACAATCAAGTATGATTTGTCTTTTTCACACACAAACACACATACTCACACACGACGGCGCAGTGGTAGCGTTCGCGGCTGCCACTACGGCGGTCCGGTTTCGAATCCCGCCCAGGGCTGAAATTTCAGTATCGCTGCGCTGCGAGTCGTTACTCCAACTCTCGTGAGCAGGGAGTTGGGTGTGTGTGTGCGTGTAAAGTCACAGCATTACCCATAGATCGGTCATATATGAGCTCTGAGCTCTCTTCCGGGAGGGAAATAGCTGTCGATCACGAGTCCAACACGTTATCCAAGACCATGGTGAATCACATACACACTCATCCTTGTATAACGTCGCTAGTCACTGCCCACCAGCTTACAAATAATATGATGAACACCAGTAGTGATCCTTGTGGAACTCCACTAATCATTGCCCACCAGCTTAACAAAAAAATTAAGAACACGAGAACTGACTCTTGTAGAACCCCTCTTGTCTCTGCCCACCACTATGAGACCTTCTTCTTCTCCATCTACAGCTTTTGGTCGGCGAACTCCTGAGGTCAGACGACTGTAACGTGGTAGTCGTCGACTGGGGTGCCGGTGCACGACCACCATACGCTCAGTCTGTTGCCAATATCCGTCTTGTGGGACACCAGTTAGGATACCTCATATACAGCCTTTACGTAAGTACCCAAATGTATTAAACCTATGATATACAATGAGTAATGTATACGCTGAATGGTGGAGTGTACAATATGTATAACATAAAATGTATGATAAAGTACATACGAAACAAACTTTTGCTTTGGTATCTAAAAGGTATTACAGTATAAGCACATTGTCATGATACATATTCACACGTACAAAAGCACATATAATCACACACACACACACATACATATACATATATATATATATATATATATATATATATATATATATATATATGTATGTATGTATGTATGTACAAATAAAAAAACGCCACAGACTTGTATATACATTCGCCCGCACACTGAGATAGGCAGGATATTCTGCTATTCTACACGCACCCTACTGATGCACCTCCTCCTTCTCTCCTCTGCAGTATTACGCAGACATTGACCTGAATCAAGTGCACTTGATTGGTCACAGCCTTGGGGCACACTTGTGCAGCTATGCGGGTTCTCTCCTGAAGGAGGTATACCAGCTTCAGGTCGGGCGGATCACGGGGCTTGACCCAGCCGAGCCCTACTTCAACGACACACAACCCGTGACCCGACTTGACCCGAGCGACGCCAAACTCGTCGACGTGATTCACACGGACGACACGCCCCTCCTAGGACTTCCGCTCAGTGAGTATAAGTTACATAGTTGTATCTAACGGGAAGGGGAGCTACGCTCGTTGCGTCCCGTCTTCGTATCTCGCAGTGTCTAGTTTGTTCTTAAATTCGTGTATAGTTTTTGCATATACTATTGTTTCGCCCAGTTTGTTCCAGGCATCCACCATTCTGTGTGGATTTTTTTTTTTTTTAGGTCTCTTCTATAACTGTCCTTTAAGAGTTTCTTTTCACGTTCCCTTGTATTTCTCTTATCTCAATTTAGTAAGTCTTCTCTTTCAAGGACTTCCAAGCCTTTTCTGATTCTATAGATGTGTTTGTTTATTTCAAGTATACATATGTACAACAGTATGTCTATATATGCTTGTGTGTGTGTGTGTGTGTTTACATCCGTGTGTGTGTGTGTGTTTCATCCGTGTATGTGTGTCGTGTTTTAAGTATACACAAGTACCTCTGCTTCTATGTGTGTGTTTCCTTTTCCTTGCGTAAATACTTTTAGTGTCCGCGTGTCTGAGTGTGTGTATGTTCTTACGCGCATATCATTTGATTGAATAAGGTGATCCTTAACCACAGTCACATCCCTGCAACCGATGTAAAACGTCGTTCTACTCTTCTGCAGGTCTGGGCATGACCATTCCGATCGGCCATCTGGACTTTTACCCCAACGGAGGCGAAAGGCAGCCCGGGTGTTCCAGTAAGTCGCATCTCTTATGTTTTCCTGTTCTTCAACATTCCTGTACTCCACGTCAACAATTAATTAGAAACATAGAATATATTACCATTATGATAATGATAGTAATGATAATAATAATAATAATAACAATAATAATAATAATAATAACAATGGTGACAATATAATGATAACGTTAATAATAACAATGATTATAGTGATAATGACAATAATAGTAATAATAACAATGATAATAATAACTGGTAATAATAATAGTAATAATAATGATGATAATAAGTATAATAGTAAAGATGACAGCAATAATATAATAATAACAATAATAATAATAATAATAATATAAATAATGATAATGATAATAATAATAATAATGATAATAATAACAATAATCATAATGATAGTAATAACAATAATGACAATAACATGGACCACAAATGCACGACTATTTTTGTACAATCAAACCAGATACTTCATTTTCTTATCGAATCTATGTGGACATTGCATACAATCCAAATAATAACTAAATAAAGCAATGGATAAACCAAATAAACAGTTCTGCTACACGACGCTTGCAAAGACGCCTTCAGTTCTCTCTTTTTCCCCATCAGGCAGCGACCTACACTGCCAACATCATCGCGCAATCGTACTATTCACGGAGTCCATTCGACAATCTTGCCCCCTGGTCGCAGTTGTATGCGACTCCTATGCTAGTTTCCGTGCTGTAAGTATACGAATTAATATAGTTTTATTTAGCATGGTTCTGTATAACAAACTTGACCTACTAACTAAGCGGTCCTCAGTTCAGTCCCCACCCTGCTCTGCAAACCATCACCTCACTCTCTTGGGCCTATTAGCTGTGTGTATGTATGTATTGCAAGGTCACAGTATGACCCGTGGGTCGAGGTCAGAGCTCTTATCCAGGAGGGTAATAGCTGTATATCACATGTCCAACTCGTGATCCAAGGCCCTAGTGAACCGCACACAGCCTCTCATATGCATCCCCTCAATGATGATTTTTAACAAGACCTCGCATTTAGGAACTGTTCCCACAAAACATTAATTTATTAGTTTGTGTTTATTATAATTTTATTATTCCCCAACCTAGCAGAGCCAATGCAAAGCGTCTCTCTTTCTCTACCTCCCAGGGCAAATGTTGGGGCTGTGACGACGAACATCCCTGTCTTTCGATGGGCGCCAACATCAGACAGATTCAGAACTCTCCCCGGAAGCTTCCGACCGACGAGGCTTCCCGGATGAGGCGTGCCCAGACTTCCAATACCATCACGGAGACTGAGGTCAAACTCTCCCGGGCCTTCCTTATGACTGGGGGCAAAAGTCCTTATTGTGGTGAGTTTTCTCTCACGTTACGTTGTATACGGTGGCGTTTTATCTTATTTATTTCAAATCAATAAATTGTATATTTTTGTCAGCTGAATTATAGCATTGGGCCTAAGTGAACTCTTGTGTTTATCTAATTTCGCCATAATCTTGAAGAAAAAAAATCTGGCATTGGCTAAATATATATATATATATTTATATATATATATATATATATATATATATATATATATATATATATATATATATATATATACATTTTTAACCACAATGCACTTTAATTCTAAGCCATCAAAGGCCAGCATACTGAAATTGAAATGTGGTACTGCCCAGGACTCAATCCCAGCATCCTGGGCAGTACCACATTTCAATTTCAGCATGCTGGCCTTTGATGGCTTAGAATTAAAGTGCATTGTGGTTGTTAAAATGTACCTCTAATCACTGAGACCCATTCAGTGTTGTACATTATATATATATATATATATCTCATAATGAATAGATGAACATTGCCATTAAGTAAGTATGCTGTTCTTCTTCGCTAAACTTCCATTGATCCATTCAGGTTACCACTACCGGGTATCTGTAACAGTCAGCAACTCAACCCAATCCCAGAGACATGACGGAGAGTTCGGCATAGTCCATGTGCAGTTCGAGGGAACAAAATATAAGTCAGACTTTGTCAGCCTGACAGATAAGTGAGTGTTGCGTAAACATTCCCTTTGTTCCTAGCTTCTCACTCTCAGTCATCATCGTTTCTTCCTCCATTTACTTCTCACTTTCAATGCAATAGTTTACAAACACTCCTGTCTTATTTGGTAGAACTATTTCTACATCCTTTCCCTATATTCCTGTATAATCAAAAAGTTTCGATTTGTTTGCCAAAATTCCTTTTCCATGTAAACATTCACAGAACATGAAACCTTTACTTTTTGGTAATATTTTTACTCAGGTTCACTATCACATTGTTTTAAATCTTTTGCACTTTCTTTTCATCCTGCCCAACACAGATCTATTTACTATGGAGCTGGGAATACATATCGCAGTGTTGTCATTCTGGATGATCTTGGTGATCTCAAATCCGTGAAAGTGACCTTCGTCTATCCTGGATCCTTCATCAACATCATCTCTTGGAGACTCAACAGACCCATTCTGCATCTTGAATCACTGACTATAGAACCCCTTGCCAAAGACTATTCGTGAGTACCATGAAAGAACTAGATTTCTATCAAATATGTTTCATAAACAATATTGTGAAACATGAGCTTTCATCTAAATTTAACACTCATCTATTCTTATTGTGTGTCTTTCACAGATGGAACTACTGCTTTAATGATCCAGTTCAAGTCTCGGGCAAGGAGTATGCCCTATCTGAGAAGAAAGTGTGTTGATTCGCAAATCTCAAATGACTTTTTAGATTATATTAATCTATTCTACTTCTAAGGCCTTGAAAGAATCTGAGAATGGTGTGTAGATATCATCTTCATCGAGACAACCACTGAACTCTATTTATTCTCCTGCTGTGCAGGAAAATTATTGTTGTGCTTCATTTTGAAGGAAAATCAACTAGGTGAAAAGTTACTGGAAGAATCAGCAGTGACTGATTGTGTACGATTGGTGCATCTTGCCAGTAGTTATGTGGACTTTTAAAACATTGCATACAGGGTCCTGCATTCAACTAAATGAAATAATTTTATATTAGCCAGGGCAACACCTGGAAAGAATATCATCATAAAAATAAATGTTTAGGGTGTTAACTACGTGCATCCTCTGCACAGAAAAAGAAAGATTATCAAATGTAACCAGGTCCTAAAAAAGAGAGACAGTGAGAGATAGTGACAGAGAGAGAAATAGAAATAGAGAGGGAGATGAGAGAAACATACAGCTGTAGTCAGAAATCTTTCCCCCTGACCATCCATGTCTTTAGGTTTCCAACAAGAATTCAAATTGAAATGTAAAATTTCTATATTCTGAGTGGGACTACATGCCTACTCTAGTCCAAACCTCCATAATCAATCAGCTTAAAAGATGGCCAAGAAGTGAATCAGGATCTGACCAGGAAGTTTGAAGAGTTGCATCTACCTCAAGGCGGGTGTGGCTGAAACCAAGCTAAATCCGCCATAAATGATCTGCCTATGTTTAGGTTACCATGTAAACTATATTTTCTCTCTTTTATCTATTAGTCCTCAGTTTGTTATTTTGGTACATGAAATGTTAGAATGTGAATGTTCATTTTCTTTGTAAGAAATCAGAACCTGCCTGAATTTGAATACACAATTTAATTTTTCCCTATGAACACCAGATATGCACATATATTTCTAGAGTTCATAAGCAATATTTGTTTATTCAATGTCTTAAGTGAAGTTCTGATAAATGAAATATCTGCATCCACAGGTATGGATGGTGGTAACAAGTTTTTGGATAATACACAATGGTTCTATGACTTGGACTATAAATACATATACCAAAGGCTTTTTCCCCTTTACACAGGGGGTAGCCCAAAAAAAAGGCATAGAAATCACTCCCACCCATTTTCATTTCCCATATATTCCACTCCCCTCCACCCTCCTCCCTCCCTCCTATCCAGGAGGTGCCAAGATAGGAGGGAGGGAGGAGGGTGGAGGGGAGTGGGACTATACAGTGACATTAATATCAATGTTGAAAAAAAGTCAAACAGTCGAAACTAAAACACTGCTAGTATGTAAACCCCGTTTCTAAAGAATGCCAGTAATTTCATGGTGTCATTCAACAGCTATTGGCACATTTATCAGAAGTCTCTAGTCCCTTACATTGGTCTCTCTAGAAAGAAATCTTGGAGAGATGGCCATTATATTCATGTAGGAGTTTTTGTATGTCGCTGGCTAAAAGTAGTAGAGGGAGAGAAGTAGTCATTGAAGTTCAGTTCTTGTTTTTAAATTAGAAAAATACAAATAAAGTTGATGAAGTGATCTTGAGCCCAGTCTGATGACCAAGTGCCAGGCCCTTGGGGCTCCATTTCCGAAGGGAAGAGGTCTGAAGATGGGCAATCGAGAGAATATTCTGATGTCCTTCTTGTAGGACCACCATGTGTAGGTAACCATTGTCAGTCCCGCCAAAGTGTCTTCTCCACTGAATTCAAGTGTACCAGGTATAAATATTGCTATTACTTTTTATCATAAGATCATGTTTGTATTCATGCAATGATTTGGTCATCATATTCATTACATCAGGAACATTGATATTACTTAGTCTTACAGGAATATTTGATGTTGTCACACAGATGTCATATGAGTCAAATTTGTATGGGTTCAATAGGTGTTAATTTTGATGTCTACAGTAATGTACAAAAATATGTGACCCATCATCTTTTGTAACAGCACATTACCAGACTGCAAAATATTATTCCATGGTTGAAATTCAAATCTATTGTCAAAATATTTTATAGTTTCACATTGACAGAAGAATTAGTTGTATGCATGAAATATTATCATCTTGATGAGTAAATCTGAATAACAGAAGCTGCAGCACTGCCCAGACCATTCCTCTAGTGCTTTCAACAATGTATGTAGTCAATATTGACATCATTGCCACTGAATCACTTTTTTTTTCTTCTTTTTTCAAGCTCCACTGCATTATTAGGCACCTCTGTCCTCCATTAAAATAGAAGGGTGAAAAATCATTATTCTAACTCTTCTGTTTGATTGTAAATAATTTCTGTAATATCACTGAAGTTGCATCATCTGATGGATTTGTAAAAACCGAGTAGTGTGAATGTGCCTTTATTTATCTCATCATCTTTATATCTTCACTGAGAGTACTAAAACATTATACTCCCTATTTATGTATACCTGTTCTTTTTCATTACAATACAGTGTAGGTAAAATATTGAAGCAAAACATGTTAATCTAAAAATGTCATTCTTGATTAGGCCACAACTGCATTCTTCAAAAGGTTGAAGTTCTAGAAGTCATAGACTTGCATACAATGAGAAGTTTTGATTGTTGCACCCTATTTTGTAACTTTCTTCCATTTGTATATAGCAATTCATTACATCTGCATATTCATCTTTCACTCAGTATATTAATTTCACTCATTTACTTATTTTTACTGGTTTTGTACATAATGTATATACACCCCCAACAGTGTATTTTAGTACAATAAAGTTCTACAAATTTTGACTTGTTTTGATGATACCACCTATTGTTCTTTAAGAGTAGTATAAAGAAGTCAATATTTAATCATGAAGCAGCTCTGATGTGGTTGCAGCATGTTACCATTGCTTCTCATCTAGACAGTGGGCAGGAGAGAGATGGAACTGTAATATATGACCTTGGTATGAATATGAGAGCACTGAATAATATAAACCCCAAGACTCAGGTTGGGGCAGTTTAGGGAGTCATTACTTGTGGCGAAGGTCAAGATGACGATGATTCGAGCCCTGTCGGGGCAAGTTGAACTAAGGGCATGGCTCATTAAATTCTACGCTACAGTCCACTGTAAGGGGCACCATCCTAGCCTCCCGATAGGGGTGTTTGTGACGTTAAACCAAATCATTTAAGATATATCCTCTAACTATTCACACCTTCATTCCCTTGCTCGTATACATGTACAGTGATACCTCTCATTATCGGACGTTAATTAGCTGTGTTTGCATTGTTTTCCCCCCTGTGGTGGGGGAAAAGAATACTGCCACCAAGTTTTCCCACTTGGATCGTAAGAGGCGAGAAGAAAGGGACGGGGGAGAGGGACTAGGCATCCTTCTCCCTGTAGCCCCACGGGGCACACATCCTAAAGACAAAAGTGAAGGCATAAGGGGTGCTGGCGGGCCTCGGGCCAGCACCCTAGGTTTGGGTCTTTTAATTGTGCGTGGATGTGGGTACAGATGAGAGTAAAAGGGAAGAGATAGGTAGTATGTTTGTGAGAAGAAAGTTGGATGTGTTGGCTTTGAGTGAAACTAAGTTGAAAGGGAAGGGTGAGTGTATGTTTGGGAGTGTAAGTGGGAGGTTATCAGGAGTGAAGAGAGGGCGAGGGAGGGAAGGGGTGGCTATTCTAGTAAGTGAGGAGATAGGTAAAGGGGTAGTGGAGTGGAAGGAGGTTTCCTCAAGGATAATGTGGATGAAGGTGAAACTGGGGAAAGGAGATGTGGGTCTTTGTAAGTGCATATGGGCCGGGCAGTGAGAAGAGCATGTAAGAAAGGGAGGCCTTTTGGATAGATTTAAATGAGTGCATAGAGGGTTTAGGAAGATGAGGTGTCAATGTAATAGTACTGGGAGACCTTAATGCTAGAGTGGGAGATGGTCCAATCGATGGAGTGGTTGGGAAGTGTGGAGTTCCAGGAAAGAATCGTAGTGGAGAGTTGATGGTGGAAATGTGTCTAGAAAGAGAGTTGATGATAGCAAATACAGTGTTTCGGAAGAAAGTCAAGCATAAGTACACATGGAGAGGGTGGTGGAGGGAAGGGTGGTAGATAGAGCGCTAATGGATTATGTAGTGGTAAATAGGATTATGATAGGAAGAGTTAAGGATGTACATGTGCTAAGGGGAGAGGGTGGGGGAATATCAGATCATTTTTTGGTGGAAGGTAGGTAAGTTGAGAGTGGAGGATAGATGGTGAAGGAGGAAAGGGACAAAAGGTAGGGAGGTTCTTAGAGTGAACTCCTTGAATGAAAAGGAAAAGGAGAAGGAGTACGAAAAGAAGCTGAAGGAGGAGTGGGAGGGAGTAAAGGATAGAGCAGAGATGGGTGTGGAGGAGGAATGGGGATGGTTCAAGGAGGGAGTCTTAAAGTGTGCAAGGAGGGTGTGTGGAACAAGAAGGACAGGGGGAAATAGAAGAAAGGGTAGTGAATGGTGGGATGAGGAAACAAAGAAGGTTGTAGAAGAGAAGAAGCGAGCATTCACAGATTGGTTACAAAAGAGGACAGGGGAGTCATATGAGACGTACAAAGAAAAGAAAAGAGAAGTAAAGCAAAAGGTAAAGGAGGCAAAGAGGAGAGCAGATGTGAAATGGGGTAGGAGTATGACAGAAAAATTTTGAAAGTAATAAAAAGATGTTTTGGAAAGAAATTAAGAGAGGAAGAAGAGGGCGAATCAAGTAGGGAAGAAAAGGTAAAAGGTACAGATGGAGAGTTGATAATGGAAGAGATGGCAGTGAGGGGAAGATGGGCAGAATATTTTAGGGAGTTGCTGAATGTGAAGGAGGATAGGGAAGGAAAGATAGCTGCAGTGGGAAATACGAAAAAAATGAAAGTGATGAGTGAGGAGAATGGAGGAGAAATAAGGAAGGATGAGGTGAAGGCAGTTGTAAAGATGATGAAAGCAGGTAAGGCACCTGGTCTGGATGGATGTCATGCAGAATGTCTGAAAAAAGGGAGGTTCAGTGATGGTGGACTGGTTGGTGAGATTATTTAATGTTTGCTGGAGAGAGGGTAGAGTACCGGAGGACTGGAGTAGTGCCTGTATAGTTCCTCTTTACAAGGGAAAAGGGGACAAATGTGAATGTAGTAATTTCAGAGGGATTAGCCTGTTTGAGTGTAGTAGGGAAGGCTTATGGGAGAATCTTAATTGAGAGGATTAGGAGAGGAACAGAAGGAGTAATTGGTGAGGAACAGTGTGGATTTAGGACGGGTAGAGGTTGTGTAGATCAGATCTTTGTGGTAAGACAGATATGTGAGAAAGCTATAGGAAAGGGGAAGGATGTTTTTTGGGCTTTCATGGATCTGGAAAAGGCTTATGATAGGGTAGACAGAAAGGCACTGTGGGAGGTTATGCAGATTTATGGGATAGGAGGAAAGCTTTTGGGAGCTGTCAAGAGTTTTTATGTGAGTAGTAGAGCTATTGTTAGGATTGGAAATGGAGAGAGTGAGTGGTTTGAAGTAAAGGTGGGACTTCGTCAAGGATGCGTTATGTCGCCCTGGCTGTTCAACTTATACATGGATGGGGTGGTGCGAGAGGTGAATGCTAGGGTAGTGAGTCAGGGATTGGAGATGGTTTAAAGAAAATGGAGAAGAAAAGTGGGGGAGGTGAGCCAGCTGTTGTTTGCGGACGACACTGCGCTTGTGGCAGGGTCAGAGGAGGGATTGAGGAAGCTGGTGGCAGAGTTTGGGTGAGAGTATGTGATAGAAGAAAGCTAAAGATAAATGTGGGTAAAAGTAAGGTGATGAGATGTACAAGGGGTGAAAGTGGCAGTAGACTGGAAGTGAACATTAAGGAGCGACTGGAGGAAGTGGATAGTTTTAGATACTTGGGTGCAAGTGTAGCAGGAAAAGGTGGAGTGAAGGTGGAGGTAGAATGTAGATTGAGAGAAGCGAGTAAATGCCTTGGTGGTTTAAAGAGTGTAATGAGAAATAGACATTTAGGAATGGATGCGAAGAGGGAGACTGTATGAAGGAGTGATTGTGCCAACAGCACTGTATGGGGCAGAAACGTGGAACATAAGAGAAGAAGAGAGAAGGAGTTTGAATGTGTTTGAGATGAGGTGTCTGAGAAGTATGGTGGGGGTTACTAGGCTAGATAGAGTGAGAAATGAGGAGGTGAGGAGGAGAACAGGGGTGAAAAAGGATTTGGGAGAGAGGGTTGATGAAAGAATATTAGGATGGTTTGGACACATGGAAAGAATGAGTGAAGAAAGACTAGTAAAAGAGGTATGGAAGGCAGATGTGGAGGGAGTGAACATGAGGGGACGTCCTAGGATGAGGTGGAAGGATGAGGTGGAAGGATGGGGTGAAGGGGGCTTTGGGGAAGAGGGGAATGTCTGTTGAGGAAGGAAGGGAGAGGACGGAAGACAGAGGTGAGTGGAGAATGGTTGTATATGGATGATGTTGTGACTGCATGAGGAGGAATGGGCGGGGGGGTGGGGTAGTATGTGTGAGTAAATTTTGACGCAGCCCGAAGGGATTTCTCCCCGTCCTCCCTTTATATGCAAAGGGGGACGGAGAGGGGGGGGTCGCCGATTAAATGAAGCGGCCTTGCTGTGGATGTCCTGTGTCTTGCGACACTGCTTCTGACCCTGGGCGGTGGGCAGGGTTCAGGGATGACCCGTCATCCAGGTGGTGCTCAGATGAGAGGACGGGGGGGAGGGGTGTGGAGTGTATTTAGGGATGAAATGGGTGGGAGTGTTTTTATGCCTTTCCCTTTGTGGCTACCTCCCTTGGAAGGGGGAAAAAGCCTTGGTATATGTATGCATTGTTTTCGGTGTTTATGGTGCTGTTGTTTAGTGCGTGCAATCACTATGCCACCAATAAACCACTCCAAACACCGAAAACACAGCGAAAACACTGCAAACACAGCTAATTAACGTCTGTTAATGAGAGGTCTCACTGTATACATACACACAAACCACCGTCTGGAAAAGACATCTATAACGAACCCTGGAGTACAGTGCTTTTTTGCTAAATTGGAGGAAATGACTAGTTGGGATCGTACAGGAAGGGAGCTTTGTTTATCAAGTGACTGAAATGATAAAACAGAGAAATTTCGCTTACTGGTTTAAATTTAAAATGGAAGGTGATGAAGGTAGACAAAAATATATTGAACCAACGAAAAGAAGATTGGATGTACGTACGGTTGAATCACCGTTAGGTGTCATCCCATAAAAAGAATTGCAACACGGAAATGCCAAAGATGAATCAAAGGTACGACAGTTCTTTTTCAGGGTTTGCAAAAGAAAGTGGTATAAGTAGAGGTAGTTGGAAAGGTAAACAAGGTATAAATACATTCTAAGAATTCAGGGGATTCCAGAACTAATAAATTAAATTATAGATCTGAAAGCTGAATACAGGGCCATGTATAAAGAAGTGATTGAGCTGAAAAAAAGAAAAGTTGAAACAAACAGGGAGCTTAATGATCTAAAACAGGAATTAAACATAGTCAAAAGTGAGAACTAAAGAATGAATAAAGAAGATACAAATGAAAAATAAGGCTTTGAAAAAAGAAATAAATGAACAAATACAAGTAGTGACCGAGAAAGTTGGAGAAACCATAAAACAGATCTCCAAGAAATAAAAAATCAATGGGAAGTGGAAAAAAATTAAAGAAATTGTACAAGTGGAAGAAAATGCAAAATAAACAATCATTAAAGTAATTAAAAAGAAAATTGGGTCAGAGACATGGTTGATAAAAAAAAGTGTATAGTAATTTATGGTATTAAAGAAAAACACAATGTAGCTAAATACTTAAGAGAAAAAGAGAAAGAAATAAGAAAAGAAATTCTGAGATACAAGAGGATGAGCAAGAAATTGAAAAGGAAATAGAGAAAGTGTATAGAATGGGACTAAATAAATAAATAAATAAATAAATAAATAAACTAAGGTCTTAAATGATAGTGGAAATACTAACAAAAACAGCAAAGTTGGCAATAAGCAAAAAGTACAAAATATGGATAAAAAAATATATATATAGGGATGAAGAAAAAGAGAGGGAGAAGACACTAAGAAATTACGCAAATGGAAAAAAAAAATGAGAGCATAAACCAAAAAAAATTTTTTTTTTAGAGTACTGGACTTGTGGCTGAGAAAAAGAAAACACAGGAAACAAAAAAGGAGGAAAAAGGAACAAATTAAAAATAACATACAACAACATAGATGGCATGACTTCTGGACTAAATGAATTAAACAACTATCTGGCAGAAGAGAAATTGGATATAATGGGAATTGTGGAGATGAGTTTAAAAGGTCCCCTGTCACCAAATACTGTGGGACAAGGTTTATATACCAATTGGATGAAAATTAGAGAGGAGAAACAGTGTGGAGTCATGTTTTTGACTAAGGCTTAAATGTGACAAAGATAATAGAAGGAAATAATAATGTGGAGTTTATTTTGATAAAAGTTGAAAACAGTGATGTGAAAAGTAGAACATTTGTAGAGATAAATGTGCCCTTAAAAACATATTCTTGGACAGAGAGTGGACAAAATATATAAGATATTAGATTGCTCACTCAGAGAAGGAAAGGTACCACAAGATTGGAAATATGCAAATATTGTACCAATATATAAAGGGGGAGATAAGCAGACCCAACAAACTATAGACGAGTCTCCCTTACAAACACAATAGCTAAAACCTGTGAAAAAAATATATATAGATGGACTAAACATCTGGAAGAAAACAATTTACTGAATCCAACACAATTTGGCTTTTGACAAGGAAGATCATGTGCCACAAACTTGATTTTTTATTAAAGGTTAATAGCTATAATGCAAGAAAGGAACAGATGGACAGATTGTGCTTTCCTGGATTTACAAAAGGTATTTCATAAAGTACCACACAAAAAGTTATTAAGAAAACTTGAAATAACAGGCGCACAAGAAAATTTGCCGAAATGGATGGAAGATTTCTTGAACAGGAGAAAAATGAGGGTGGTATTTAAGAGATAAAAATTCGACCTGGGAAGAAATGATAAGTGGAATCCCACAAGGTTCTGTATCAGCTCTAATAATGTTTGCTATATATATATGACATTGAAGAACACACAAGAACACAAGAATGAAGGTGACCACAAGGCCCTCACCAGGCATCTCCACATCCATCACCACCTGTCATCCCCATCCATAATGTTGTCTTATCATTTCTTAAAACAACTGATAGTTTCAGCACTTACTACATGGTTACTAAGTTTATTCCATTCGTCGACCACCCTATTAGTACTGTAAATATATTCTTGCCTATTTCCTTCTTAAATCTAAATTTGTCCAGTTTATAACCATTACTGCGAGTCCTGCCCTGTTTTAAAATTATGACCTTGTTTGCATCACCCTTGTTAAAGCCTTTGATCCACTTGAACACCTCTATTAGATCACCCCGCACTCCGTACATTTTGGTCATTCTTCTCTGTACTGATTCTAGTGAATTGATGTCCATTCTGTAGGACAGAGACCAAAACTGTACTGCTTAGTCAAGGATGGGTCTATTGTTATATAGAGTTTAATAATTACCTCTGCACTTCTATTCGTTACCATCCTAGCAATGAAACATAATGCTCTGTTAGCTTTATTCCTGGCCCTAATGCAGTTTCCTGGTTTTAAGGTACGGACTCATCAGAACTCCCAAGTCTCTCCTGCACTGTTTTCTCTAAAAGCGTGTTATCTAAGCTGTATCTATTTTCAGGGTTGTGTAGCCCTATGTTTAACACGCTACACTTGGAGATATTGAAGTTCATTTGCCATTTCACTGACCATGTGAACAATTTTTCAAGATCATCCTGCAGAATCTCTGCATCGTCTCCTGACCTAATTAGGCATCCTATTTTAGTGTCATCCACAAACTTACTAACATCACTATTTATCCCATCGTCTAAGTCGTTTATGTACACAATGAACAAGGGACCCAAAACTGAGCCATGGGGGACCCCACTAATAACATTACCCCATTTATGGTGTCCTGCGGTTTTCTGTTACTAATCCATTCTAACACTTTTCCTCCTATGCCATGGGCTTTGATTTTATTTAGTAGTCTCTGTTGTGGCACCTTGTTGAATGCTTTGCTAAAGTCAAGGTAAATAACATCGTAATTATCATTGTTATCCGACGCCTTATATACTTTAGTGTAAAAGAATAGAAGATTAGTCACACGACTTACCCTTGGAGAAACCATGCTGTAAATCACAAATTAAATTATGTATTTTGATGTGTTCTCCGAGCCTATTTACTATTACTGATTCAAACATTTTCCTATAACCGATTTCAAACTGATTGGCCTGTAGTTGCATATAGACGATCTCCCTTCTTAAAAACAGGAACGTTTGCCTGCCTCCAAGCAGTAGGCACAAAACCAGTGTCCACCGATTTATTAAATATTTCAGTTAACTGGTCGCAGATTTCAGATTTACACTCTGTAAGCATTCTCAGAAAAACTTTGTCTGGACCCAGGGATTTTGTAGCTTTAAGTCTTTCAATCTGCTTGACTACTTCTTTACTAATGCTGATATTCAATAGACTACTTTCTTCATCCCTTCTGAAAATCGGATTGCGGTCAGGTACTTTATCTTACCTCTCATTAGTAAACACCGATAGAAAATAATTGTTAAACTCCTCACTCATTTTTTCCTCTAATTCTATCATGACATTTTCATCGTTTTTAATTGGTCATATTCTTTCTTTATTTTTTGTTCTATCGAGGTGAAAGAAACCCTTTGGGTTGGATCTTGCTTGACTGGCAACCTTAATTCCATAATTACGTTGAAGGTGTACAATGTTATATGAACTTCTTTGCGGATGATGCAAAACTACTAAAGAAAGTACAGAAAAAGACTGTGAATCACTACAGAGACCTGGACAAAGTCTGGGAATGGAGCCAAAAGTGGGAAGTGAACTTCAACATCAAGAAATGTAGTATAAAGGAGTTTGGAGAGAGAAAAAAAAATCAGGACAACATAAATTTGGTACAAAGGAAGTGAAAAAAAAAATTAGCTCTGAAAAGGACCTAGGAGTAACTATTAAGAAAGACAGGTCACCAGACAAGCATATAAACAAAATAGTCGGAGAAACCTACAATTTACCAAGATCAATAAAGGTGGCTTTTAATTACTTGAAGTAATGGTGAAAAAAAAAAAAAAAAAATTAGCCACACTGATAAGACAAAGATTGGAGTACACTGCAACACTATGGACACCCAGTACAAAAAAGAATATAAAGAAATTAGAAAGAATCCAAAGAGCAATGACAAAGATGGCACCAACACTTTCAAAATTGACATACAAACAAAGATTGTCCAAACTGGAACTACCAACCCTGGAACAAAGAGAAAGAGGAGATCTACTGGCCATTTACAGAATCATGAAAGGCAGGGAAGTCCTTAACAGAGGAAACTTATTAAAGTGGAATAAAAGAAAAACAAGAGGACATGAAAAAAATCAAAAAAGATAGTTATAGAAGAGATCTGGAGAGAGAGAGAGAGAGAGAGAGAGAGAGAGAGAGAGAGAGAGAGAGAGAGAGAGAGAGAGAGAGAGAGAGAGAGAGAGAGAGAATAAAAAAAAAAAGTGGTGGATGTCTGAAACAAATTGGATGAAATAATACTGTGTGCAAATACTATTCAAGAATTTAAGAACAAACTAGATGATGAGAGACACAAAGTCAGGTCACTACGAAAATAGCTCCCCTTCCCATATACAACTAGGTAAATACATGTCCAGCACCAATGTAAAGATCTACTTATTTCTAATATTTTGGAATCTCAATTACATCAGGAAGTATCGATCAGTCTGTTGCTGTAGATCTGCCTCACAGGAGGCCCTTGGTTCCCACAGCTGGAAGGATTATAATAAAATACAGTTTCAGACTGTTTTAATGTTTAATTTCTAACAAGTATAGACACCTTTGTAAGACTTACACACAATATTTATGTACTCGTAACATCACTGGCAGGAGGGCAGATGGGACTTGTCTGCCTCCATTGTTCTTAGAACAAAAGGAGAAATCACTGTTTCATACTTGCAACATCCATTTCTTTGTACCTTGAATATTCACACAACGATTGCACATTCTTGTTTAAATTAAGAGTATCACTTCAACTCAACATCACTTAAGTATATATACAGTAAACAATAGCACCTTCAAGATACTAAAAAAATGAAAAGCCATTTGTTTGTTTCTTTGTACATGTCATGAACCACTATACTTTCACACTATGATAGATTAAAAATATGTTCCATTTCCAGAGTCCTTGCCTCTCTTCTCATTCACAATTAATTTCATACACTCATTTTCATTCCCTGCTTGAGCAGGTCTAGTCCAGAAGAAGTTCAAACTGGCTGACACTTTGTTCTCCTGGGGCAAACATTTGGTTGATATTCTGAAAGATACAAAGTTATTTCAAGATTAGTATAAGATGCATATAGACTTGAGGAATGGCATTCATAATTGTATTACAGAGAATAATGACAGGTACCTGCAAGTTGGACATCATCTCCGTCATCAATCTTTTAAGCACATCAACATCTTCACCTTCATGTCGTCCCAAACTCCATAGTCCAACAAACCTCTATGTGATATCCATCTCACACAAAAGTCACTCTCAAAAGAAGGAAGAACCACACTAGCAGACTTGTGTTCAGGTTCAGGAGGAATCTAGCTTTAGACTTGACCAACACAAATTAGGGCTGACCAAAGAATTAATCTGCCCTCGATATCATTACACAGAGGACACTGAACACCTGACTACATTGACCCACACTATCCCCATAAAACAACACAGTATTTCCAGTGGTCACTGCCAGTTACTTAGAGTTATGGATTTCCTGTAAGAAAAACCTTGGGCAATGAACTGAATGATTCATTCCTTACCTATATGCAGCATTCTTTGATCAACCCTAACTGCCAACACCCTTCCTACCCGTGCTCTCTGCCTCATGGCATGGGCAGATTCCTTACATAAAGGCTCAAGTTGACAATTTCCTGTCTCCAACCGAGATTGTAAATTTGCACCAATTACAAGGAATAGATCCCTCACCTGCCTACCACCCATGTCACAAACAATGTCCCAAAACACAGTAACTCTATAGCAGGACCACTTCATTTACACAGTGACCCTCCCTCCTCCTCCCTTCATATGGAAAACAAGGAAGATAAGGCTGCATAACAAAAAAATTAACTAACCATCTCCACTATAAAAACAAAAGTTTCCCTGAAAGCCATAGGGAAAGGCAAAGTATTTTTCAGCATAACAACTTACATCTGGTGTGTCAGGAGGAGACATAGGTTCACTTGGCATAAGAAAGCCATCAGCATCCACCTGGGAGGTGTGGCTTTCCTTTGCTGGAGTTGTTGTGGCAGCTGTCATCTGTTCCTGCTGACACGTGTTTGATACTGGAGGCGAGACTGCAACACCTGGAGATGCCAGTACATTACTTGATATGGGTGCTTCTGCAAAGAATTCAGAGTAAAAGACCAACAAGTTAAAAAATTTCCTCAAAGTAAAAGACCAACAAGTTAAAAAAAATTCCTATCATTCTTACATACATATATATATATATATATATACCAAGGTCTTTTTCCTCCTTACAGAGGAGATAGCCAAAGTTAAAAGCCATAAATCCACTCCTACCCATTTCATCCCCACATACTCCCCTCCCATTTACCACCCCTAACTCCCTCTTTTCTTGGCTTCTCCTGGATGATGGATCATCCTCGCAGCTTGCCCACTCCCCTGGCTTAGAAGCAATGCAGCAAGACACAGCACAACCACAGCCAGAACACTTTATTTTATCTGTGAGCCCCCTCTCCATCCCCTGATGCAGAAAAAGAGAAGACAGGGAAAAATCCCTTCGGGTTGTGTTAAAATATCATTCACACATACTCTCTCACTGCCCAATCCCCCACCCACTCCTTTCCATGCATTACAATATCATCTATACACAACCATTCTTCACTCACCCCTACCTTCTGTCTTCTCCCTTCCTTCCTCAACAGACATTCCCCTCTTTCCCAATGCCCCTTTTATCCCATCCATCTCATCCTCGGTTGCCCCCTCATATTCACTCCCTCCACCTTCCACACCTCTATTATAATCTTTCTTCACTCATTCTTTCCATATGTCCCAACCATCCCAATACTCTTTCATCAACCCTATCTCCCGACTCCCTTTCTATCCCCTGTCTCCTCCTCACCTCCTTGTTTCACACTATCCAGCCTAGTAACCCCTACCATACTTCAGATATTTCATCTCAAACACATTTAAACTCTTCCTCTTATGTTCCATGTGTCTGTCCCATACAGTGCTGTTGGCCCAATCAGTCCTTCATACAATCTTCTCTTAGCATCCATTCCCAAATATCTATTTCTCATTACACTTTTTAATCCCCCAAGGCTTTTACTCACTTCTCTCAATCTACATTCTACCTCCATCTCCACTCCTCCCTTTCCTGCCACATTTGCACCCAAATATCTAAAGCTATCCACTTTCTCTAGTGTCTCCCTTAATACTCACTTCCAGTCTGTTGCCATCCTCTACCCTTGTACATCTCATCACCTTACTTTTACCCTCATTTACCTTCAACTTCCTTTCACACACCTTCCCATACTCCATCACTAACTTCCTTACTCCCTCCTTTGATCTGCAAACAACAACTGGCTTATCTCCCACTTTTCTCATTTTTTTTTTTTAAACCATCTCCAATCCCAAGCCCATTATCCTTGCATTCACCTCTTGCACCACCCTATCCATGTATACAGTGAACAGCCATGGCAACATGATGCATCCCTCATTCTCTCCATTTCTAATCTTAACACACGCTCTACTACTCTCATAAAAACTCGACTGCTCTTAACAGCTTTACTCCTATCCCATATATCTGCAATACCTTCCAAAGTTCCTTCCTGTATCCATAAAAGCCCAAAATACATCCTTACCTTTTCCTATAGCTTTCTCACATATCTGTCTTACCACAAAAATCTGATCTATGTAACCCTTACCTGTCCTAAAACTACACTCTTTCTCACTAATCACTCCCCCTGTTCCTCTCCTAATCCTCTCAATCAAGACCCATAAGCTTTCCCAACTACACTTAACAAACTGATCCCTCTGAAACTACTACTCACATTTGTCCCCTTTTCCTTTGTAAAATGGAACTATACAGGCACTCCTCCAGTCCTTTGGCACTCTACCCTCTCTTAAACAAATATTAAATACCCTCACCAGCCAGTCCACCATGTCTTTTTCCAGACATTCTGCATGACATCCACCCAGACCAGGTGCATTACCTGCTCTCATCATCTTAACAATTGCCTTCACTTCATCTTTTCTTATTTCTCCTCAATATTCCTCGCTCATCAGTCATTTTCTTAGCACTTCCCACTGCAACTACATTTCCCTCCCTATCCTCCTTCACATTTAGCAACTCCCTAAAATACTTTGCCCATCTTCCTTTTACTGCCTTCTCTTCCATTATCATCTCTCCATCTGCATCTTTTACCCCATTTCACATCTCTCCTTTTTGCCTCCTTTATCTTATGCTTTACTTCTCTTTGTACCTCTCAGTAAAAAGTAAAGGCATAAGAGGGTCTAGGAAGAGTTTTCCAACCAATATCCTAAAGTTTGGGTCTTTTAATATGCAGTATGTTTGTGAGAAGGATGTGTTGGCATTGAGTGAAACTAACTTGAAAGGGAAGGGCAAATTTGAGTTTGGGATTGTAGTTGGGAGGATCTCAGGAATGAAGAGAGGATGAGGAAGAGAAGGGCTGGCTATACTAGTAAGTGAACAGATAGGCAAGTGTGTGGTGGAGTGGAAGTTTTCTTCAAGGTTAATGTGGATGAAAATGAAACTAGGGAGATGTGGATTTTTGTAAGTGCATATGGGTCTGGTAGTGAGAAGAGTGTAGAGGAAAGGGAGTCTATTTGGACAGATTTAAATGAGTGCATAGACAGATTAGGGAGAAATGTCAATGTTGTGGTACTGGGAGACCTTAATGCTAGGGTAGGAAATGAATCAATAGACGGAGTGGTTGGTAAATGTGAAATTCCAGGAAAAAATTGTAGTGGAGAGTTGATGGTGAAGATGTCTAGAGTTGATCAGAGCAAATATAGTGTTTCGGAAGAAAATCAAGCATAGCACACATGGGAGAGGGTGGTGGATGGAAGAGTGAGCATTAATGGACTACATAGTGGTACCCACTAGTTGGAAGAGTTAAGGATGTACATGTTCTAAGGGGAGAGATTGGGGGAACATCAGATCATTTATTGGTGGAAGGTAAGTTGAGAGTGGAGGATCGATGGAGAAAGAGGAAAAGGACTGAAAGTAGGGAGGTGGTTAGAGTGTACTGCTCAAATGAAAAAGAAAAGGAGTACAAAAGAAGCTGAGAGAGTTTTAGGAGGGAGTGAAGGACAGAGTAGAACTAGGAGTGAAGGGGGAATGGGGCGGTTTCAAGGAGGGAGTCACAAGGTGTGCAAAGATGGTGTATGGAACAAGGAAGACAAGAGGAAATAGAAGGAAGGGTAATGAGTGATGGGATGAGGTAGAAAAGAAGTTATGAGAGGAGAAGTGAGCATTCACAGATTGGTTACAAAATAGGACGAATCATATATATATATATATATACAAATAAATCAATTAATCAATACCGTGAATATTATACAAAAATATCACTTTCATCAAGCTAACTTACCCTCGCCTCGACTTCCAGGGCTTGGAGATGGTGTTAGAAGAGGAACAGAAACTGCACAGTCTTCTGGCCTCTCCTGCAGCATGTGCTGCCTTTGCATGATATTCTGCCTCTGTTGTGGAGTGTGCTGTTCTTGTTCCAGAGATGTGCGACGGCAAGCAATAGGTGAGGCACCTTCAGTACCTCCTATTGATGTGGGTGGAGGGCACTGGAAAATTTGGGGTGGTATTTTGGGGCCACTACTGGATCCTCCCACTGGACAAGGTGGTCTCTGTGTTATTGACTGCCTTCCATGAAAGGTTGCTGGTGGGCTTGGTCGTGGAGGTGGCATAGCATTAGGAGGGTACTGACCCATACCAGACTGAAGTGGAGGAAACTGCCCATGCTGCCCAGGATGTAGTCTCTGCTGTGGTTGTGCAAACTGCCCCTGTTGCTGTGGGAAAGGTCTTATCTGCTGCTGTACTCCAGGCATCTGCTGCATTGGACTAACAGGTTGTTTGGTACGATCATATTCTGGAATACCAGGCATAGGAGAACCTGATGGATGAGGCATGAGCTGCTCAGGAGTACCTTGCTGATGTGCAAAAGGTGGTCTGGATGGTTGCTGTCCTGGAGAAAAACTGGGTGGGCGTGGTAGTGGTTGGAAAGTACCACCACGTGCTGATGGCCTATAATGCTGCTGCCCTGGATTCTGATACAATGGGAACCTTTGTGGAGGCCCATGAAGTCTTGGTCCCATAAATGACCCTTGTGTCTGCTGCTGCTGATGTTGGGACGTGGGTGGTCGAATCACAGGAGCTGTAGAACGTGTCATGGGCTGTGAAGCTGGATATTGAGATGGCATATGTGAATGTGATGAATACGGTGGGGGTTGTTGCTGTGTGGCATGATGTTGGGCATACTGGGATGGGGGAGGCTGTGATGGTCGGAGTTGTGAGTATTGAGGCGGAGGGGGTCGAGTCTGCTGTATCTGTGGCACAGGGAAGGATGAAGGTCTCTGTTGTAAAAACTGAGGTGAAGAAGGCTGGGAGGGGGCTCTCTGGGAAAACTGACAAGATGGTGGTGGTGTAGGACGGTGCTGTTGATACTGAGAAGGATGTGGGAAGCGCTGCTGTGAACTGGGTAATGAGGATTGTGAAGCAAAATGTGGAGATGAGGATGATACCATAGGCTGATTCTGAACACTTGACTTCTGCTGTAGTGATAACTGCGGTGAATGCCGTGGTTGGGCCACCTGTGATGAATGTTGCTGCTGAGGTACTTGGGATGAATGCTGTTGCTGGGTAAATTGCTGCTGTGCAACTGACTGATGTTGGTGGGGTAGCTGGGGTGAAACCTGCTGTTGGGGCAGCTGTGCTGTAGGCCGCTGCTGCTGCTGAAGCACTTGGGCCAACTGTGGCGAATGCTGTGGTTGCAATATTTGTGAGGGATGCCTTTGTGGGGTTGCTTGTGACAAATGATGTGACTGTAGTTGTTGTTGGGGCAATTGCTGTGGAAACTGCTGTAACACTTGACTGGTTTTCTTGATTTGTGCTTGTGTATCCTGTTGTTGACAGTGTTTCCAAGACTGTTGAAGTTGCTGAGCTTCCTGCTTAGCTTGTTGCTGGACTACTTGCTGCTGGACTTCTTGTTGTGTTTGTGTATCTAGTTGTATTTGCTGTTGTTGCATTTGCATTTGCTGGGCAGGCATCTGCTGCTGCATTTGCTGACTTTGCATATGTTGCTGTATTTGCTGATTTTGCATATGTTGCTGTATTTGTTGATTTTGCATCTGCTGTTGAGGAGACATTTGTTGAAGCTGTACCTTCTGCTGCATCTGTTGTGCTTGCATCTTATATTGATGCATTTGTTGCATCAGCTGTTGATTAATCTGCTCCCCAACCTGTAGCTGTGATTGCTGCTGTCTCAGACTCTCCTGTTCCTTTTCAAGATTTCCCACTGATACATTTTCCTGGACCTGTTTCCTGATTTCTGTTGGGGACTGTCCAGACTGCTGTTGTTGCTCTGATTTCTGAGATATATACACACGTTGTTCAGGATGTGGTACCAGATGTCCTTTCTGAGTCTGTAACACTGGTTTACGTTGTGGCTGCTGACGCAAGGGTGGTGGCTGTGCCAAAATATGAGAAGAGGACTTCTGCTGATGTTGTTGTTGTTGTTGTTGTTGTTGTTGTTGTTGTTGCTGTTGTTGTTGTTGTTGCTGTTCTTGAGGCTGTTCTTTTGAATGTCGAGTGTTTGGCTTAAGCAACTGGTTATCTGATGTCCGAGAGGTTTCACTTTTGGCAGAACTATGGTTATAAGATTCTATTTGCCCTTCAGCATGGCTGGTCTCAATGGATTCTCCATTTGTCCTTGCTTGCTTCCCTTGTGCCTGCAAATCTTCTTGTAAACCAAGTTCATGACCAAGAGAACTATCACTTTTATCACCAATGTCATCTATCTGCTGCAACAGTCGCTCAAGGATGACTCTGGAATAACAAAAATAAAAATTAATATGTAAAAATGTGCACTTTTGCAGGATACATCCATGAACATACTACCCAATTCTATCACATGAGAGGTTTTGAGGATGGACAGCAAAGAAATAATCTTTCTGATGTCAATCTTATAGGATGACAAAAGACTCGTCTTTGGCTATAGAACAACCACTAACAAATAACTGTTACTGGTCCCAAGGAAGGAATGAAAGATAATGTTCTTCATTCTCTTTGATATAATATTGTCTACAAGGATAGATGTAATGCTCATTGCAGATGACATACATCTATGAATAGAGGGAGACTGAGTGGGTGACAGGATAATACGAGGTGATAACATGTTCTCTGCTTTAGAATTTTAATTGTTGTTGTTCCCTAGACTGTCAAGCCAGGCAGTCCCATCTCCCTAAGGAACATCACAGCTGAAACGGGAGTTTCCCACAAATCTTTTATAGTGTTGTTGGCATGCATGATTGAGTTCAATGCAGTCTTCCATAATGTGATGTATAGAATGATTTAAAGTGTGGCATCCTGGGCAGTTATCTGCAATGCAGTCATCCACCCTCTTCTGGTAGTTTAGAAGGGCTGGCTGGTGGCTGCATCACAGTCTGGCCAGATGGACTCTGTCCTTTCAGGGGAGTGAGGATTCAGAGGGATATCAGTGGGTATGGCATGCAGCATTGTGATGTCTTTCAGTTTGTTGATAGAGCAGCAAGTGATATTATTATGGATATGTTTCCAGAGGCTGGTGTCCGGTGGTTGTGGAGAATGAGAAGAGAGTATTTGTGTGTAATACAGGAATTTGGTTGTTGTTTTGATGTTTCTTGGTGTGTGTGGGTGTTCTCCTATGTAGTGTAGTGAGTGTGCTGTGCTTGTGGAGGCTGTGGCAAGTGTTTGTGTGCCTCTTATATCAAGGTGATCTTTGACTTCGAGAACTTTTGTTTCATAGTTTAGATGGTCTGTAGGAGTTGTATTTGTACATACATATACCAAGGGCTTTCTCCCTCTCACCGGGGAATTGGCCAAAGTCAAAAGGCATTCTGTTATGTTGCAACCTGTAATATTCTTTAGAGCTTTGTTAGGGGCCAACCGACAACAACAAAAAATCCCCTCCACTGATCCCTGGGAGCAGTTTCAGTTACCCAGACAAGCACCATGAATTATAACTGTTTCAGTGGATTAAGATGAGGGAGTCACTATATGATGAAACAGTAGCAAGGTTTCCCTAACTTTTGGCCCCTGCTGCTGAAATATTAAGTCAAAATCAATGTCCTGAGGTGCGTGTGGGTATATAAGGGTACCGACATAGCTTTGTAGTTGTAGCTGAGTGATCCCGTATTCTGATTCCATATAGTGTCCATGAGTTTCTACTGCTCCACCCACCAATCCTGTTCCCACCAATCACATAAATCAGCGAGATCATACAACCCCTTCATTTTGTGTTGGGTTATTGATCACCTTTTCTGTTGTTATCCACATTCAGGGTGAAAGAGAATGAGAGAAAGGAAAATATTGCAGCTATAAATATATATTAGGTGATAGAACAAAAGCAGCCATTGTAGCTCAGTATGCTTTCGTCCTGTCTCCTATTCTCTAATATTTTAACCTACCCAGACACAAATTCATGTACAGTTCTAACTTAATCTATACCTTCAATTTCCATTATCATATTTAGACTTGAACCCTTGTACTGTTTGAGCTTGGGCTATATCACCTAAGCTATTCCACATATTTATACATCTACAGTGAAACCTCTCATTAACGGACGTTAATTAGCTGTGTTTGCAGTGTTTTTGGTGCTGTTGTTTAGTGCATGCAATCACTATGTCACCCAAAAACCACTCCAAAACACAGCGAAAACACCACAACCGCAGCTAATTAACATCCGTTAATGAGAGGTCTCACTGTATAGGGAAGACGGTGTTTCTTCACATCCTTTCGACATGTGGTCTTTCTTAATTTACTTCCATGACTTCTTAAACCCTTCCCATCTTTAACCCCTTCAATGCGGGCCAAAATCTCGTGGGCAGCATTAGCTGCCAGACGTGCGATGTTGCATCATAATACTCGCACTATAAAAAATAAAGTTACCGCTGTATTGCTCGTTCTCTTTCACTCGTGAATTTTGATAACCATAGAAAATATGATGAAGCCAGTTTACAGAGTATGGGGGTCACGCAGGTACAACTACAATATATATAATCAAGATGCCGACATCGGCATCCTCGCATACCCACTTGCTCCTCATGACGCCTATGTAGGTGTCATCGTATTGAAGGCGTTAATCAGGAGATCTCTTCTATCAATGCAACCTATCCCCTTTAGTGACCTAAACACTGTAATCATGTCATCTCTTTCTCTTCAATTTTTCAAAGTTGGCAGACCCAGTACCTTTTGTCTCTCCTCGTATGGTTTTGCTGCCAGGCTAGGGGCCAGTTTGGTTGCTGCCCTTTGTATTATCTCAATTTTGCTTATATCCCTCACTCTATGTGGGGACCCTACTACTGACGAGTATTCCAGTCTTGGACGTATCAGGGTTTTGATGAGTTTATTCATCATTTCTTCATCCATATAATGAAATGCCACTTTAATCTTCTGCAGTAGTCCATTTGCCTATCCCACAATCCTGCTGATATGTCAGGTGACAGGTTGTCTTTTATCAACACTCCCAAGTCTTTCTTCTCTTTTGCTTTTGTAATGTGTTATTTCCCAAGGAATAGATTATTAAAGATGGCCTTTTGCCACTATTGCCCATTTCCAGTACTTAGTGTGTGTGTGCATGTGTGTTACACTTACAACCAGAAAAACCCAACTCCTGCCTCATATTGCTACAGCAACTAAAGAGTCAACTGAGAGAGAGAGAGAGAGAGAGAGAGAGAGAGAGAGAGAGAGAGAGAGAGAGAGAGAGAGAGAGAGAGAGAGAGAGAGAGAGAGAGAGAGAGAGAGAGAGAGAGAGAGAGAGAGAGAGAGAGAGAAAGAGAGAGGGAGGGGGGAGGGGAGGGCGGAAGGGAGGGGCGAGGAGCTAGGCTCGTGTGAACACATGCACTCTAGAGTTTATAGTTTATCTATGCAAACTTGTCATAAACAAGAAAATGTTTCTCAGTAAAAGTTTATTATAACTACATGATTGAATAAAGGAGAAAGAACTGCTATATTCACAGTGAAATGATCATAAATAATCACACACACATTTTCTCCTTTTACTAAACTTGTCTTCATAATGTGCATATTGTAATGCATCATCAAATCATCGTACATCAGGCAAGCTAACACTCGTGCACAAACATGACTTGAATTGAAGATATTAACTGAGTATGATGCAAGTTTGTGATTTTACTTGACCAACCTTCTAATAAGGAATCAAGACCTTTTTATATCTAACTTTAAAAGCAACACATCTACCTTTATTATAACATGTTACAATTATAAACTTACTTTGAACTATAGATACTTACGCATTTGGAAGAGCTGAGAGGGGATAGGCTGGATCTACTTCAAGCATTATTCCAGGATCCTCCTCAGAGTTCTGAAATTATAAAATACATCATAAATAAAATGTAGTGTATATAACAAAAATATGTTGATAAACACTAAATAAAAGTATTCTGCATATGCAATGGCAGAGCTACGCAATCCCTAGCTTGCTAACACTCCCTTCTACCAGCCTAGTATTGAACCTCTCATGTTAAGCAACTGTATTGTACTTCAGGAAAACACTGATACAATTAAAGTCAAATGCACATAATGCCAGTCAACACCACCAGAATCGGTGCACCGTGCCTTGCACCAATTCTGATGGCAATGAAGACCATCCCCTACAACAATGGTTCAAATACATCTGAAAAATTGGCATGCACCACCGCCCACCAATCCTACTCCCATCTGTCATCCAATGGTGGTTCCTCTTTAATCTTAGCTCCTCATGGATGAAGAGTCATCCCTGTCTCCAGCCTACTGCCCAGGTCATGAGCAATGCAGTAAGACACATCACATCTACAGCAGGGCCTCACCATCTCATTTACATGGCACCTTTTCCTCATCATCTTCTCCAGCAGGAAAAAAAAATAAATATATATATATCATAATAATAATACATACATATACCAAAGGCTCTTTCCCCCTTACACAAGGGGGGTAGACAAAAAGAAAAAGGCATAGAAACTACTCCCACCCATTCCATTTCCTATATATTCCACTCCCCTCTGCCCTCCTCCCTCCCTCCTATCTTGGCACCTCCTGGTTGATGGGTCATCTCTGCATCCTGTCCATTGCCCTGGGTCAGAAGTAGTGTCGTAAGACACAGCACATCCACAGCAAGGCCGCTTCATAAATTTGGCGACCCCACCTCTCCGTTCCCCCATGAAGAAAAGGAGAAGACAGGGAGAAATCCCTTCAGGCTGTGTCAAATTTTTTCTCATACATACTTCCTCACTCTCCATCCCCCACCCACTCCCCTACATGCATCACAGCATTATCCATACACAACCCTTTTCCATTCACCCCTATCTTCTGTCCTCTCCAGTCCCTCCTTCACAGACATTCCTCTCTTTTGTAATGCCCCTTTCATCCCATCTATCCATCTCATCCTAGGACACCCCCTAATATTCACTCCTTCCACCTCTGCCTTCCACACTTCTTTTACTAATCTTTCTTCACTCATTCTTTCCATGTGTCCAAACCATCCCAATACTCTTTCATCAACCCTATCTCCCAGCTCCCTTTCCACCCCTGTTCTCCTCCTCACCTCCTCATTTCTCACTATCTAGCCTAGTAACCCCTATCATACTTCTCAGACATTTCATTTCAAACACATTCAAACTCCTTCAAATAATAAATAAATAAAATATAAAGATGATAAGGACAAACCCCTTTGGATGGTGTCAATTTATAGTTCATTCACATAAATAGGTGACCCCTAAAGAGCAAGTTAATGTAAAATAGTTTGTGCAGACTAGTGCATAATAAATTATCAAACCAGAGGTGTCTAGCATTAGATGTAGGAATGGAGGTATAAATATCAAACCCAGTCATGACTGACACACACAGGTAGACTCGAGCCCTTGGTGTCTACTGGCCAAGTCACCTGCTTGGTGTCTACTGGCCTGCCCTGGTTGAGACATTTAACCCCTTCAATACGGGCCAAAATCTCACGGGCAGCATTAGCTGCCAGACGTGCGATGTTGCGTCATAATACTCGCATTATAAAAAATAAAGTTACCGCTGTATTGCTCGTTCTCTTTCACCCATGAATTTCGATAACCATAGAAAATATGATGAAGCCAGTTTACAGAGTATGGGGGTCACGCAGGTACAACTACAATATATATAATCAAGACACCGACATCAGCATCCTCGCGTACCCACTTGCTCCTCATGACGCCTACGTAGGCATCATCGTATCGAAGGGGTTAAAAGACTTATTTTTCATTTCCTCCATAAGAACAATTGGGATGACAAACTGTGGTTCACCATATTAGAAACCATCCAGCTTACATATTGAGTGTGTGCACTAGCACACATAGTGGCAGCAAATTTCAACTATCACACACGGTACCTGCACATTCCAACCAGCACCTCTCCTATCATCCTTTTTGTAGGACCACCACTTGCACAGACCCATTATTTATATAATCTATCCCATACATAGTTTAAGCACATTGCTACTGACTTAAGCTTAAAAAGGAATATTAGAAAAAACTTACCACATTATGCTCAGTCATATCGGATCTTTGCTCTGTATGGTGCTGGACTTCCACTGAAACATTATCTTTAATACCATCAGAAGTAATTTCATCTCCCTGCTTATCAACTGAGACATTATTCTTGTCATGTAATCTTCTCTCCGGTCTTTCATCTACTCCTGGTGTACCTTCCCTATTGCAAAGCCGTGCCTCAGGAATGACGGATATCATAGGTCGTCGAGGCTCCACTGGAACTGAGGTTTCTGTTAAATGAAATATAAATAAGTGATACCTAGTTCTGAATCTGTTTATGAATTTAGTTTAGACTATGTCATTTTCTCAGCTTTTCAAAGTTTTGTGTGTGATTTGCCACAGAATTAGGTCACATGCTCGACTTGTGATTGACAGCTATTGCCCTCCCGGGTGAAAGGTCAGAGCTCATATATGGCCTGATCTATGTGTAACGATGTGTTCTTACACACACAACCCCTTGTCCACCAGAGTTGGAGCACCTGTTCACAATGCAGTGATGCTGAAATTTTCACCCCTGGCTAGGACTCAAACTTCGATCACTGAAAGCAAGGTGCCACCATGCCATCCCATTGTGTGTATGTTTGTGTTTGTCTGATTGTCCATCCTTGTACACACATATGCAGAGGGAAATAATCAAAATTATACAAAAGAATTTATAAAATACCTGTAGCACTCGTTTCCTTCTGTGAACTCTTGGTTTGATCCTCTTCCAATGTGGCAGTGCCACCCACACTTGAGGAACTGCCGTCTTGAGCATGACCTAAGCTCTGTGTAGTAGGTGACTTGACATGCACTTGGATAGGTGACCTGGTAAACTGCTGAGTGGTTGTAGACGTATTTGGACTCTCTGCACCTGGATGAAGTGAAAAAAATTGAGGATTGGATGGGACCATGACCAGCTCTTCGACGTTAGTGTTTCAGTAATTACTGTTGAAAGAGATGTCTGATAGAAAAGAAGGAAGAGACTGAGGTCCAGAATTTATTGCATCAGTAAAATGTAAAATAACTACCTTCAGAGACAAATATTCCTGAGAGGTTCTCTTGAGTTTTAAGTTCAGAGGCTTTTGGGGGAGAGAGTTTGGAATCCTCCTTGGGAGCAACATCTTGTATTGGTTTTTTGACTAGAATTTGAGCAGCTGCAGATATGCTTGTTGCTTCTTCACGTTCATTGGTGGACGATGTCACCTCATTACATATTTCAGTCATGTCTCTGCTAAGAATTTGTTTACCACTCTCAAAAGACATAATTCTTTTATTCAAACACTGTCCAATATGGTTAATTTCATCATCCAATGTCCTTAAAGCTTCCTTGCGTTCAGTTACGATTGTCGTGTAATTATTTCTAAACTCTTCCTTCAAGTCTTCTAACTTCTTTTCATATTCTTCTTCAAGCATTTTTTTCTTAAGTTTTGCTTTGTTTTTTTTATTCCTTAAACTATCACACTCTTCTTTCATCTTTCGACAAATATATTCAAAACTCCCTGGTCTGCATTCTTCTTCTTCTTCATCTTCATCAACAGGGTCTTTTTGAGTCCCCCCTTTGAAAATCTGATCCCCTTCACCAATATTCTGATGATCCTCGTGTTTTTCACTCATATCACTACAGATGTCACTAGTTTTAACCCTTTTCTCACAATCTTCCTCGTCAGAACCAGAGTTCAGCCTCTTCCTCTTATGACCCTCTATGAAGTCCCTCACAACAGGATTGTCACTCTCTGTGGATTTATCATTTGTTTCTTTTACATCCTTATGAATCATCAAATCATTGCTTACTGTGGTACCACCTCTTTCTTCTTGATCACTATTAACTGATTTACGCCTTTCTTGACCATTCACCGAAGTTGAAATGGTCACTCCATTTTGCATATATGCAGGTTCCTCTTCAACATTTTTATCAATACTCACATCTTCATATTGGTTTTTGAAAGATTCCAAGAATTTGTCAACATTTTCAAGAGTTTCTGCCACACTTTCACAGGAATACTCTTCTTTCTCCTCCGCCACTGGTATCATATCTTCATCTTTACAATAACTCATTTTTTCCATTTTTGCAAGTGCCATCTTTATACTTTCCACAGTTAATTTTCTATGCAAATCTTCTTTTTCTTGATTATCCATTAACCAATTATCTGAGTCATTACCATCACTGCTTTCAGTTAAACTAAGATGTTCAAGATCAGCAGTAACTCTGCCAGACTCCTTATAAACTTTAGTTCTCTTCCTGGAAGTACTGTTTACATCCTCACTCCACCTCCTTTTTCTGGATTCCTTTCCATTCCTATTCTTCTTTTTCTTCTCCTTTCTTCCCTCCTTTTCTCCTCTACTTCTATCACTACTATGTTCCCTATTTTTTTTCCTATCTATGTCAATACTGGCAACAAAATTTGTAACATGTCTTCCTACTTGTTCCCCTTTACTTTTCTCTGTATTATTTCCCTCTCTGTCAGTAGCAATCTTCAGTACTGTTTTATCTTTGTCACTATTTCCCTTGTATTCTTTAACTTCCTCAAGGGTACTTTCAGTACTTGTTAAACCCTCACCCAATGTAGCTGAGACATATTTGCTCTTTTCTTTATGCTCCCTAGTTTTCTTATATCTTATTTCATCTTTATTACTATGTAAGGAATATCTTTCTATAGATTTGTCAGAATTTTCACTGTGAGTTCTCCTTCTTTCTCTTTTTTCACTTGTGCTCTTATTCTTCAAATATTCACATCTTTTTTCAGGTTTTTCCCTTTCTTCACTACTTAGGTTCAAATCACCTTCACTGGAAGCACTCTTCCTTTCTTCTTCACTGCATCTTCTTTGATGCATTCCTTTTTCTACACTCTGTCTTTTACTTTTATCTTTTCCCTTGCTACATATAATCTTTCTATCAACCCTTTCTTCACTAGTATTCTTACTTTCCACTTTTTCTTCACATCTATTTTTCAATTTTTCTTTGTCTTCACTATTTTTGTTTACACCACTTTCTCTTGCTTTGTCACACTTATCGTCACTGGCAGTTCTTTTGCCTTCTTTTTCAATGCAGTTATTTCTACTTTTTTCTTTTTCTTCACTATGTCTTCTTCTGCCTTTCTCTCTTTCCTCACTACGTCTATTATCCCTATTAACCTTTTTTTCATTAGAGATATATTGATTCTTTTCTTTTTCTTCGCTATTTCGGTTTACACCACTTTCTCTTGCTTTGTCACACTTATCGTCACTGGCAGTTCTTTTACCTTCTTTTTCAATACAGTTAAATCTACTTTTTTCTTTTTCTTCACTATGTCTTCTTCTGCCTTTCTCTCTTTCCTCACTACGTCTATTATCCCTATTAACCTTTTTTTCATTACAAGTATATTGATTCTTTTCTTTTTCCTCACTGGTTCTGCTTACACTACTTTCTTTGGATTGATCTGAACCACCTTCGTTGTGTGTTCTCTTTGTCTCCTTCTCCTTGCTAAACTTGTTTCTACATTTTTCTTTTTCATCTCTAGGTCTGCCATTATTAATACACTTCTCTTTAGCCCTTTTTTCATTTCCATTACCACCACTTTCTTCACTTCTCTTCGCAGACCGAGACTTTGTATGCTGTACAATATCTTTTCGGTCTTTAGCTCTTCCTTCACTTTCCTTGCTAATTCTTGACCCACTTTTACCGTCTTCTTTTCTGTCAATGTTTACTTTGATTCCATGTTTCACCGTTTCTTCATCTTTCCTCTCACCTTCCCCTTCCTCTCCTACCACTTTCTTATTATCATGTTCTGGTGTTCTTATTTTCCAATGTTTATTCAAAAAATTTCCATCCTTTTCACCAGTGGGTTCATTTGTTGTTCTACTGCTGTTTTGATTATTAATACTATGAGATTTCTCCAGACCCTTCCTCTTTGGTGGACTTTTGCCAAGGCTGAGCTTTTGGGTGTTATTGGCACGTTTACCGTCTTGGTTTTCTTGATCATCTAGACCCTCCTTCTTATCTGATGAAGAACCACCACCACCCATGATGGCATCTGCAAAGGATAGTCCCTTTACCCCCACTGAAAAAAGGAGAGGAGAGGAGAAAAAAAAACAAAAAAATTAGTTATAGTACAATATATTATCATAATGCTAGTAATAATGGTATAGTAACATATCTCATTTATCATAAATTGCAAACTTTAAATAATTTCAAATGTAAATTGTACATCACTACTTATTAGAAAAATATGTCTATTGAGCTTTAATCTGCCATGGGGTGCAAAAATAAGTAAACAAATAAATAAAATATAAAAAATATACACACACATATTTTATATTATATATATATATATATATATATATATATATATATATATATATATATATATATATATATATATATATATATATATATGCACACACACACACACACACAAAGGTTGACTTTGGTAACTTTTTTCACCTCAAGATTAAAGGGCCTCATTTTATACATCAAACAATCTTAGCTTTATGCTCCAAACTCAAACTTTAGCAGTACAATGGTACCCAGTGATTGAATGGCAGGCTAGAATATCAAAATTTATTTTGGCCTCCCCACCTCATCCCCCCAATTTCCAAACTAAAGGGCCTCATTTTACATATCAAACAATCTTGGCTTCATGTTCCAAAGTCAAACCATAGCAACAAAATGGTGTACTAAAGATGGAAAGAGATAGAGAGATAGAGAGATAGAGAGATAGAGAGATAGAGAGAGGGAGAGAGAGAAGAGAGATTCTTCTTCTTCTATTTTTAACTCATGATTGATCAGCTTAATTTAACACATAGTAAATCTCCACATCTTTGTCAAACTTTAGCAGACAATAAATGTCAAAGTTGGAAATATTTTTGTGGCAAACTATAAGTGAAATACACGGCATTCACCGAGGCATTTTTTCAATCCAGGATCAAAGAACCTGATTTTACACATTAGACACATCTTATTTCTAATCCTACATTGAAGTTTAGCTGATAGCACAACAAAGTGGAAATTGTTTCTGGCAATAATGTATACTTGCACATCAAATCACCCAGGTATAGAAATATAATTAGAAACAAATATTAATGACATTTTGGATGAATTAATAGAGCTCAAAAGCGAGTATAAAATAATGTACAAAAAAGTAGATATGCTTAAGAAAGCCAATGAGGAGAATAATAGGGAGATAGGCAACTTAAAAAAGGAATTAAATGAATTAAAGGGAGAAAATGAAAGGTTGAAAAGTGAAGATATAAATAGGAATGTGGCATTAAAAAAGGAGATAAAAGATCAAACGCAAGCAGTGACTGAAAAGGTGGAAGAAAATATCAAAGAAAATGACCAATAGGAAATAAAGAAACAGTGGAAAGTTGAACAGGAATGTTAAAAATTATCCCTTAAAGAAATAATGGAGCAACAGGTCAAGGAAATTACCAAGGAAATAGTGATCCAAGTAATTAAAGAGAAAGGCAACTTAGGGACACAGTGGATAAAAAAAGATGCATTGTAATCTATGGCATTAAAGAGAAGCATGATGTACCTAGATATCAGAGGGAAAAGGAGGAAAGATTGCTAAGGAAATTCTGAATTACAAGCGGAAGGACAAGGTTTGGATAGGGAAATCGAGATCTATAGGATGGGCAGATACAGTAAAAGCCCTCTTATCCAGCATTCAGGTATCCGGCAACTTCAAGTATCCTGCATATTTTTTCCGAGCATTAAAATCTATATGAAATCAATACAAATCTATTAAATTTCCCACATGAGGCTTTAATTGTTCCCACCGTCACCAGAGCAAACCACTGTCTGGGTCAGTTTCACGCCACCTGCCACAGTCCACTGCCCACGCTGTTCAGTCTCACATGTGCCACGTTTGTGTTTGTCTCTGCTCAGTTCAGCTACATTCTTCTTCAAGTGAGGCACTAAAAGAGTGGGTAGATGTGGACAAAGACGAAGCGGTAACGTTCACTCTAAATGATGAGGAACTTACCAATGCGGTAATTGAAGATAATTTTGAGAAGATGACAGAGGCAGATAGTGAAGAAGAAGATGACCCTGAGCCTAAGGTGGTGTGGGAAGATGCTGCAAATGGTTTAGCTGTCTTTGTTAAGTTTGCAGAGCAGTGCAGCTATATGTCCACCCAAGATGTTATATCTCTTCACTGCATTCAGAATGATTTTTATTGCAGAGGAAAGAGGTGCAAACAAGCTGACATAAGAAACTATTTTAAAGTAGGTTGTAAGGGAAAGAAAGAGCAACAAACAAGTACAGAGGATAGTGATAAACTGGAGTGATGAACTGGATGTTGGCAAGTGAGGTGGTTTTGTTTGTTTATGTGCTTTTTTATGTTAAGTTAAATGTTTATGTTATGTTAAATGTTGTTAATGGCGAATAAAATGGAGTTGATTGTAGACATAGTGTTTTTGTAACCCTTCACTTATTTTAGTAACCCCTTCAGAAAAGTACAGAGAAGGTTAGTGTCTAGTGATGAACTGTATGTTGGCGAGTGAGGTGGTGACGCCGCAATCATGTGATGCTTTGTTTATGTTACGGTATGTGATACTATATGTTAGCTGACATTAACAGTGGGTAAAGGGGGTGATTGTAGACATATTTCTGTGCCCCTTCACTTACTTTAGCAACCCCTTCAAGTATAATTTTCGAGTATCCGGCATGCCTTTGGTCCCTGTGATGCTGGATAAGAGAGCTTTTACTGTACTCTAAAGAAAAACAATACAGGCCACTGAAAGTAAAACTAAGATCTCAAACAATTGCCAAGGAGGTACTATCCAGAACATTGAAATTAGCAAATAGTGAACATTACAAGAATGTATGGATAAAAAAAGAAATGAGTGAAGAAAAAGAAAAAGAAAAAGCTTAGAAACAAAGCGAATGAAAGAAACAAAAAAAAAAGAACTAAACCTGAAAAAAAAAAAAAAATTGGAGAGTGGTAGACCTGAGGCTGAGAAAATGATATATAAGGAAAAAGGAAACAAAGAAGACAGAAAAAGACTAGGAGAAAGAAAATTAAAAATAGCTTATACCAATATAGATGGAATAACTTCAGGAATGAATGAATTATATGATTATCTGGCCTTAGAAAAAACAGACATAATGGGAATAGTGGAAACTAAATTAAAGTGTACTCCACCATCCAATGTGGGACAAGGTTTATACAACTCTGCTGGACAAAAAATAGAAAGGATAAACAGGGTGGCAGAGGATTAATTCTGACTAATAAAGATTTAAATGTAACATAAATAACTGAAGGAAAAATAGAATGCAGAATCAATTACGATACAAGTTGAAAGCAAACATGTGAAGAGTAGAAAATTTGTAGTGGTGTATGTGCCCCCCAAAACACAGTCCTGGACAGAAAGTGATCATTCCCAAATATTAGAAGATACAAAATATGAATTAACTAATATACTGAAGGACAGAGGAAATACAGTGATTATGGGTGACTTTAATTCAAAAGAAATATGTTGGGAGGAAATGACAGTTAAGGGCGGAGAGGAACTCTGGGGCAACGTCCTGCTCGACATGACCAACGAATACACAATGACTCAATGGATAAACGAAAATACCAGATACAGAGGTAGTGAAGAACCATCAAGGCTGGATTTAATACTTATGACAGAGCCTGAAATTGTTGATAAAATTGATTACAAAACTCCGATAGGAAAGAGTGACCACGTACTAAAAGAATTTGAGTTGAAAGAGCAAATGGATCAAAGCAGAAATGATAGACATAGAATGGGAAGACTAATGTGCAACAAAACATATTTTAAGAAACTCAAAAATTCTTTCACAGAGCGAACTGGGAAAAATTCCTAAATGAAGAAACAGAGATAAAAGAAATGGAATATACTAAAAGAAATTTATAATGAGGGAGTGAATACATACGTACCACAACAAAAATTGGAAAGAACATACATAAAAATGTGGTACAACAAAAGGTGTAGTAAGGCTAAGGATAAAGGAGACAGCTTGAAAGAAATGGAAGAGACAAGAAAACAAGCAAATGGCTAATATACATCAAACTAAGGCTAAGGATAAAGGAGACAGCTTGAAAGAAATGGAAGAGACAAGAAAACAAGCAAATGGCTAATATACATCAAACTAAGAAATGATTATGCAAAAATTTGCAGAGGAGAGAGAGAGAGAGAGAAAAAGCCAGGAAGAACCCAAGCTTTTTTACAGGTATGTAAATGGCAAGCTGAAGAACAAGAAATAGAAAAGGTAAATGTAAATATACGGAATTGGGAATGGCTGAAACTATGAACAACCACTTCATATCAGTACTCACAATAGAAAACTCACCTAACTGTGAGGAAATAGAGAGAAATATCCCCCTCAATGAAAGAAATAATTGTAACACAGAAGGAAATTAGCGACCAAATCAAAACCCTTGATATCACAAAATCACATGGTCCAGACGGAATTGCAAATTGCATACTGAAAGAATGCATGGAATATACAGATAAATATATAGATAAAATATACAATATAATTAAATTCTCACTTAAAGAAGGAAAAGAGCCACAGGACTGGAAGAATGCAAACATTGTACCAATTTATAAGGGAGGAAACAAGGAAGACCCATCAAATTACAGACAGTTCTCCCTGACAAGTACAGTAGCAAAAATTTGTGAAAAGGTTGTCAAAAATAGACGAGTTAAACATTTGGAAGAAAAAACTATACTGAATCCAAATCAATTTGGATTCAGACAAGGAAGATCATGTACAACAAACTTGATCTGCTTCTCAAGATTAATAGACATAATACAGGAGAGATGGTTGGGCAGACTGTGCCTTTCTGGACCTACAAAAGGCATTTGATAAGGTACCACACAATAAACTAATAAGGAAGATAGAGTCAATAGGTGGCATCAGAGGAAAATTATTGGAATGGATGAGAGACTTCCTGACTGGGAGGAAAATGAGAGTAATAATTAGAGATAAATCCTTAAATTGGGAAGAATGATAAATGGTGTCCCGCAGGGATCAGTGCTGGCCCTGATCATGTTTGCCATATACATAAATGACTTGGATGAAGGAGTAGAGTGTTACATGAGTTTCTTTGCAGATGACACAAAAATACTAAAGAAAGTACAAACTGAGGAGGATTGCAACTCATTACAACAAAACTTGGACAAGATCTGGAAATGGACTCAAAAGTGGGAAGTGAAATTCAATATCAAGAAATGTAGTATAATGGAATTTGGAAAAAATAAAAACAGAAGAGGTAAAAAAAAAACTCTGAAAAAGATCTTGGAGTGATTATCAGCAAAGACTTGACACCAGATAAGCATATTAATAAAATAGTTGGAGAAACCTACAATTTATTGAGGTCAATAAAAGTGCCATTTGCCTATTTGGACAAGGAAATTATAGAAAAAAAAAATAAAAAAATAAAAAAATAACCACACTAATAACACCAAAACTCAAGTACGCAGCAACACTATGGACACCCAGTACCAAAAAGTATATAAAAAAAAATTAGAAAGAATAAAAAGAGCAACAACAAAACTGGCACCAACTCTCCAAAATGACATATGAATAGACTGCCCAAATTAGAATTACCAACTCTGGAACAAAGAAGGTAAAGAGGAGACCTACTATCTTTAGAATTATGAAGGGAATGGAAATCTTAGATAAGAATGATTTATTGAAATGGGAAATTGGAAAAACAAGAGGACACAAAAAGAAACTAAAAAAAAAAAAAGATAACTACAGAAGAGAGGAGAAAAAAAAAAAGAGCTTCCCACACAGTGATAGATACTTAGAACAAATTACACAAAGAAACAGTGTGTGCAAACACTATTCAAGATTTTAAGAAAAAACTTGATGCCAAGAGATACAAAGACGGGTCACCACAAGCATAGCTCCCTTCCCGTATAATACAACTCGGTAAATAATAAAAAAAATTATCATTGGCTTTTCAGGATTTAACGCACTTGCTCATTCTAAAAACACATTGAAATAAAAATTAGTATTGACTTAGTTTGCCTTAAACATCTCTTTACCACTCATGAATAAGAAAGACATGGGGCAATAATGCACAATCAATAAAAGAATTACTGTTAAAAAAAAAAAAAAAAACATTCATTGAGAATGCCTTGATAGAGAGGACTTATTAAAATGGGACAGAGGAAAAAGAAGAGGACATGCAATGAAACTCAAAAAGGGATAGCTACAGAAGAGACCTGAAAAAGAACAGCTTCCCACACAGAATGATAGATATATGAGACCTGAAAAAGAACTCAAAAAGGGATAGCTACAGAAGAGACCTGAAAAAGAACAGCTTCCCACACAGAGTGATAGATATATAGAACAATTTGGATGAAGAGATAGTGCGTGCAAACACAATACAGAACAAGAATTTAAGAACAAACTTGATCTTGCGAGATACAAAAACGGGTCACCACGAGCATAGCTCCCCTTCCCATATAATACAATTAGGTAAATACTCGGTAAATACAATGAACTTTACCTTAGCTGCCTAAAGAAGAACTACTGGGAAGAGAACTGCTGCCGAGTCAAGTTGTGTGCATCTGATAATCAACACACCACAATGACCCTCTACAACAGAGGTTTGTATCTACTGAGATGAGCATGCAAAAATAAAATTATGAGTGAATGATATCAATAAGAGAATAAAAACAATCAAAATAGATTATAATATCATCACAACTAACTTTCTTAAAAGTATCTGCAAAACCTCACTATGCTTCTGTTCAATGCATGATTATGTGTGTGTGTGTGCTTACCTAATTGTAATACACAAAAATGGAGGTACATTCATGGGGTTCCTTCTCTTATTTGCCATCTATCAAACTTAACCCCTTCACTCCGGGCCAAAATCTCGCGGGCAGCATGAGCTGCCTGATGTGCGATGTTGCGTCATAATACTCGCATTATAAAAAATAAAGTTACCGCTGTATTGCTCGTTCTCTTACCACCCGCGAATTTTGATAACCATAGAAAATATGATGAAGCCAGTTTACAGAGTATGGGGGTCACGCATGTACAACTACAATATATATAATCAAGACGCCGACATCGGCATCCTCGCGTACCCACTTCCTCCTCATGACGCCTACGTAGGCGTCATCGTATCGAAGGGGTTAACTTCATTTCTGATTTTATAATGGAATGTCTTTTTTCATGTTATTTCTGAACTGAATGAGGAGGTGAGGAGGAGAACAGGGGTGAAAAAGGATTTGGGAGAGAGGGTTGATGAAAGAATATTAGGATGGTTTGGACACATGGAAAGAATGAGTGAAGAAAGACTAGTAAAAGAGGTATGGAAGGCAGATGTGGAGGGAGTGAACATGAGGGGACGTCCTAGGATGAGGTGGATGGATGGGGTGAAGGGGGCTTTGGGGAAGAGGGGAATGTCTGTTGAGGAAGGAAGGGAGAGGACAGAAGACAGAGGTGAGTGGAGAATGGTTGTATATGGATGATGTTGTGACTGCATGAGGAGGAATGGGTGGGGGGTGGGGTAGTATGTGTGAGTAAATTTTGACGCAGCCCGAAGGGATTTCTCCCCGTCCTCTCCTTATATGCAAAGGGGGACGGAGAGGGGGGGTCGCCGATTAAATGAAGCGGCCTCGCTGTGGATGTACTGTGTCTTGCGACACTGCTTCTGACCCAGGGCGGTGGGCGGGGTGCAGGGATGACCCGTCATCCAGGAGGTGCTCAGATGAGAGGAAGGGTGGGAGGGGTGTGGAGTGTATTTGGGGATGAAATGGGTGGGAGTGTTTGTTATGCCTTTCCCTTTTGGGCTACCTCCCTTGGAAGGGGGAAAAAGCCTTGGTATATGTATGATGTATGTATTTCTGAACTTCAAGCATCTACATGAAAAAGTTTCTTGATATCATTCCAGCATACAATCTTTTCAATTTGTTCCTATGACCTTGTGACATCCTCCCATCCCAAACCAAGAGACCTTCACTGCCAACTTTATGTACTCATTTCACTTTCACTGTGGTTATGTCTTCTTTCTTCTTATGATGCCAGATCCAATAGTTCTAATCTCCCCTAGGCTGAAGATCACTTTGGGTGCTGCTCGTTGAGTTCACTGTTGAGCATAGGCCTCTCCCAAGCTATTCCACAAGTTCCACAATTGTGCCAACATCTGCCACCAATATCAATATCACCATCATTTGGTTAGCAAATACTACATCACAAGAAACACACAACATGCACATATGAAATACAAAGCTTACAATTGGTGTACAGTCCCAGCTATAATCTACAGATGTCAGACTTGAAAACTGATGAATATACTGGAGACAAATCTACAAACTTCACAAAGAATGGATACATTACTGTTGATAGTGCTGAAAAATAGGATGAGGGCAAACTGAGCGAGAGAGTAGACTAAAGTGAAAGATATTATGGAGGCAACAAAAGAGAAGAAATGGCATTGGGTAAAGAAGTTAGCCTGAAAGGATGATGGGCAATGGAGCAGAGATGAGCACAGAAATGGATGACCAGGCAAAATGTGAAGAGGCAAGACAAATGTTCATTTCACCTTCTTTACATTGTATTTATTCACACTATTCTGTGCAGAGGCCACCACTGCTGCATAATACAATCTGAAATGGATTAGTTTCTTGACTTCTCTGTCCATGTAGTGAAATGCCATTTATTGATATGCTTGCCCCCATATCTCATTGTGTTTGTTGAGTAACAAATTATCCATGGTTGATCTACTTTTTCTCTTCTTTGTTCCAGGGTTGGTAGATCCTGTTAAGTCAATATTTGGTTGTATCTTCTTCTAGTGAGCAATCTATTATCTTTTATACTTTGTCCATTAGTTCATCTATACATTCTTTTAGTATCCAGTTTGCAATTCTGTCCAGGCCAAGGTTTATTTGGTCCCTTATTTCTTTCTGTGTCACAATTATTTCCAATTTTGTGTATTTTCCTTTGTGAATACAGATTAAAAGGTTTGTTCATAATTTCAGCCATCTCTACATTTTCTATATATTTGCATTTCCTTGCCATAGTTTCACTATTTCCTGTTTATTTTATAATTTACCATTTACATACCTGTAGAATAATTTAGGTTGATCCTTACATTTGTCTAATATGTCTTTTTCATGTTTTTTTTCTTCCCTGCGTATTTTTACAGATTCATTTCTTAGTTTGATATATATATGCCACTTATCCATCTTTTGTCATCTTTCCCAAGCTTTGTATCTTCTATCTTTTGCCTCACTACATTTTTTGTTGTACCAGCATTTAATATACACATTCTTTTGTACATATTTATCTATTCCTTCATTATAGATTTCCTTTAACATCATCTATTTCTCTTCCATCTTTGTTTCTCCATTAAAGAAGTTTTCCCAATTCTGTGTTTCTCATTTCTTCCCAAATAAATTTCCTCCTTTTGAACTTGATTAGTACCGTATGTGGTCACTCTTCCCAAATGGTGTCTTGTATTCCATTTTATCCATAATTTCAGGCTCTGACATAAATATTAAGTCTAGTCTCGATGGTTCTTCATTATTTCTATATCTGGTATTTTCTTTTACCCATTGAGTCATTGTGTATTCATGTCCAGTAGTATACCGGTAATTCCCCAAAGGTCTTCACCTTTCACAGTCGTCTCCTCCCAACATATCACCTTTCACAGTCGTCTCCTCCCAACATATTTCTTTAGAGTTAAAGTCACCCATAATTACTAAGTTTCCTCCTTCTATCAGTATTTCATTTAATGCATGCCTTGTGTCTTCCAACATTATGGAATGGTTGCTCTCTGTCCAAGAATATGTTTCTGAAGGAACATATTAACTACAAATTTTCTACTTTTCATGTCATGGTTTTCAATTTTTACCATAAAAAATTCCACATTATTTCCTTCTGTTATCTTTGTCACATTTAAGCCTCAGTCAAAAACATGACTCCTCCACCCTGTTTCTCCTTTCTATTTTTTATTCAATGATTATATAAACCTTGTCCCACACTGTTTGGTGATAGTGGAATTTTTAATTTTATTTCCACAATTCCTATTATATCTGGTTTTTCTTCTGCCAGATAGTGTTTTAATTTAGTCCTGAAATCATGCCATCTATGTTGGTCACTTCGCAATTGGTGTCTTGTATTAAACTTTGTCTACTATTTCAGGTTCTGACATAAATATTAAATCTAGTCTTGATGGCTCTTCATTATTTCTAAATCAAGTGTTTTTATTAATCCATTGTGTCACTGTATGTTCCATGGTTATGTTGAGTACTACATTTCCCCAATGATCCTCTCTTCCTTTCACTGTCATCTCTTCCCAACATATTTCTTTGCAATTAAAATCACCCATAAATATTACATTACTTCAATCCATCAGCATCTCGTTTAACCCGTAAAGTCCGATAAGCCACCGGAGTGGCTTTACCGGGGAAGACCGATAAGCCACCGGAGTGACACGATGTTTACGGACGTACCACAAATGCGCTGTAATTGATATCCCTGTGAAAATTGGTAGTGTTGTAGACCTATCCCTCTCTCCCACCCCTGGCTCTGTAGCCTGTCACTCAGGCAAGCACAGTCAGTGTGAGCCTCACTTTCGAAGGGTACGTTACGCACCCTATTGCGCTCCCAAAAAAGTGTTAAAAGTGCCGTCTAATCATATCCGCTGACCTTATTATTGCTTATAATGGCTCCCCCGACTAAAAGGAGGCTTGTGTATAGCAGTGACAGTGAGGAGGAGGTCTACACTCGACCTTCGAGGCTCCAAAGAGGACGAGGGAGGGCGACGAGAGGAAGTTCAAGTATTGCCCCTGGTATAGCCAAAACTACGGCTCGTACCAAAGAATTTGGTGTAGGAGCTACTACGTCCCCCAGGACTTTTTATGGGCGGAAGGGGGGCGTCAAAGTTGGGGGCACTGGGAAGGCTTTCCCCATGAAAAAACAAAGCCACACACCATGCCCAATTCCCGCCACCATGCCCACCACCAAGACAAAGGGTATTATCAGTCAATAACTCACAACTTTGTGAGTCAACATTCAAAGGTGAATGCATTTATATTAGAAGAATTTTATGAGGATTCTCACAGTATTATCAGATTTTCAATTGAATAATTAGCACCCTGATCATTAGCGGAAACGTATAAGTTTTCCCGGAAACACATTTTCACTCCGACTCACTCATCACTCACACGTTACAAATCACGTCACGTCCATACCAACCATCCAGGCACACTATGCAACATTCATTCATGCTCTTTCACCACAATAATATTAAGTTTAGGAAAGACCGATAAGCGTAGCTTTAGCATTGTGCATAATTGATGCATACGTGCATATATCCAATATTATGGTGTTTCCTACTGCTTCCTGCATTATTGTATGATAAGATTGAAGTATTTATAAGCCATACAGTGTTTCCATAGGGGTCTTTTGAGACCTAATTGCCTACAGGACGAGTTAATGAAGATTTTGTATTATCTAATATTTTGAAGTAATCTTTCTCCCAGACTGTTTTTCATGTCATTGTATTCAACTCTTATTGTGATCATCTCTGCTGTGTTCCCTCCATATGTAACTTTCGTCACATATAGGTTTTCCTTAACCATGAAATTGTTTCTCCTATTTCTAACCCAGTGATTATAATCCATGTCCAACACTGCTTGGTAGTGGACCTCTTAATGTTGTCTACAATTCCCATTATGTCTGGTTTAGCTTCTGATAGGTATCGAGGTTTTCCACGTCATACATGTCTCTTTTTATCCATAAATTTTTATAATGTTCGCTTCTTGCCAGTTTTCCTGTTCTTGTTAAGATTTCCTCCACTGCCACATGTGACCTTAATTTAATTTTTAATGGTCAACTTTTTCCTTCTACATATTTACTCATTCTGTGCACTTCCTCTATTTCTTTGTTCATTCCATGCTAGTCTTCCTGTACTACTTCTAGAACAATTTTTGCCAATTCTTTGTCCTCTTTTTCTCTCCGGAACCAATTTCGGTTGTTTTTCCTTTAGACCATAAACTACTATACATTTTCTTTATCTACTGTATCTCTTACTAGGTTTTCTTTTTGTTTAATTACCTTGATAACTGTGTCTTTGGCCTTCTCCTGAATCTGTTGATGAACTATTTCTTTGAAAATTACCTGGTCTTTTTTCTAATAATTCCTAATTCATTTTCTATGTTTTTTCCCACTTCCATGGTCATTGCTTTAATCTTTTCATCTACTTCTTCCCTTATGGTCTCATTATTTGTGTTTTCATTATTATTCAACTTTCCATTTTCACCTTTCAGCTTAGCCAATTCTTTTTCATTCCATTGTTCACTTTCTTTAAGTCAGCCACTTCACTGATTAAGTCTCTATTCATCTTCCATAGGTTGTTTTTTTCTTGCTTCCGTACATCATTCATACTTCTCTTATCCCTCTCTATGTCTATAATTCTGTTAGTCTTCTTTCGTACCCACTGAAACCCAAAAAATTACTTTCATCTCCCTTGTCATATAAAAACCTTTTGGTACCTCTTGGTGATCTAAAATCAAGATTTATATTTTGCTTTGCTCGTTCCAGTAACTGACTATGTATCTGTTTACATTTGACTGTAATGAACAGCCATCTTGGGAATCTTCTGACCTGTTATCAATTTCCTCCATTTTACTTTAATTTCAAACATTGTGATTAACCATTTCGGGTATCCACAAGCACTTCCCCTCCTATATATAATACACTAGGTATTCTATAATTGAAGCACTGTTGTGATGTTATGGGAAAAAAGAAAAGAAAAAAAAATATTTCACAGGAGCACCAAATTATATGTGTTGTCACTACAATGACTGACATGGTGTGCGTGTGTGTGTGTGTGATGTACTTTTGTATTCCATCCCTATTTCATATAATGTAGTTATATTTTGCAGATACCAAATCAGAATAATTTGAGCAAAGAAGAGAAACAAGAATTTATAAATATCAAATGTATGATTAAGCTGTTAATTGGCAAATGAAATTTAATGGTAACAAACATAAGTGAAATGGGTACTTTTCCATTTGACAACTATAAACTCAAAGCAAAAAGAAATTGCAACCTTAAAGTGGAAGAGATTTAGATGTCCACATTAGTAGTGATCTAAAACCAGAGTCAATGAACAGTAGTCAGAAATATAATCAGCAAAACAAATGTCAGGTTTATCTTGTTGTCAGTAATAGGTCTGATAAAGTTATTCTTAAACTTTAGATTAGATACTCTTCATCTAGATTATGTGGTACAAATCTGATATCCCCGCCACCCCAATACCGTCCGAAGAAAACAAAGCCTCTGGATAGCTCCTCGAAGCAATCCACACCAGCGGCGGACTTCAAAATAGCTCGCTTGGGGTGAGCAATCCCTTGCCGCCTCCTACACCCTGACACTCGACGAGCATTAACTCTACCGTCGTCTCACAGACAGCCTCGGGAACTGCGGAAGCAATATCCCACCACATCCCATGCCCAGACAGCCTTGGGAGCGACCTTGACGAACATCAGCTCTGCACGTCGTCTCACAAATGGCCGAGGGGCGTGGGAGCCCCTTTGAAGAATATTAATTCTGCCGTCGTCTCAAAAAGGGCCTTGGGCCTTGGGAGCGCACATGACGTGTATGAGCTCTGCCGTCTCACAGACGGGCTCGGGAACTGATGAACCAAAAATCGCCACCTCCCACGTCGTGACACTCGTCACCTTCCGTATTACCCGTCATTGACAGACCACCTCGGAGATCCCCACCCCACGCCGCTCCTCCTTTCGCGGCCAGATGTGAGCTTTTACCTGTTCTTTGGCGCCCAACTTTATAAATTAACAAAATTTTCCAGAGTTTGCCTCAATTAAGCCAGTCCCACGTCCCCTATGTTCCTGACAGTCAGAAATACCTATTATGAATGAAAATTAAAAAAGACCCAGCCTGCAAACAATAATAAGATGTCGAGTGATGGAACATGACAGTGGGTCATGCTTAAAGAGGCAAATATAACAGAACTAGACCCAATGGATTGAATTTGGATCGTTTGGACAACTGGAATAGGTTTTCCAATGGTACTTGTCCTTTTCGATTGTGAATTCCTCCCTTAGGCACGTTTCACACGTATCGACTTTTCGCCGTCATGTTCTCAAATAACCATGGGCGTCTAATAGACTCACACGTGGTCGTGATGTGTGAAAGCATCCATAAACACCCATGATTATTTGGAAGCACGACGTCGCGTCGTGCCGTGGACGGCGCACGGCGAAGGTCGATACGTGTGAAACATTAAACTGGATAATCGTGGCTCCCTTAGCTCCTTTAATGTGATGCAAAATTTCTTCCGTCCTTCCTCGTGTAAGTGATTTTAGTACTGTGATATTTGTGGCGTCTCTCAAGAATCCTTCAAAATCTTACATATCAAATAACTTCTTAAACATTTCTAAGGGTGGACTCCACATTAATCCAGCATTCTCGAAGGGTGACTTTATCATGTGATTCATGTCGAGGCCATTTCTAAGTCGAAGAACTATTTACTCATTTTCCTACGTTCCATTTACTATTTTTTCAATTATATTCATCTATCAATTCTTTAATTTCTGTGTTCACTTTTCTGCACATCTCGTTTTCAATTGTTTATCATATTAGTTTGTTTCTTCGTCCCCTTCTCCAACTTGACATTTATAAACAAACTGCTATCATTCGCCGAAGATCGCGTCTTTCCGGTGGTTCTTCCCAAATGTCGATAGTTTTTTTTTTCTAAATGTCGATAATCAGCACCTCCTCCTTTAGGATGCTCCTCCTCCTCAGTCGCCTTGGGCGCGTGACGTAACGAGATACCGTTGTTCGTTTCGTTTACCGTGTTTTTTATTGCATATAAACGCAGGATAACGATTAAAGTTCACTTGCTCCAACATTTCCTTTTAGGTTCTGTCGAATAGGATTCACATACGGTGCAACTGCATGTTATATCAAAGAACGACGTTTCACCGATTCAGTCTTATGGAACCTATACCCTGAACGGTCCAGGTGCATCTTACATGTGCAGACCGCTTCTCAAATTACCCCATTACTTCCAAACCGTCAAACACATTCACATATAAACTACTTCTACTACTACGTAGTCATAAAAACTGACCGCTTCTCAAATTACCCCCATTAATTCCAAACCGTCCAACACATTCACATATAAACTACTACTACTACTACGTAGTCATAACAACTTTTCCACACAATGCAAATTATCCAAAGTTTCTTCCTTGAGAATTAATCTTTACATCTATATATTAGTTTTTTTCTTTTCTTAACATTTGTATTTTTGGCCCTTACAACCATCCATCCTATGTACTAATGTTGTTTTTCTCCAAGTCACATTTTCAGATATAATATTTTAAAAATCAATACTATTGTTCATTTTCCTACTAACTACACCCGTTTCTCGTGCGCTTGTGGGTTCGGACATCGTACTCTTCGATTCCTACCAGTCCCAAAAGCGCAGAGAAAGCAAAGGTGACGCCTTCCGCACCTTTTCTTGTACAAATTATTTCTTGAAAAACGCCCTCATGCCTGCGGAATTCGGTTTTCCAAAACTATTCCTGCGCACCACTGACGCAAGACAAGGCACTGGCTCAAAGATAAACTCTCAATATCTAAAATTATGTGGTTTCTTGGCCAGCAAGTCATAAAGCTCCGTCTGTTTGGCTTCTTGAAGTTGACTTTCGCAATTACACAATATAAAGATCGTTATAAAAAAAAATTAAAATATTCACTTGTGTGTATATCAATGAGAAATCCGAAATTCAATCGACACACATCCTCGTCTACACTCGTCCGCACCATGTTTGGTTTGGACTGTTTTTCCAAGACGGCTTGAAACCAGTTTACAACTCTGGTCCTACAAAATCTAAGCTAGCGATTGTTCGATGGTTGGACAACACGACAGACTACAGATCTAACAAGCAATAGTTCGAATGTTAAAATACCATTTTGCCGCCAATCTGAGCGCCAAATTACTTGCTAACCCCCCCCCCCCCCACCAACGACTTTTCTGTTCTGGGAAGGATAGATCCTTGTGTGATGGAGAAACTTAAAACACCAAGATGGACTGAAACTTCAAATACGCAGTAGACATCAATTCACGGTAAAAACTGACAGTTGATAACGTATATTCAATCACATTTACCAAACAACCCTCACATTCATCCTACTGGAAGAGGTAGTAGTGGTTTATTACATCATTTACACCCACAGCCGGACATGTTTAGGAAGCAGTTTCCAATTACTCATTTTTTGACGACTTGCATTTGCTCCGGCTGCCGGCAATTTCATAAATCTACACTGTTCTTCCTTTGGTCAAATATAAAGGACCGTGTGACTGCACTATTAACGTGTGTAAGTACCCGTATATATAACATGCAGACACATACGAACTCATATTTGAGTACAAAAATACACAGAATTACCAACACAATGCACATGCACACAACTTGAGCCACATACTATATAGATGATAACATGACAAGAATTTATAAAATATCATACTTGGTCAAAAATGCGTCAACAAAGCATGGATATACATCAGGCCATGTTCGAGCAAGATATTCTGTAATTGTAGTGGCAGTTACGTTGTAACAATGATGATAACAATAATGACAAAACGGCAGCAATGTCGAGAACAATGGGGACGCAACTAAAATGAAATTTCAGATGCACAACGGAACACCTATTGCGACACATTTTCTAAGTTACTTCTAAATAAAAATGACGCTTTTATTCAGCTATGCGGTAACTTGATCAACAGTTATATCATCATCGACTATGGCCATTTTTGCCTCACCGTTCTGAGTAAGATAAGCTTGTCAATGTCATCCTTAAATTTCAATTTGAAGGACCCATTCCGCAGCATTCTTAGCCGTTTATGCAACCAAAACTAATATTTATTTTTTTACAAAATGCCACAAGTCGGTGTGTTACGATATCATTATCACTTAATTTTAGAGTAAACTGCAACCAAACTGTTTTGCTGGCGATAATAGCGATAGTAATCCACAAGCGTGCGCAGACCACTTTTGCAACGCTGCGTAAAATCAAAACTAATGTGCGTGTACCTAAGCTTATGTGCGAGCCTAAGAAGCGACATGAAGAAGAAAATACGGAGAATAGAATAGGAGGAGGAGGAGGAATTGTGCGAGACTGACCTTTCTTTACCTTGGTACATGTTGGCTGCGTTTTCCTCTAGTATCATGGTGTAAGTTGGGTACCTGTTTTCCGCCTTTAGCTTCGTCAGGTTCCTTGTTAGCGTTGGTGCAATCACTCCGCTTTTCGATCCTTCTGGACAGGGTCGTCCCGCGTTGTTCTCCGCTCAAATTTCTAGAAAACGGACAAGAAATAGTTACAAGTCGAATGTGATAATAAAAAAAATCTCTTTAATATTTAGATAGCACCATCAACAGAAAATAATACATTTCCTCGTGCACATAATTTTATTCTATAATTAATAGTGACATCCAAATTTCTACATTTCAGAGACAGAAATGCACGAGGTAGAAAACATGGCCGAAACGTTCTGGCACGGCCTGACTCAACGGCGTCTCTACGTGACTACATTAGTCATTCCCCCTAAGGACGCATATACAAGGTGCGCGGGTTATTCCAGGTAGACTCCTTCCATCACAAAGTTCGTGTAGGAATAGCCACTAGCAGGGGTTTTCATTAGGGGTGAAATTCACCCCCAGGGAATTTTGGGTTTTCTGGGGGTAAATTGACGACAGTAATTTTACGGGGTAAGGAAAGCAATTATAGGTTTTGGCCTAACTTGCCTGTCACCTTGGGCTGGAATACCTGTGCTGACCCAAGTTAATCTTAGGATTAGAAGAGTGTTACGCCGTGCGATAATTTCGCAAGCGTTAGAATATCATCACCTATGGTGATGTTATACTCGTATATGTCCACAGAAACATGTTTTTCTTTTGCATTTTTCTTTGAATTAATGCCTTTTTTTTTGTTGGCTGCTGGAATCTACATTTTTAGTAATATTTGCATATTATTTAGAATGCACCTTTTGAAACAATCTTGGAAAGGAGAGGGGGGTGACATTCTGACAATTGGCCAAGCAATGCTCTCCTGCTGTAAGAACTCGACAAGTTCAAGACAATGATGATCCTGGAAAATCAATTAGGGGCATTGCCAGAGAGCTTCTGTTGACATAGTGGCTTATCTGAACTGTGGTGCTAAGGAAATGTCAGTTCATGCCTTTAAAAAAAAATTGCTTAGCATCCGTACGAGGATGGGATATACATACATACATACATACATATATATATATATATGTATATATATATATATATGTATATATATATATATATATCTTTTTTTTTTTTTTTTTTTTGGCGACAATAAGAACTTCGACCAAGATCAAAAGTTTAACAGAAGAAATTATACGAGGTTCCCAAGGTAATACACACTAAATTTCCAGCAACTGTGATGGTTATAGGAGTTGTTGGCAACGAAGATCATGTTATGCTACCTCATATCTTTGGTCAGAGTATTAGGGCTTACGGGTACAGACAGTTGCTCACCGGAGAAGTGACAAATAGGACATTTGCTCACCAAAGGATTATTTTATATAATACAATATAACTAAAAAAATCCTGTATATTATTTGTTATTAAGTTAAAGAAAAGTAAAAAATAATCCTTTGGTGAGCAAATGTCCTATTTGTCACTTCTCCTGTGAGCAACTGTCCTACACCCTAGGGCTTATGCTGATGGATACACTAAAGTGCTGGAAACAGTTGTCAAGCCTTGGATAAAATACGCAATGGAAGGTTGTTCCTTCCTTCTGTGTAGTATCTGCATGAATTCTTTAGTCTTTCTTGTAGATCAACATATACTCTCTCTTTGTTTTCTTCTTGGGTGGTGCACCAACAGAGTCCCTTGCTATCACTGCACTCACGACATCATCTTAATTCTTAATTGTTCTTGTAAGTTTCTAGATAGATGGATGCTGGTAGCCAACAAAATGATAAAACTTGTTGTTCCAGCCTTCACATAGGTTGTTGGTTTTTGGACAGTCATTCGTGGTGGTTTGATGTACGTTCCAAAGTTCTGGAGGAAATCTTGCTGTAACGCCTAAAGCGGGCCCTACACGATCAATATTATTGCGCGATATTTCGGATTGTACAATATTGTTTACAGTGTAGAGATGGTATTGAAGACCGTCGACATGTCTGACAAGAATGATGAGCGACAATTCAGTTTGTAATTCTTCAGTACCATCCCTGTACCATCACTAATATTGTACAATACGGAATATTGCGCAATAATATTGATCGTGTATGGCCCGCTTTAGGTTTACTGCTGGAATGCCTGGCTAGAATTCCGTTTTCTCTGGGCTTATGTACCAGAAACATAGGTTTGGTCAAAGAACTCTAGCAGGGGAGCCACCTCATCAGGACATCTAGCCTTGAGTAACTGCATTCCCGCTGGAACATCTTCAACTGGAATAAATGCCAATGAGTCGATCTGTCCACAAAAAATGACAAAGAACATAAAAATGAAGGAGACTGCAAGAGTTCATAAGGCCTACACGAGGCAGCTCCGTATCCATCACCACCTGTCATCCCCATCCATAAAGTTGCCTAATCGTTTCTTAAAACAACTGATGGTTTCAACGCTTACTACATGGTTGGAAGTCTATTCCATTCGTAGACCACCATATTAGTAAACAAATTCTTGCCTATTTCCTTCTTGAATCTAAATTTGTCCAGTTTAAATCCATTACTGCGAGTCCTGCCATGTTGTTTTAATATGATGACCTTGTTTACATCACCCTTGTTAAAGCCTTTGATCCACTTGAACACGAAAGTGTTCACGCTCTACATAGTGGTTGGTGAGGCCAAGGTCCTGTATTTTTCTACAGGTACTTCGAGTCAGGTGATAGAAATAACCTTGTTATGCGTGTTTCAGGTCCAAAAACATTGCCGATAGCTTGGATGACCGCCTACTCGAAGTCAATATTTATGACTGTTGGGCCTGGGTAGATCTCAATCTTGTGGCAGTGACTGCTTGTAGTAGGGTTTCATATGTATCTTGTGTCTCAGTCTGCAGACAAACAAAAACAGCAGAAACTACAGTATTTTCACTTGGGGCGCGTATTAAAGCTGTAGAAATCCCGATGGAGCCGTTGCATACTTGGCATCCATATGTATCAGCAGAAGAAAGTAACCGAAGGAATTCATCAGAACCAAACGCAATGATACGGTTGCCAGTGTCTGGTTCAATGTCGAACAAAAATGGCCTGGGCTCAGAAGGTTGCAGTAGTTTTCCATTCTCCAGTAAGTTTCAGATCCTCGAGTCGGTCTGGTACTTGTGGATAGATTTTTGATATTTGGTTACCCAAAGTTCTCTTTATGATGCCCTCACTTGGAAGTAACATCTTTCCTTCAACCGATAAGCTACCCAGGTTATTGCTGTAAATTTGGCTAGGTCTATCTTCTGTTTCTGTTTTCATTTTCGTGTTGTTGATGTATTTTGTGGCTGAAATAGATGCAGAATCAGGAGCGTGGTTGTGGTCATTAGCTGGTATAGGACTAACCATATCAAGGCTGGTTGTTTATGTACCTTTAGAAAAAGATGATCTATTAACACGTCTTCTGATAGTAGTTGATCTTACAATCTGTTTTGTATACATGATCCTTGGAAGCAAATCTTCTATTTTCCTTTATTACTCACTATTACTTCCATGATGGGGTTGTTTTAAAGCCACTTAGATCAATTTTGTGTACTGAACCAGGTGTAAGGTAGTTAATTTGTTAAGGCCATTGGGGCAGCTTGACGCACGTACCAAAGTTCGTCAAGCTGTTCCAATGAATTTCCCAAAGTACATCAAGCTGAAAGAAATCTTGCTTGTTACAGGTATATAATTAGTAGTTTTTCAAATTTGTTTCACTATGATCCCATCATAAACGAATAATCTTCTAAAGTATATGAGAATGTAGTTTGTTGTTATTTGGGTCATAGTAAATAAAAGAAACATGTAAATATTTGTGAGCATTTGTCGTGGAACAACTGTCACCTGGCCCCAACGGTCCCTTACACGCTACATACCGTATCCGGACAAAACACCCCCTAATATATTTTACCCGCGGTGGTGATGTGCTGGTGGTACTAATGATGCTGTTGTTAGCGATGGTGATGAGAGTGGTAGTGATGTTGACGATGGTGGTGGTAGTGGTGATGTGCCGGAGGCAGTAATGTGCAGGTTGTGGTGGTGTGATGGCGGTGATAGATAATATGGGGAAGCTTTAGAACTAAGTGACAATAGTTGCGTAGTCAATACGTTATATTCTTTTCTGGTTAAATATATTAGGGGGTGTTACGTCCGGGTGTGTTTTGGGATCCGGGACATAATCCCTCCCGGACACAATCCCCCCGGACAATATCCCTCCTGGACAGAATCCCTCCACAAAAGTGAGCGGGCTGGACAAAATCCCCCGTAATTATTAAGATTAGCAGCTCTCCCATTATATACCATCACATGCAAAGCAATTAACATCTTACTTTACCTTACAGATGTGCTAATGAATACAGTACAGACATTTATATACTTGTTTGAATAAATAATTTATAAAAAAAAGTTTTTTGCTTCGCTACTACACCTAACAAACATATATGAAAATATTATATATATTAAAATACATAAACATATGCTCACATATACAGTCAAATATTATATGAGAATATATATTAAAATACATTAATATATAGACACATTAACATATTAAAATACATAAATAAACATATACTCTAGGAGGGATTCTGTCCAGGGGGGATATTGTCTAGGGGGGATTCTGTCCAGGAGGGATATTGTCCGGAGGGATTTTGTCCGGGGGATTGTGTCCAGGAGGAATTATGTCCGGACACCATATTCAAGTGTTCGGTGTACAAGTACTCAGTATACTCAAGTGTTCGGTGTACTCAGATGCTCCGAGTACTTGAGTACATTGTATACACAAGAGAAAAGTGAAAGCTGAATCCAGACATTCATCCTAACATTTTTTTAAGAATATGGAGCTTACACCCTATTCCACTTCCTCTCTCTATTACCGCCTCCACAATATCTTTCACTCTAGTCTGCTCTCTCTCTCGGCCTCTCAGCGTTATTCCTATCATTGATCACTCCATTCTCCTCTGTGCCGTCCTTAGCTTTGCTTCCATTGCAAGTGTGTTGCTGATTGGACGCCGCGAGATGGGAAGCATGGAAGAGGGAGACCAGGCAGGAGGTGGAGAGACGAGATTGAGAAGTTTGCGGGAGTGACGTGGCAGAGGTTGCCACGGTCGTGTGAACCATGGGGGTGTAGGACAGTTGCTCACCGGACAATCGCTCACCGGAGAAGTGACAAATAGGACACTTGCTCACCAAATATTTTTTTTTACTTTTCTTGAACTTGTATTGAATTTTATAATTATTAAAAACTAAAATATGAAAGTTTGGATATTGTTTGTGTATTATTGCTGTAATAAACCTAAATATAACTAAAAAATCCTATATATTGTTTGTTATCAAGTTCAAGAAGAGTAAAACAATCTTTGGTGAGCAAGTGTCCTATTTGTCACTTCTCCGGTGAGCAACTATCCGGTGAGCAATTATCCAGTGAGCAATTATCCAGTGAGCAACTATCCGGTGAGCAATTATCCAGTGAGCAACTGTCCGTACCCGGAATCCTGGAATGCTATGAAGGAGGCCTTTGTTCAGCAGTGGACTCAGGATGGCCGAGTTGATTGACTGTCAACACTTGAGTAATATGACGAACTCAACGCGCATTCAGGCGCCAGGGGATTTTATTCAGCTGTATGGCGCAGTCACAAGTCACATTGTTGACGCCGGGGTATGCTAGCCTCTCAACTGGTGGAAAAAAAACTTGCACCACAAGACGCTTAGCGTGTCCTGTGTGTTCGGAGTCTAAGGCTAGAACCTGGGACCACGGTGTGGCTCTGCGCACCAACGGGAAAAAATATTGCGCAGGTCATCATGACGTCATTCCACCCACCTCCTCCACGCTGGTGATAGCAACTTGCACGATCGCTCACATTCATCACGAGTCCTCCAGGGCTGGGCGGTTAATAGACAACCGTATTCCTGATTTTCCCCATGCACACGACACAATAACGATTCCATAATATGCGTTACCAAGATCAAACTTACAGTTCATCGATCCTGTATCAGGAACTGTGAAGTAAAGGCGATAAAGTGTGGCGAAGCAATTTGGAGCGGGACGAAACCCTATTCGAAGGAACGTGATGGCTGACTGACAAGCGGTGTATCGCTCGAATCCCACATTAATACGGTCAGAAGCTCCCAAGGGACCTCGGGGTGGGGGGTGGGGGCGGGGGGATGTAATAATAGCCAACACCTGTGGTTCCTTACTACCTGAAGACTTCTCACCCCCGGAGTGTGGTGGAGTGACCATTCTGACAGTGAGATATCCTCGGGGTGATGGTTGGGTCAGGAATTAGCTGTACGCACAGTGGGGTCGGGAACCAGGTAGAGTAAATTCCCCCAGTTCTTTAATAGAATTAACTCCCTTTCGTCAGATGCGTGGAATATATAACGGTCAGTGAGCCAAAAGAAAAATAAGAAGAAAAAAATGTGTCTTTTATTTATTTTTCTCACAAGAAATAATAATAAGAAAAAAAAAATAAAAGACAACACACATTACATGATAAACACATATTACATGGCAAACACACACTACATGGTAAATTAAAAGCCAGTCCCAAAATCGGCAATGGCCGCTGGAAAAAAAATAATATTATAAGTAAACTACAACCAACAAGCAATCAAATCCGGCCGTTACGAAACTACCTACCGATGTGCCACTAGAGTATTCAAAAGATTAATTGAAAGACTTCAATGCAACGAATGATTTGTTCCATAATCATGACCAGTAACTTTCTAAAGTGTCTGAAAATGGCAACTACTACCAAAATGTTGTCCCAATTAATTGTTCTTACATGGCCGTTTCCACAAGAGACAAACTTATATATATTTTCACTAGGAAGTTCGGATATATATCTAAAAAATAGTACTGCTCGATTTACAAATCGCATACAACCTCTAATATTGAATAATAGCAAGCAGTACGAGGTTTGCTTAATAAATATTCTCTTCCCCCAGGCCCTGTATTAATTGCATGATAAAAATTCCTCTATAACATTACTAGGTAAATCTGGAAATTCATATACAGAAATACTAAAGTATATACCTAGGGAAAGTACAACTACAACAGTTCCGATAGACAGTGTTAATCATGTGAACCGAGAACTAGTAAATTCTCTTAAAGTATATTTTCATGATAGTTATTCACATTTTTTCGACGATGAATATCCCTTAGTGGAATAGAGGGATCCGGGACATAATCCCTCCCGGACACAATCCCCCCGGACAAAATACCTCCTGGACAGAATCCCTCCACAAAATTGAGCAAGGCTGGACAAAATCCCCCAACATTATTCAGATTAGCAGCTCTCCTCTTATATTCCATCACATGCAAAGCAATTAATATCTTACCTTACCTTACCGAAATGATACTGCATACAGTACAGACATTTATATACTTGTTTGAATAAATCATTTGTGAAAAAAGTTTTTTGTTTCACTGCAAACATGAAAATTTTATATATATTGAAATACATAAACATATACTTACATATACAGTTATGAGAATATATATTAAAATACATTGATATATAATACTGATGACCCACTTTCGGAGAAGAATAAGCGAAGATAGAGAGATCTGTATATTTCGATCACTTACTGTGATCCTCTTCAGCAGATATGAGTTACAAAGTAGAGAACAATGTGTATTTATAGTGAAACAGTGAGGTAGCAAGAAGGGACGGGGGCTCAGGTCACATGCCCGGCACGCATGCTCGGATCTTGGTGGCTCAGGTCACATGTCCGGCGTTGCATGGACCTTGGTGATTTTTGTCCACCGCTAATGTATAGCAAAAGAAGAAATACAGTCTGGTGACCATTGACCATGGGAAATGTTGTAATTTGGAAAATTGTTTATTAAAGAGGATTCTACCTCACTGTTTCACTATAAATACACATTGTTCTCTACTTTGTAACTCATATCTGTTGTTTAAGTTGTTTTATCTTCATTATTATGTTAAAGAAGAAACTCATGCCGAGCGGCCATGATGGGTCGAGTGATTTGGGAAATATCGTATTTAATGCCGAGTTAGATTTTCTTTAAAACAATATCCATCTTCAAACAACCTCTTTTAGTCATGATTAGTCAAGTGCCACTAATATAAAAGGCACACATGACCGAATGATCAGTGAAATGCATATTTCGGCATTATGTCGCATTCGTCGTGTTACGACATTATACCCAGCATCCTCTAAATCATATAAAGCGAATAATATGAATAAATCAAAGCAACACAATAATATAACAAAAAGAAAGAAGAGCTGTCAATGGATTGCTTATTAATATCAACAAAGAGATTCCATCATCCTTACAAATAACTACATGATCGAACATGTCCATCGAAGAAGAGTATATATAAACGCAATTTGTGCAATCTACAACATTATTCGAGAGGACAAGCGACGGAGAGGCAACATGATTGGACAAGACGTCACCAGAGAAGAAAATACGTTAAACGCGCATATTAATAAATTATATCGCGTGCAAACGAAAAATGCATATTTAGCTAAAAAGGTGTTAATTATTACTCATTTGTTCGATCTTTACGAAAGATTAATGGAGCACACAAATCCTAATCTTTTCACACAACCTGAAGTGGATGGGAAACTTGTACATTTAAAAAAAAAATATATCGATTACGAAAATATCATTACAACTTTCGAACGTTGTAAGATTATGGTGGGAACATTTACGAGAGTGTTGGAATTCAAAATGTTTGGAACTGTGGAGCAAGGTCGCAACGACAACGATATAATCGACCTTGAAAACAGAATAAAACGGGAGCGCACTCTCACTTCTGCACACACACACTGACATAGACTCTTTCCCCCTTTCCATCGCAATGGGCTCCCCCGACATTCTCTACGAAGCTCGACAAATAACAGAAAACGAATACAAAAGACAAGATACCGTCATTGCATTCGTGACAAACTGCGTCGACCTCAAACCCTATGGAGTTGCAGCCTCTCTTGAAACTAAGCACGAGCACTTCCGACTCTCCAAAGAGCTGCTTTGCACAGTACGCAGAGGGCCACACATGACGCAAAATTTATGCACGAGCGGGGGAAATTATTATTGCGGCTCTGACGTCGCACTATGGTTCAGGGGCTTGCACTGAAGACAAGAACAACCAGAAGAAAATAAACAGTTCCGTAGATAAAAAAAAAATGTGGAACTTCTCAAAGAAGACACTTTACCCAACAGGACAGCCGCGTTCAAACAGGGATTGGAAAAACTATGGCGATACTTAAGCCATAAAATCCTCAATGGTGTTGTTATAACGAGCATTATCTTCCCCATGGGAAGTGGGGTGGGTTTGCAAAATGATCTCTGGTATGATAAATATCTACAGGTAATAGAACATTTTGCAACTGAAGTGTTAATTCCCAAAGACATCCGACTAATATTGGTCGGTCCTAAAAGAAAAATAGACTTAAAGTGAAACCATCCCCGACGAGGCGGCGGTGGTTCTGACACCGAAAAAACGCAAACATGACGGAGAAGATTCAGAAACAAAAATTAAAAAATTCAATCAATAATTGTATTGTTTTTTTCATACTAATGATAACTGTTTTAAATGAATATTATGTACTGTACTAACCAATATATATGTTTTATCTAATTATTGTACTCACATATATGTTTTATCTTATTATATATATTGTTCATGCACTAACCAACAAATAAATTGTAACATCATCTATATCACATTTATAATAAAATACTAATTATAAGATAACATTTATTTTCATTATCCTAACTGATAGCAATTAAAAAAAACTAAAAAAAGACTATTAAGAAAATAAAAACAGGACTAAGGAAAAAGACAAAAGAATCTATGAGACACTGTGCGTTAACCTTATTTGGTATCTACCCAGTAACCTTGATAAAAGGTACCGCTAGGAGGAGGAGGAAGATACCCTCGTATACCGTATATGGTACTGCCCTACCCACCTACGATCCCTGTAAACATCGATGGGGTGCGCAAACTCCGCTGCACCAATCAAAAACATGCAACAACACACAACAACCAACTTTCTAAATGCAGTTGGCCACACCATTAGACTGGACTTGTAAACCACAAAGGACAATAAACCCACTTACTGCACCTGTTGTAAAACTGTAATCATTATATATTGATGGAAGAAATTGGTATTGAATTTTATAATTAATTAATAACTAAAATATGAAAGTTTGTATATTGTTTGTGTATTATTGCTGTAATAAATTTCAATATAACAAAAAATCCTGTAATATTGCTGTAATAAACTTCAATCTAACTGAAAAATCCTGTATATTGTGTTATTAGGTTTGTATATTGTTGCTGTAATAAACTTCAATATAACTAAAATAATCATTTGGTGAACAAATGTCCTATTTATCACTTGTTCGGTGAGCAACTGTCCGTACCCGGGCCGTATTGTATGTCCATTTTATAATCTATGGCAAAATATTCAACCTTAAGAATTAGGAAAGCAATGCGTAATTGGAAGTATGTTCGTATGTATGTGTAATTATTCTCGAAGTTTCCGTGAGAGTCGTATGATCGCCATTCCTGAATACTCAATTAATTATAATTTCAATTCTTTAATGTGAAAGTGGGATGAATGTGTAATAGGATATCTTTGTAATATATCTATATTGGAAATTGGTATGTTATAACACATTTATAAATGTTCACTATAAACCCACTATCGGAGAAATAATAACGGATGTACAGGGAACTGTATATTTCGACTGCTATCTGTAGTCCTCTTCAGCAGAATGCTTACAAGAAATTAAGGTACAGGTATATATGAGGTAGTGAGGGGTACATAAAAGGGGATGGGGGAAAGTAGGGGGGGACTCAGGTTACATGCATTTATAAAGGTTCACTATAAACCCACTATCGGAGAAATAATAACGGAAGTACAGGGAACTGTATATTCCGACTACTATCTGTAGTCCTCTTCAGCAGAATGCTTACAAGAAATTAAGGTACAGGTATATATGAGGTAGTGAGGGGTACATAAAAGGGGATGGGGAAAGTGGGGGGACTCAGGTTACATGCCCTTGAAATGGTTGGGTCAAGGAAGGACAGTTGGCGTTATTTTGTCCGACCGCTCTTGACATTATTTTGTTGACCGC
>NC_134817.1:20924797-21062297 GCF_046742065.1 Oratosquilla oratoria | reverse complement strand
TTTATAAAGATGACGCATACTCTGTCTCGTGTTGGAGCATGTAGTTATTTATAAAGATGACGCATACTCTTTGTCTCGTGTTGGAGCATGTAGTTATTTATAAAGATGACGCAATGTGTCTCGTGTGCATGTAGTTATTTATAAAGATGACGCAATGTGTCTCGTGTGCAGGTAGTTATTTATAAAGATGACGCAATGTGTCTCGTGTGCATGTAGTTATTTATAAAGATGACGCAATGTGTCTCGTGTGCATGTAATTATTTATAAAGTTGACGTATTATCATTGTCTCATGTTGGAGCATGTAATTATTTGTAAAGATGACGCAATATCTTTGTCTCGCGTTTGAGCATGTAGTTATTTATTTGTATTTGATCATGCAGTTTGTATTTGATCATGCAGTTATTTGTAAACACGACGCAATCTCTGTCTCGTGTTGGAGCATGCAGTTATTTATAAAGGTGACGCAATGTCTTTGTCTCGTGTTGAGCATGTACATACATATATACATATACCAAGGCTTTTTCCCCCTTACAATGTAGGTAGCCAAGAAGAAAAAGGCATAAACCATCCCCACCCATCCCATCCCTAAATACACTCCACCCTCCCTCTTAGCACCTCCTGGATGACGGGTCATTCCTGCACCTTGTCCACTGCCCTGGATCAGTGGCAGTGTCGCAAGACACAGCACATCCTCAGCAAGGCAGCTTCATTAAATCGGCGACCCCCCATGCAGAAAAGGAGACGGGGAGAAATCCCCATCGGGGTGCGTCAATTTTTTCTCACACATACTACCTCACCCCACATAACGAGTGGATTGGTGGAAGCAGCAACTCGGGCGATGGGGGTTGGGGGGTGGGGGTCCCCGTGGGCGACGGAGGTGCTAAGCACGTGCAAGATTAAGGGCGAGGGCGAGGGCCGGGAGGAGTCGGACACAACTACCGTTACCTTTCGCCCAACCTGCCACCTTTCCCGGGGGGATTTCAATTGCTAATTCAATAAACTTTTCTGCAATATGTTCTCAACTTCTGACATTATAAGATTTATTTTTTTCTTATTCTTATTATTATTATTACTATTATTATTATTATTATTATTTTGGACATTAGAAAGCAACGTTTTCGCTTCGTTAAACAGAATAAAGTTGTAACGAAACATTGCAACTTTATTCTGTCTACCTAATTTCAACTTATCTCAAACACAACACAACAACTACATATTTATAGTCAATTACTCAATTACCTCCTATGATCCTGAATTAAGGATAACACAAAATTGAATGCATGCATTTTTTTCACAAATCATCCGCAGGGTTGACTACCTCAGACGAGGTATCAAGAGCTGTGTGGCAATGATATTAGCGTGCGACAAACGTCCTGATTACGAACAATGCATCCAGTATGCTCACGACGGTTGATAACGGTAATTTGAATTCCAACCGATATGCCTTTTGCTTGCACGGGCGGTGGGCCACGGTTTGCAAGCACAACCCAAACATAAATGTCAGTGAATTCCTAAGACAACATACGAGCTCTCTTCCGGGTGGGAAATAGCTGTCGATCACGGGCCCAACACGTGATCCAAAGACCAAGGTGAATCACACCTGGCATGTTATGGGAGAAAACGCGCAAAGATGACTTTCGTCTTTTGCATAAATGTTATTTTGTCTAGACAAAAATATTCATCACGGAAATTTAAAAACATTTCAAACCTACAACAAAAAGGCATACATAGTTCTGGTTATCGTTACTGTGCCTCTATACTGTACATGATTAACAGGGTACTTGACACTATTTCACAAGGCACCATTCTTTCGCCCACACTCGCGGGAAGCCATTCGCGTATGCCTCTTAGACATACCTTCCACCCACTCGAACATGTATAATCTCTCACCCAGATGCACGCAGTTAATGTCTCCCATACCTGATCTCACAAGCAAAAGAAACTAACATCTACGAGTCACCCTGGAAGTCAAATAAACATTTCTGAGTTGTGAATTACATTCAATTTTGGTACATTAAATACCACTCGTTCCTGGCGGTCAATCAAAATACTTGTTTGTAACGAATTATGAATAATATTACACATTTTTTGTACAATTGTACCCCCGCGTTCCTTCAGTGTAAATACTTACAGACCCAATGGAAAAAAAATAACACAAGGTTTAGTAAACTCCACGGTTGACGGTTGACCAAATGACATATTTTTTTCAATGTACAGAATTGTTATAAAACCACAATTAACTATGACCCAAAATGTATAAACAGTTGATAAAAATCAATATTTGTTGAAAAAAAAAATTGGGGACCTTTTGTCCTAAATATTGGGGACATTTTGTCCCGGGAGTGCAGATTTCAAGACATTTTGTCCGGGGACCTTATGTCCGTTCAGGAGTTAAATAATCTTGAGAAGACATCAATATGCCATGCAACCATATCGATATTATCGTCTTCTCTGATGAAGAACGATACTGTCGAGGACCGATGACGATGTCAGCGAATTTTCCAACTTTTTTAAAGCATGGGACACAGTCCTTCTCCATTTATGAAGAGAAAATCGTAATATCAATATTACCTTTTTTCAATGCAGGTTTCCTTAAAGTGCAACCAAGTTGTTTAGCGACGGATGCAACGGAATGTTCCTGTTCCTGTTGTCAACGGATTATGGCAAACTATTTTTGATGGAAAACATTTGTGAGGTCAATTTAGAGAGAGAGAGAGAGAGAGTGAGAGTGAGAGAGAGAGAAAGTAGAGGAACAAAGAAATGTACCATAACAACACACTGAATTCGAGAGCACTTATCCACTAAACACACTAACACAGCTCATGGAGCAAGGACCACGCGCTGTGTCTCACTGAGTGTAAATATGAACAAAGTGGTTTTACAGAGAGTATCGTGGTTTTCCTCTCTGACCATGTGACCGCGGTTGGGTCAACTGAATGGGACCTCTGACCTCTGACCTCACATACATACATACACACACACACACACACTTATGGAAGTCTGTCGATGTCGACAATGACGTTTCTTTCCCCTGGTGAGGAAAACGAGATCGTGTCCAGTGATTAAAATACATCAGAGGTTGCACACTCGACCATCTATTAATAATAACAAGTTTATTTGGCACTGAATCAATATACATAAAGTGCAGATAATGAAAGAACACGTAGTTCAAAATAACAATTACAAATGCCGAGGATAACACCAAAAAACATGTAAGCTTATTTCCATTGTGGTCCTACACCCATATCGCCTATGCATCTGGGCTGGAGATTAGACGCGTGGTACAGGGAACCCGCGGCGACCAGCTTCTTCTCAAGTCTCAGCCTAATACCAAAGTTGGACTCTTCTTCACACACCCTTCCCCCCCAAGCCCCAAGGGCACACTGGCGCCATTCATACAAGGTCAGCGAGGCCAACGCCATGTGTAAACCCTACGATGTGAACTGGTGAAAAGGATGTTTACGACCTGACCCGACGGCGTGTGTTTGGTTACTTTTTTTTTTAAGGGTCGACTCGCTTGGAGAGGGCTTGGTGCCCCGCTGTGTAAGGCAATTAAGTGTGTGTGTGTGTGTGTGTGTGTGTGTGTGTGTGTGTGTGTGTGCTTGTATTCACCATGGTCTCTGGATCACGAGTTGGACTCGCGATCGACAGCTATTTCCCTCGGAAGAGAGCTGAAAGCTCCTGTGTGTGTGTGTGTGTGTGTGTGTGTATTTACCTAGTTGTATTTACCTAGTTGTATTTACCTAGTTGTATTTACCTAGTTGTATTTACCTAGTTGTATTTACCTAGTTGTATTTACCTAGTTGTATTTACCTAGTTGTATTTACCTAGTTGTATTTACCTAGTTGTATTTACCTAGTTGTATTTACCTAGTTGTATTTACCTAGTTGTATTTACCTAGTTGTATTTACCTAGTTGTATTTACCTAGTTGTATTTACCTAGTTGTATTTACCTAGTTGTATTTACCTAGTTGTATTTACCTAGTTGTATTTACCTAGTTGTATTTACCTAGTTGTATTTACCTAGTTGTATTTACCTAGTTGTATTTACCTAGTTGTATTTACCTAGTTGTATTTACCTAGTTGTATTTACCTAGTTGTATTTACCTAGTTGTATTTACCTAGTTGTATTTACCTAGTTGTATTTACCTAGTTGTATTTACCTAGTTGTATTTACCTAGTTGTATTTACCTAGTTGTATTTACCTAGTTGTATTTACCTAGTTGTATTTACCTAGTTGTATTTACCTAGTTGTATTTACCTAGTTGTATTTACCTAGTTGTATTTACCTAGTTGTATTTACCTAGTTGTATTTACCTAGTTGTATTTACCTAGTTGTATTTACCTAGTTGTATTTACCTAGTTGTATTTACCTAGTTGTATTTACCTAGTTGTATTTACCTAGTTGTATTTACCTAGTTGTATTTACCTAGTTGTATTTACCTAGTTGTATTTACCTAGTTGTATTTACCTAGTTGTATTTACCTAGTTGTATTTACCTAGTTGTATTTACCTAGTTGTATTTACCTAGTTGTATTTACCTAGTTGTATTTACCTAGTTGTATTTACCTAGTTGTATTTACCTAGTTGTATTTACCTAGTTGTATTTACCTAGTTGTATTTACCTAGTTGTATTTACCTAGTTGTATTTACCTAGTTGTATTTACCTAGTTGTATTTACCTAGTTGTATTTACCTAGTTGTATTTTACGGGAAGGGGAGCTATGCTCGTGGGTTCCCGTCTTCATATCTCATTTTATCTAAACTATTTTTAAATTCATGTATTGTTTTTGCACACACCACTTTCTCATCTAACTTGTTCCAACTGTTTATTACTCTGTGAGGAAAGCTGTTCTTTTTCAAGTATCTTCTATAGCTCTTTTTATTTTCTTTCCGTGTCCTCTTGTATTTCTGTCATCCCATTTTATCAGATTCTCTCTATCAGTAATTTCTATGCCTTTCATGATTCTGTAAATAGCTATCAAATCTCCTCTCTCTCTTCTTTGCTCTAGTGTCTGTAGTTCAAGTTTTTCTAGTCTCTCTTCATATGATAGTTTTGAGAGTGTTGGTGCCAGTTTTGTAATTGCTCTTTGTATTCTTTCGAGTTTTTTTTATAATTTTTTTTGTACTTGGTGACCATATCGTTGCTGCATATTCCAATCTTGGTCTTATCAGGGTGATTAGGATTTTCTTCACCATTTCTTCATCCAGGTATGTAAATGCAACTTTGATTGTTCTTATTAAATTATAAGTTTCTCCAAAAATCTTATTTATATGTTTCTCAGGTGACATATTATTCATAACAATGACTCCCAGGTCCTTCTCATTTTCTACTTTTTTTATTCCTTCTTCTACCAATTTATATGCTCCTGTTATTCTGTTTTTGCTTTTTCCAAATTCCATTATACTACACTTTTTTTTTGTATTGAACTCCATCTCCCACTTCCTACTCCATTCCTGTACTATATTTAGGTCTCTCTGTAGTGATTCACAATCTTCTTCAGTTTTCACTCTTTTCAGTAGTTTTGCATCATCTGCAAAGAAGCTCATATAGCTTTCAATTCCTTCATCCATATCATTAATATATATAGCAAACATTATTGGGGCCAGAACTGTTCCCTGCGGAACACCGCTTATTACTTCATCCCATTTTGAGTGCTGGTTTCTTATCACTACTCTCATTTTTCTTTCTTGCAAAAAGTCTTCCATCCAATTTAGTAGTTTTCCCTGTATTCCTCCTTCAGTTTCTAATTTCTTAAGCAACTTCTTATGTAGTACTTTGTCAAAAGCTTTCTTTAGGTCTAGAAATGCACAGTCCGCCCATCCATTTCTTTCTTGTATTATATCTATTAGCCTTGAATAGAAACATATTAAATTGGTGACGCATGATCGTCCTTGTCTGAATCCAAATTGCCTTGGATTTAACACTTTGTTTTTTTTTCTAAATATTTTACCCATCTACTTTTGATAATTCTTTCACAAATTTTTGCTATTGTACTTGTTAGAGAGACTGGTCTATAGTTTGTAGGTTCTTTATTTCCTCCTTTATATATAGGTACTATATTTGCTTTTTTCCAATCTTCTGGAACTTTTCCTTCTTTCAAGGAACTGTTTAGTATGCTATGTATTTTGTCTGTCAGTTCATTCCTGCATTCTTTCAGAATCCAGTTTGCTATATCATCTGGTCCATGCGATTTTCTGACATCAAGATTACTCAAGTGTGTCAATATTTCATTCTTTGTTACTTCTATTTCTTCCATAGGGGGGACTTTCTCTTTCCATTCAATCTCTTTAGGTTGTATGTTCTCCCTTGTAAACACTGATTTAAAATGTTTGTTCATAATTTCCGCCATTTCCATTTCCTCAGTGTATTCAACTCCCTCTTATCTTAATTTCTCCAAGTCTTGTTTGTTTTTCAGTTTATTGTTCACAAATCTGTAGAATAGTTTTGGTTGATCTTTACACTTTTCTATGACATCTTTTTCATATTTTCTCTTTTCCTCTCTGCACGTTTGTACATATTCATTTCTATAACCGGTATATATTTTCCATTTTTCAGGTCTTCTGTCTTTTTTTCCATCTGGTCCAGGCTTTGTCTCTTTTGTCTTTTAACTCCCTACAACTTTTGTTGTACCAGCATTTTACATATTCTTTTTCTTGTTTTTGTCTTGGGACATACTTTTCCACTCCTTTTTTGTAATCTTTTGTCAAAATATTCCATTTCTCTTCCACAGTTATTTCTTCTTTGTATATTTCTTCCCAGTTTTCTTGTTGAAAGAATTCTCTTATTTTATCAAAGTTTGTTTTTTCATACACCATTCTTCCTTTTCTACATTGCTCATTTCTTTTCATATATTTTTCTTCATTAAGTTCCAGTTCAATCAATATGTGGTCACTTTTACTTATTGGTGTTTTATATTCAATCTTGTCCACTATTCTAGGTTCAGATGTAATTATTAAGTCTAGTCTCGATGGTTCTTCTTCATTTCTATACCTGGTGTTCTCCTGTATCCATTGTGTCATTGTATGGTCAGTAATCATCTCAAGTAGAGCGTTTCCCCATGAGCCGTCTCCACCCTTTACTGTAATTTCTTCCCAGCAGATTTCTTTGCAATTAAAGTCGCCCATTATTACTATTCTTCCTCCATCTTCCATTATTTTATTTAATGTTATCTTTGTGTCCGCTAACATACTTTTATGTTCACTCTCCTCCCATGAGGCTGTTTTCGGAGGCACATAATTTATCACAAATTTTCTGCTCTTTTTATCTCTGTCTTATCTTTTTATCTCTGTCTTATCTCTGTCTTATCTCTATCATAATCATCTCTACTGTATTCTTTCCATATATGACACCCTTCACGTTTATATCCTTCTTAGTCAGGAACATAACTCCACCCCCTTGCTTTTTCTCTCTGTTTTTAATCCAATAATTATATGCATCATGTCCTACACTGTTGGGTGGTAGTGGGCCTTTTAATTTTGTTTTTACAATTCCCATTATGTCCGGTTCTTTTTCTTTCAAATAATCATTCAGCTCATTCAATCCTGTTATTAATCCATCTATATTTGTGTAAGACACTCTTAGTTTTCTGTCACTTCCATTGTGTTCTCTGTTTCCCTTTTGTTTTTCTCTTGTATGTCGAACTGCCTTAGTTTCATATTCACTACTCTCCAATAGAATCTCTCTTTCTCTGACTCCATTCTGCTCTCGTTTTTTTTTCTTAGCTTCAAGTCTTTTCTGCTTTTCTTCCTCTCTTTCCTCTTTATTCATTTCCCTTTTTATCCATACCTTTTTATATTGTTCACTTGTTGCTAGTTTCCCTGTTTTGGATAAGATATTCTCTGCCGTCGTTTGTGACCTGAATTTAATCTTAATTGGTCTGGTCTTATCTTTACTATACTTTCCGAGCCTGAATTTTTCCTAAATTTCCTTCATAATTTCTGGTTCCTCTTCCTGAACTGATTTTAGTAAACTGCTTACTTTTTCATTTTCCTCATTGGTTCTTGAGGTTCTATCTGGGTTATGTTTCTTTTCCATTCCTAATATAATTATACATTTCTTTTTGTCAGCTAAGTCTCTAACTATATTCTCCTTCTGTCTCATCACTTTAATAACCGAGTCTTCAGTTTGTTCTCTCATTTGCTGTTTAATTATATCAGTAAATGCAACTTTACTATTTTCTTTTATCGACTTCCATCCCTCTCTGTTTTCTTTACTATTCCTCTTCAATTCCTCATTCTCCACCTTTACTTCTTTTAACTGTCTTTTCAGGTTTTCTATTTCATCAGTTAAGTTTTTGTCCGCCTTCTCTAGTTCTTCCAATTTTTCAACCCTCCGTATAATATTGTTAACATGACCGAACCTACGCTCCAAGTCCTCGATCATCTTTTCGACCTTCTCTTCTAGTCTTGTCAGGGGGGGGGGGTTGTGTCCCCCCCACCATCTTTAAATCCCTGGAAAATATTCTCATCACTTTCTACTGTATTGCTCTTATCTATACTTCTAATCTTTACATTTTTATTAGACATTTCATCGTCGTCGGGGGGCCGTTTGTTTACCTTTCGCCTGTCTGCCTGGACCAAGTCTACTCCTTACACATTTCCTTCCATTTCCCTCAGTAATCCCTCCCCTTCTCCTCTTTCCCTACTTTCCTACTACCCCACGAGCAATTTCCCCCCACCCTGTAAATACAATAGGCACTTCTCTTTGCGTTGGGATCCACAAAACTTCAATTTTCTTCAGAACGTCTTCTAAGCCGTCCGTTCGTTGAAGTGTGTGTGTGTGTGTGTGTGTGTGTGTGTGTGTGTGTGTGTGTGTGTGTGTGTGTGTGTGACTTCATTACCTACATACCGGATCATATATTATTTCTGATTCTCATAGAATGAGGTGTTAAAACTGCCAATCACGAGTCCAACACGTGATTCAAGACAATGGTGGTGAACCACGCGCGCGCGCGCACGCACGCACACACACACACACAAACACACACACGAAGTTAACCGAGGGTAACTCGTTTTTTTATCAAGTTACAAACTGCCGTAGGATAACGAGGGTTTAAAATTGTTTAGGGTCCATGGGAGGGCGGCTTTAAGAGGAGACTTCCACCAAAGAAAAATATAAAAATCTCTATGCGGAAACGCCCCCCCGACTCCCCCACACTCTCACTCTCTTCCTCCGTATGAGGTATTAATGTTCTTTTTTCTTTTCTTTTCTTTCTTGGAACCTCACTAACACTTCTACGGACAAAGCTATAACAATCTATAACTGGAAAACCGAAGAAAGTGGCGACACTAACCCCTTTCTCTCTCTCTCTCTCTCTCTCTCTCTCTCTCTCTATATATATATATATATATATATATATATATATATATATATATATATATATATATGTGACAAGGATCTTGAGTACAGCTGTGAAAACGAGTTACGGTACCCCCAAAAACACAAACTTTTAAGTAACGTTACAAAACAAACTTGCTACTTATTGGCACTTTGTCTCGTGTTCAAAGTAGAGGGCTTGGCCTGCGATGGCATCTCCCTTCGATGCCTAGCGTTCACACGCGCGCACGCACACATACGCTACAACTTGATACTGTCGACGACGATTAGCATCTCCCTAGGAGGGTTCATTGTTTCCAAGTGACCTTTCCGACTACGCCCCTTCAGCGACAATAGGTTCTCGGCATCGCAGGTCAAGCCCTTTACTTTAAACAATGGCCTAGCTGCATCTCGGGTCAAGTCGATGTCCTAACGCCTGCGCACAACGGACCTCGCACCTTCTAGATAACAATTGAAGCTGTGAGGGTCATAGGGCCTCACGTTCTCGACATACAATGGTCGCTCACTCCGAGAGACGAAACCTTTCTATGGCAACTGTACATAGGTATACATTATATTTCTGGCAACCCTCCCAGTTTTGCTTGGAGCTTACCGTGTATTTGTAGACAGAAGTCTGGAAGATTAAAGCCAAGAGCTCCACCCGAGTTTCTTTCACCAAAAATTCCCAATGTAGAAACTTTCTCTCAACCTACACTCTCCACTCTTATATCCTTTTCCTTGAGGAGGGGTGGAGGTGGAAGAGCAGGTGGCGGAGGAGGAGGAGAAGGAGGAGGGAGAGAAAGAAGGGCAGGTGGTTGTGGCCTGGTTAGGCCTTGTGAGGAGCGTGGCGAGGGTACATGTCGTCGTGTCTCCGGCTTTCGCCTTTATGCCAAATCGATGTCGCGAAGATCGACGTCGTCTTCGCCGTTTCATCCAAGATCCTCCTCGTTGTCTTAGGTATCCATTTTTTCGTTGTATTTTGTATTACACAGGCCAAGAACTGGATCGTTCCTGAAAGCTACTAAGATGATAACACGAGCCATGTTCCTCCCTAAAAGCAACTAAGAGTAACAACATATTCCATTTCCTTTGGCGACAATTAGAAGGGAAGAGGTATCTAACTTTGCTCATCGATGGCCAATTGGGTATCTACTTTCCTAAGTAGTGGAATCTGTATTAACGGTGTCATCCTATACAACGACCGTTTTGTCATCACTTTCTCCTCACTACACTCAGCTCATCGGGGCGTTTTTTCCACGCCAGCACACGCAGTCACAAACCTTTTGATCTGGGATACCATCCAATATCTATGACAGTGGTTCTCAAACTTTTTCGTGAGCGACCCATCGCGACCCAGAATAAAGTAAAGAGAAACGAAATGGACAGTGATATATACCCTTTACTTTGGAAAAAAATAATGCGTACAGCTTTTGTTTAACAAAACCAAATCAACATAATCCATGGCACTGCATTTCCTTCAGAAAACTAAATTAATGGGATCCGTTCTGCTGCTTCTCGTTTACCAATATTTCAAAATCGTGGGGGCCTGCGACCCATCAAAATCGATCTCACGACTAAACTTTGGGTCGCGACCCATGGTTTGAGAACCACTGATTTATGATCTCTGTGGCCGCTGCTCACAGTTCAATTGCATGACATCATCACAGCCCAGCCCACCATCCAACCACAGGCCCGTATTATTCCAGTCGATATGTGCTGACTTCTTCCACTATGCAGGATCCAGCTGTCTGGTAATAGTGGATGAGACGTAATAACGAGGACCCTAAAGAGCTCATCACCAGTCTCAAGCCTGTGTTTGTAACAATCGGCATCAGAAGAGTGGAATTTGTAATCTATACCAATAATAATCCGAATACGGTAATCTGTAATGTGTAATTCCAAGTTTGTCGTTCGTTGCTTATTTCAGGTGTGTTGATCATCGTTTCCAGACAGAAATAATAATTTTCTAGTCACAACTGAGGAGAAAAGGAAATGTGCAGAGTGCAATAATAAATAAGCGATGAAGGGATGAAGAAAGTGCAGGTCCTGGCAAAGGAGGGATATATATATATATATGTATACATATATATATATATTATATATATATGTGTGTATATTTATATATATATATATGTATTGCAGTATTTCACAAATGACACGTGAATATGATTTGCAGAAAAAACCACTGGTAAATAAGAAACGTAGTCCGAACGTTTTCGTCTATTTAAGACATCATCAAGGGAATACAGAAAATGAGATACAGACAGTATATATACAGAAGTAAAGACAAAATTAGGGAACACGGGAAAAAAGTATCACGCAAGCCTGAGAAAATTGCCAACAGTCCTCAGGTTACAGATGTCCTGCTCGGACATTTGGCAATTTTTTCCCGCGTTCCCTAATTTTGTCTTTACTTCTGTATATATATTGTCTGTATCTCATTTTCTGTATTCCCTTGATGATGTCTTAAATAGACGAAAACGTTCGGACTACGTTTCTTATTTACCAGTGTTTTTTCTGAAAAAAAAAAAAAATATATATATATATATATATATATATATATATACATATATGTATATATATATATATATATATATACAATAATAAAATCAGTATCAGGTACAGGAAAACGGTTGACGGAAACGCGTCATCTCACAATTTGATTCATAAGGAGGTGCTCGAAAGAAAACGGGTTCTAGAACTTTCCACCGTAGGTGGAGTGAGCGTACTGGCTCAAGAAATTTCTGGTGTAAATCATAGTTCCCAGACAATCCCATTTGCTTGAAAGTCAGCGTGGCAGAAATCAAGAATGAAAGGAATAGGGAAGGAGACACAGGGAGATGAGGGTGTGACATAATATTAGGACAGAAGGAGTGACTCAAGAATATGAAGGTGGGGGAGGAGGGCGTGGAAGAGAAGGAAATCTGACACCCACCCTTTATCACTCCTGCGGGGTTCTGGCGAAGGAGATTAAAAATAATAATAATAAAATAAAATAAAATCTGTATCACTGCTAGGACAAGTAAATTCTCACCAGCCTGTAAATCCTGTTAGGGCGTTTTCTCTTCGTTCGCTTCAACAACATCTGTGGCAGGATATGGATGCCTTCCTTTGGGGCCGTACAAATAATTACAGGGTCCGACAATTGGCCTTTTCCTTAAGACGAAAATCTGCCTTGTATCCTCATAACGCAAAATTTGTTCTTTACGAGCAAATACGCGCGTGATATATCTTTGAATGCGTCTCATTACATCCTGCTTCGATTCACAGACGTGTCGCAGATAGAAACACTATAGTCAGCGCAAGGAGAATTGGCCGATAAGGCGTGGCTAGGAGATTTCCCGGTGTTGCCACATATGGGCATCCATGGCGAGAACGTGCGTGTGGATGCAATGTTTTCTGAATGCAGTGTGAGGGGGGCGGGGCCAGAGATTAGATGTAGTGGCAACGTCGCTCTCGCATGCACATATGCCATATCTACACTTAAAGAAACGAAACCTTTGTATAGAAAACATTGCTTTGATTTTTATCTCAGTGGTGGTGTGTGACAAAAAAAGTATAATATAATCATATGAGGCAACATTATAAAATTATAAAATAGAATTATATAATAAAATAAAACTATAAAATAATTATATGTGGCACCACAGGGGAACTCCCAGTGGTCCGCCCTAACGGCCAGATCTCAGTGCATAGGGTATAGCAAGGCAAATATTCGGTAAATCTCACAGCAAGGAAATTGTTAGTGTATACAATCATGCCCTGCGGGAGAGGAATTACAGATAATTATTGATTGATCTGCCAGTGATCCCAATCCCACCTTTAGCTGGCGAACCATCATAGTCGACGAGGGTCCGTGGGAAATAATGTATTAATATCGGTAAAAAATATATATATCTAAACACACGCACACAAGCACATACACACACGACTCGGTGGCGCGGTTGGTAGACTCCCCGACCCCGACTGTCACTACGGCGGTCCGGGTTCGAATCCTGCCCAGGGCTGAAATAATTTCAGTGTCGGTGCGCTTCGAGTCGTTACTCCAACTCCGATGGGCGGGGAGTTGTGTGTGTGCGTGTAAGGTCACATTACCCATAGATCGGACATACGAGCTCTCTTCCGTGAGGGAAATAGCTGTCGATCACGAGTCCAGCACGTGACCCAAAGACCAGGGGGGTAGAGGTACTTTGCTTCTTTTTCGAAGAATCTCAGTACTCCTCACTCACGTGGGCGGGGAGTTGTGTGTGTGCGTGTAAGGTCACATTACCCATAGATCGGACATACGAGCTCTCTTCCGTGAGGGAAATAGCTGTCGATCACGAGTCCAGCACGTGACCCAAAGACCAGGGGGGTAGAGGTACTTTGCTTCTTTTTCGAAGAATCTCAGTACTCCTCACTCACGTGGGCGGGGAGTTGTGCGTGTAATGTCACATTACCCATAGATCGGACATATGAGCTCTCTTCCGGGAGGGAAATAGCTGTCGATCACGAGTCCAGCACGTGACCCAAAGACCAAGGAGGGGGGGGGAGTTACTTTGCTTCTTTTTCGAAGAATCTCAGTACTCCTCCCTCGAGGGTCTATCTAGAGTACAATGCGGACTTACGGGATCGGTTTTTGTGGGAGGGGAAGAATGTCTGTAAGAAAATGAAAATATAGTAATGTTAGACGGCTTCTGCCAACAGGCGACTGGGGATTTTTATTTCGTTGTGTCGTGGCTTTGGAGGTATGGACTTGGGGTTGGAGACTTGGATTATTATGTGTAACCGTTAGTTTACGTAGGAATATCTATTCTTCTTATCCTCATCCAACAAAGTTACAAAACTAGTAGGAGGTTTAGTCTTAGGGAAAGATAGAGAAATTAGAAATAATTTTAGTGGTAGGTAAACTGAAATGGGAAGATGTAGTAGGAGAGAAAGTTAGAAATGAAAAATAATTTCAGTAGAAAAAGTTTATGTTGTTGTGTTAGTTTTTGTTTATGATATTGTGCGTGGATTTTTACATAGATGGTTGGTGCCTACAACGTGTATGCTTACAGCCTGACAATTAATGGGCTATATGCATTATTATTATTATATTATTACATTATATTATATATATATTACATTATATATATTATTATATGTATATATTATATATACAATATATATTACATTATATTATATGTATATATTATATATACAATATATATTACATTATATTATATGTATATATTATATATACAATATATATTACATTATATTATATGTATATATTATATATACAATATATATTACATTATATTATATTATTATTATATAGGACTAATCGCAGCAGCAGCACCCCACCACCTCCTCCTCCCGACAGAATAGGCCCAACCCTAACTGTTATCCTTTTACTCAACACCTGCGCAGTAATTAAAATAGCAAGTCGCAGTGTCTTCGTTTGTAGCGCACAGCGTCTTTGTACATGACAGTACACTAAAATTATTGTAAACATACCGAGTAACGTAGGCATCATTATATCGATAATATTTCTTTTCGAAATGGTAAAATACCGAATCCGTTGTTTGTTTAACGCCTCTTAGCATTATCTCCCCTATAAAGTGAAAAAAAATCACAAACTAGATATTTCTTCGTTTGCAGACGATGTGATAGATAATGTGTCTTTCCCGAATTTAGACTTTCCGCGAATTGAATGAAATTCCGACCGTAGAAAGTATTTTTGATTCCCGTGCCGGTCCACGAATAACATTTTATTTCCATGTTCAATGTGAATGAAAAACCCAGTGACCCATTACATTGTGCATATAACTGGAGAGAATATTTACGATAATAATTTGAGGGTGGAGTTCCTTCTGAATGGCATTAGAAATCTGAACTCGTGTGCGAAATATACCAATCTAAAATGCGTTTTTGTTTAATGCAGTGTTATCTGAGAGGCGGCGTATATTAGACCAATGCATTCATGCTCACGACTTGCGAAATACTACACTTCATGTACCACATCATCCGTAAGAGAAGAATTAAATTAAATTCCAAATCTCTTTGGACTTAACATAAATTTCTCGTCTGCCATGACATATATCATATACAATAAATATCTTATTACTTTGTACATTTATACAAAAATATCGCACTAAGATGCTATTTTACATTATAAAGGCTATCCTTGTATGTGGCAATAATATTTACAATACATAATTTGATTAACATGGAAACTCACAATTGTTCTTACATTACAGTAATTTTATTCTACAAAAATGCTACATGCGTTAAGGGGACACTGCAGTAGTGGTGTGTTGCCACACCCTCTCGTATCACATGTAACCCTTCTATTAGCGTTAATTGACATTATTCCAATTGTATCGGGGTGGCCAATGAAACAGTCAAATAATACAATAATGAAAAATATTGTATTTGATACAAGCACTACAAGAACGAGCGTGCTGTCGCTTCGAACGCAGGATCAAGAATGACGCTAAGCGACGCGACCACGCTTCTTTTGGCGGGAAACGTACACGCTCAAAATGGACACTTGGTTCTTATTACATATGTACAATATACACTAATAAATATACAATGCCAATAACAAAATCAATATACAATAACTTCTATGACAATTATGCAATGGAAAAATACAACCACAACTGAACACTTCGCAAGTACAATATATAATACTTGTACAATGTTGTACGTAATCATATGTATCATATCATTACACAATCGTGTCCCCGAATAATATCATTATTGTTCTTATCAACAGGTGATGCAAATTCCAAATTTATTCTTAAATTCCCATTTCTATGTTACGGTGGTGAATCCTGAATATTTTCCCGATTGGAAATTAATGACCATAATTAATTGCCTTCCCTTTGGGAAAGGCTTAGTGAGTTAACACATGATCAGTTTCCAAGCCCTGAGACTATAATGTGGCATAGTAAAAATGCGGAAACTTGCTAGAAATGTTATATACTGTGTGCCCGTTAACTGTAATCAACACTTTACTCAAATCACAGTGTTCATAGTGCACGCCGTTCATTTGTAATCATCCGTCCATTTAAATCAATTATCGTCATATTTACTAACTCGGGAGTTACCTCGTTCCAGGGCAAGTCCATCATAACAGCAGTTTGATTCGAGACCAAGACGTAAGATTTATAAATGGTTTTATTGTATACGTAGTTAAATTTCACTGTTAAAGTGTCTGGAGCGCCGAGGTGTACGGAACAACTCGGTCACAAAACAATCGTCCAGAGTCCAGCTCATATTTAGTGTCTTTAGCCGTTTGACTGGTGTTAATTAATGACAAATTAGTTTGAAGCAAGCTGACCAGTCATTCTCAACGGGGGCGATTTTTGAGCTCGGGGGGAGGGGTGCAAAAAACGTCACAGGTATTGTCTCTAACTGACAAATTTTAAGCCTAATATAAAAGATCTAGCAGCGAAGCACCAGGCCCAAGGATCTCATTAAAACATAACGTGAGTAAAACATATTAGTTGTTTATCATTGTTGCAATAATTTTCATAATTATTTTCCAATTAAGGGGGGCGATCCTTTTTTTAAATTGAAAAAGGGGGCGATATGGCTAAAAAGGTTGAGAAACGCTGCTCAAGACGATTGGTCCCCAATCTGTGTGCCGCGAGATCAACTAAGGGTGCCGCCAAAATCCAGGGCAAAAATTACTGTCACAATTATATTTTTGTATTGTCATCCATTTTTGTTCATTAAAGCAGCATCATATTATCCAGGGACAACATTTTGCTACATTGATGTTGAATCAACAAAATACTGACAAACTAGAATTTATATTTTCTCATAAGGGTTCCGGGGACTTCTGAAATGCTTGCACTGGTGCCTCTAGACCAGAGGTTCTAAACCCTCTTATACATGTACCCTATACTTATGTGTTGCTGTTGCTTAATCTCCTGGGGAGCACTTCAACACTGAATAGAATCAGTAGACATTCACTAAATACCTCTAGTTTTTAACTTTGTGGTCCTGATTGTAGAAGTATGTGCTTCCAGAGGGGTCCATAGATTCGAGATTAAGAACCACTGCTCTAGACGCATACTGAGAGACATGGAATCCAGCACAAACTGATCGAGTGATGTTACATCTAAGAATAATGATGATATTAGATGTACTCCATTATTCTTGCACGATTTCATTAGTTTTTTTTTTTTAAGCACTGGCATCAGTAAAATACTTAGCACAGCATTCTTTACCAATTCCCGAAGCCTTATAATCCAAATAATACCAAGAGTTTCTACCGATAGTTTCAATTTGTGATTGTTTTAATGTAATAGCTTGCCATCATTACAACGTCCTGTCCACTATTACCAGACAGCTGGATCCTGCATAGTGGAAGAAGTTAGTACATATCGTATAGACACGGTAAAGGAAACATGGACTGGAGGTGAAGCTTTTATTCCTGACGTTTCGTCTAACGACTTTCTCAAAGGAATCCATGTTTCCTTTACCGTGTCTATACAACTTGTTCACATGGATTTTCATTAGTACACATCGATTGGAATGGGTATACGGGCCTGATGGGTAATGTGGGTGGACGGTGGGCTGGGCTGTGATGATGTCATGCAATTGCACTGAGGAGCGGACACGGAGATCGTAGGTATTGGATGATATCCAAGATCAAAAGATGACTGCGCGTGTTGGCGTGGAAGAAACGCCCCGAAGAGCTGAGTGTAGTGAGAAGAGAAAGTGGTGAGAACACGGACGTTGTATAGGATGACAGTCATTACATATTCCACTACTTACGAAAGTTGATACCCAATTGGCCATCGATGAGGAAAGTTTGCATAGAAAAATGGGGATTTTCTCCCTAGAATAAGAAAACCTTTCTCCCCTGAACGAAGAAATTTTTCTCTAGATTTAAGGACATTTCCTCCTTTAGCTAGAGATTTTCCCCTAGGACAAGGGGACTTCCTCCCTTTATACCTCTCCCCTTCTATTGGTCGCCAAAGGTAATAGAATATGTTGTTACTCTCAGGAAAGAATCTTATCACAATTGCTCTTTGGAAAGAAGATATCTCGCCACTCTTAGAAACACTTAGGAGAGCAAATATAGTTTCACTTTCAATTGTACTCAGAAAGAAAAAATAAAGAAAACATCGAAGGAGACAAAGTGCTAGCGAGTCCGTTTTATAACGCCACTTAAAAGTGTTTTGAGGGTACCGTAACTCGTTTTCACAGCTGCACTCAAGACCTTTGTCCTTGAGGAAGGGTGGAGGTGGAAGAGCAGGTGGCGAAGGAGGAGGAGGAGGAGGATGGAGAGGAAGAAGGGCATGGTGGTCATCTTGTGAGGCCTAGTGAGGAGCGTGGCGTGGGTGCATGCCGTCACGTCTCCGGCTTTCGCTTTTATGGCAAAATCGATGTCGCGGAGATCGACGTCGTCGTCGTCGCCGTTGTTTAAACGGGATCCTCGTTGTTGTCTTAGCTGTTCCTTGTTTCGTTGTATAAAGTACATAGCTCAAGAATTGGATCGTTCCTGAAAGCGAGGTTAATACTGGATAGACAGTTTATTTTTTCGTTAATAACCAGTATCACATTGAAGTAATGGATTGGAAAAGCAGTAGCAGAACTGAACGAGAATATGTGTGTGTATATACACACACACACACACACAGAGAGAGAGAGAGAGAGAGAGAGAGAGGGGGGGGTGAGAGAAAGGGTATAGAGATAGGCTACTCTGTTGTGTACTTTTTGGCTAAGTGTCGTCAATTTCTTCGGTTTTCCAGTTGTTAAAGATTGTTATATCTTGGTCGGTAGAGAGTGAGGTCCGCCCCCCCCCAAAAAAAAAATAATAATAATAATAATAATAATACCTCATATTGGGGGAGAGGGTTGGGGATCTTTCCGCATAGAGAATTTGATATATTTTTCCTTTGGTGGAAGTCTCCTCCTAAAACCGCTCTCCCATAGCCCTTAAACCATTTTTAAACCCTCGTTATCCCGTGGCAGATTATAACTTGATAAAAAGAACGAGTTACCCTCGGTTAACTTCGTAATAATTTCGTGTATGTGTGTCTCTCTCTGTGCGTGTGTGTATTTACCTAGCTGTATTATACGGGAGGGGAGCTATGCTCGTGGTGACCGTCTTTGTATCTTTCGGCATCAAGTTTATTCTTAAAATCGAGAATAGTATTTGCACACACTTTTTTTATCTAAGTTATTCCATATATCCAGCACTCTGTGTGGGAAGCTATTATTTTTCCTATCTCTTCTATAGTTGTCCTTTTTGAGTTTCTTTTCATGACCTCTTGTGTGTGTGTGTGTGTGTGTGTGTGTGTGTGTGTGTGTGTGTGTGTGTGTGTGTGTGTGTGTGTGTGTGCACGCGCGCGCGTGTGATTCACCACCATTGTCTTGAATCACGTGTTGGACTCGTGATCGGCAGTTTTAACACCTCCCCCTATGAGAATCAAAAATAATATGTGATCCGATATGTAGGTAATGTGACCACACATACATGCACACACACACAATTCTTTGCCGACACAGCTGGGCACCAAGCCCTCTCCAAGCGAGTCGACCCTTAAAAAACTCGAGTCATATCGTAAACATCTTAAAAAAAAAAAAAAAAAAAAAAACTCGGGTCATGTAAACCTTTTTTTTTCATCAGTCCACATCGTAGGGTCTACACATGGCGTTGGCCTCGCTGACCTTGCATGAATGGCGCCAGTGTGCCCTTGGGGCTTGGGGGGGAAGGGTGTGTGAAGAAGAGTCCAACTTATATTAGGCTGAGACTTGTGAAGATGCTGGTCGCCGCGGGTTCCCTGTACCACGCGTCTAATATCTAGCCCAGATGCATAAGTGATATGGGTGTAGGACCACAATGGAAATAAGCTTACATGCTTTTTTGTGTTATCCTCGGCATCTGTAATTATTATTTCGAACTATGTGTGCTTTTCATTATCTGCACTTCATGTATATTTATTCAATGCCAAATAAACATTATTATTATTATTATTATTATTATTATATACACATTATTATTACTATTATTATTATTATTACTATTATTATTATTATTATATACACATTATTATTACTATTATTATTATCATTATTATTATTATTATATAAACATTATTATTATTATTAGATGGTCGGATGCACTTTAATCACTGCGCACAATCTCCTTTTCCTCGCTGAGGGGAAGAAACGTCATCGTCGACATAATCAGACTTCCACAAGTCGCTGACCACGCCCCGAGGAAATGCCGATCTCGTCATGCACTCTGCTCCTGAAAAGGATGACGTCATGTGCTTGCATATGGGGTTGAACACAAAGACGGAGTCAGCGTTAAAGTACTGTGGGTAATGATTGGCTACGCTTTGAGAAAGGACTGGGTAAGAGCACTGTTGGTTGAAAGGCCTGTAGATCGAGTGGCGTCGGGTCACTTGAAGAATGCTCACCCCAGAACCCCCACATGAACAATTGTCACCCCAGTCCGCAGAATATCAACAGTAGAATAAAGATTAGGTTAGGTTGAATGAGGGTTATGCTTATTGTCATAACTTCTACAACCGAAGAATCGTAAACCCAGGATGGCCCACATGAAGAATTGTCACCCTGTCGAAGTCTGGGGTGACAATTCATGTGATCCTGTCATTTATTTATTCTATGTAAGTGTGCATAAGCGCATGCATTAGCTACTCGACGTCAGATCTTGGGCGTGATCTGACCCGCGGGAAGTCAACCGTCAAAACATCTGTATCTCGCCCGGGGCGTCGCGTCGGCCATCCAGCGTTACCATACGATAGCCACTATTGTAATTTCATCGATACTTGTATTTATATATATAAATCTATATAGTTAAGATAAATACTGAGTGTCCATACTCAGTTCCATAATGTAAATAAATGTAAATTTACGGAGAGAAGATGTAAGAAAAATAAGTTACAAAATATTGTTGGCAACCGCCACTAATTTCTTCGACACCTCCGTTGATGGAAAGCACCAGTCACGTCGGCAATAGCCCTCTTTTCATTTTCTTACATTCTTCCCCTGCCGCACAAACCGATCCCGAGCGAGTGAGTGGTCTGTCCTTGGTAGCCATAGTCACGTCGGCAACACAATAGACCAGAAGCCACGAACAGTTTACCGCCAACGCCTCCAACCAATGTAGAACAATACAAGTCTACTGTGATCCGATATGTAATGTGACCACACATACATGCACTCACACACGGACACACAATTCTTTGCCAACACAGCTGGGCGCCAAGCCCTCTCCAAGCGAGTCGACCCTTAATGAATAATAATAATAAGAAAACTGTGGCGTGATAGTATCACCACACAATTGCTATAATCACAAAGAGGTGGAAGGGAAGAATTGAGTTGGGAGGGGGGGGAGAGGGAGGAGGAGAGGGGGAAGGGAAGTGAAAAGAAGGTAAGGGGGGAAGTAAGATAGACAAATAGCCACGATTTTATATTTCCTTATATCCAAGTCTATCTCAACTGCATTTCAGTGCAAGTCCAACTCAGACAAGTCAACACACCTCTATCTCGAGTACACGGAAGATTCGAGCCGCAACTCCCTCCCAACCGCATCCACTTTCCTTCCTGCGGGTGGAACTGTGGCTTCAGGCGCCGGTTGATTAATGCCACATCGACGTCATTAAACAAAGTAATCTCGTCACTTCGCTCCGGGTGCAACCGACTGACCCATCCACCCCCCACACACACAGGCATAAATGACGGAGAGGACCTCGATTATATATATATATATGTATATATATATATATATATACATATATATACATATATATACATACATATATATACATATATATATACATATATATATATATATATAAATATATATATATATATATATATATATATATATATACATATATATACACATATATACAGTATATATACATATATATATACATATATATATATACATATATATACATATATATATATATACATATATATACATATATATATATATATATATATATATCAATTTTTTAACCCCGTATGTGACTAGCTGGCAGGAGGAAGAACAAGATGAAGAACAACATAAAGAAGGAAGATAAAGAAAAAGAACATGAACAAGAGGAAGAACAAGAATAAAAAGAAAAGAGAACAAAAAGGAGGAAGAAGAAGAAGAATGAGGAGGAGTAAGAGAGGCAAAATCGAATTCTAATTCGCCTTTGCCACCCCCCACCCCGACACACACACCTACCTCACTTCGTGAACATTAGCGGAGCCAGCCCGCCCGCTGTGTACGCCGCGCCTTCCTCAAGGTGCCCTTCGGAGGCGAATTCCGCCGCCACTGTTGAAGCGCCGAGTCAATGCCCTCCCAAAGGGCAAAGGTATCCGACATACCTTACACTTTTCGACCGGTCACGAGAGTACTACTACCATCACCTATTCGTGGGTCTCCCTTGTGTGCGTGAGCGTGTGGTCGTCTCCCACGGATCAAGATTGCCTTTAAATTGACTTACATTATTTGATTGTATTATTTCTTCCATGTTAGTCCACTCGTTATCTATCCGAAAAAAAAATCTTGCGTGATATCATTCACTATCTTATCTTTTCAGTTTTTTATTTAAAGCAGCATTATTTGTGGATCTATGACACAAGTAATAATAGTAATAATAATAATAATAAATCAATGAAATCATAATGAAAAAATACAAACCAAAAGCACATAAGACAACCGGGTACGGACAGTTGCTCACTGGATAATTGCTCACCGGAGAAGTGACAAATAGGACACTTGCTCACCAAAGATTTTTTTTTACTTTTCTTGAACTTGATAACAAACAATATACAGGATTTTTTAGTTATATTTAGGTTTATTACAGCAATAATACACAAACAATATCCAAACTTTCATATTTTAGTTTTTAATAATTATAAAATTCAATACAAATTTCTCCCATCAATATATATTTACCGCCAGGTGTATGTTATCCGTGCACCACTGGGATCCAGTGCTGTTTCATGCGTGTATGCTCTTCTTTCGGCTAAGCATCAGTCTGTCTATGGATATTGTTTGTGTATTATTGCTGTAATAAACCTAAATATAACTAAAAAAAATCCTGTATATTGTTTGTTATCAAGTTCAAGAAAAGTAAAAAAAATCTTTGGTGAGCAAGTGTCCTATTTGTCACTTCTCCGGTGAGCGATTGTCCGGTGAGCAATTATCCGGTGAGCAACTATCCGGTGAGCAACTATCCAGTGAGCAACTATCCAGTGAGCAACTGTCCTACACCCAAGACAACACGCAACAACAAAATTAAACCCTTAATACGATAAAGACACGCTATCTAATAACAAACCCTTACGTTTCCATCTTCTCAGTAATTTAATTAAAAATCTTCATATATTCAATTATTTAATAATCGCATAATAACACCAGCACTACCAGGAGCCTTCACGAAAATTTAGTAAAAAATAATCGTATATTGAATAATTTAATAATCGCATAATAATACCAGTATTATCAAGGGATTTCCTAAAAATATGACAGAGTAAACGTCATGAAAAATATTACGTAAGTCAATCCAATAAAAGTTGAAGAATCAGTTCAATACAGAAACAAAGAAACAAACGCATGACACAATAATTACGCCTCGGATGATCTAGACGACACACATCGCCGCCATCTCAGTCGCCCCCACTCTTCTCGCTGCCATTCACATTGACTGGGTTCTATGACATCCTACAAATAACATTTCAATGATCAACTTCTCTACAGTGGCTAGCCTGGAATGTGGTAGTCTGTATGTAGATATATAAATATGCTGAGTCTGTTTTTACGTTGATTTGATGTTTTAAAACAGTTGATTAGCTCAAGCATCCCTCATCAAATTGTTTTATTGTGCTTCACTGGCAATGCAATTGAATTTGATTCTCACTCAGGAGAGCATGTAAGCCCTAGTTGACTCTGTTTCTCCCTCAAATCTGTTTCTTCCTGAATTGAACACTGATGAAATTGATGATTCCACCTCTTCAGGACTCTGGTTTAAAATCTTAATGGGTCTTTGACAGACTTAAAAGCATCCTATTCGTGTACCTTTTCTTAGCCCTTGAAAGACTAGCGTGACCATATGGTCACACAAAAAGTTTTTGTATATATGCAATTAACACTAAAACAAGTACAGGATGGCAAAAAAACAAGTATGCCACAAACTAGTGTATCATTCATTCTGCAAGAACTTACGCAGCAAACGTTTATAACATTTAAGATAATAAACATGAATTTAATAAAAATCTAATCAAAAAAATAATTCAGTCCTTAGAGGGTTAAGACCATGTCTTTATTCAAAGTACCAATCATTAGTATTTCTACCTTGTTCTTGTGTGTCTAATAAATCCCAGACTCCAATTTCAAACCTTTCATCCTAATTGATTTTGGGATGGTCAAAATTTCAGTCTACATTGACTCTTTTCAACTCAACTTCTATTCTGTTAATTGCTCTGGAGTGCAATATTGTCGACTTTATTGCACCACCTTCTATCTCAATAGGTTCTCTTACCAACGATACTGGCTCCAAATCGGGTTGATTTAAAAATTGTATCAACTGTAATATTATTAAGATACCTAACTCAGCTGGACATATGATCAGGCCCTCTTCTCATTGTTGTAAATCTTATCAACAAATGTCCTGGGAAGACAGATTCTTCTACCACTATAATCGGAATATGCAAGTGCTCATTTTTATACAAAATAACATCTAATGAGTAAAGGTGGTGGGATAAAAGCGTCGCTTAGGTTCTCTTTAGTAGTAAGTCTTGACAGTAGCATAGTCAAGCCTCATCCGACTCTTGCTACTTAGGGCGAGACGAAGAGAATGATTGTCGGTTGTTAACATGGTTATAATTACATAAATATATTTTCCTTATGACTGAATTTATGTACAGTATAGAAATGAGTGTGAGCACCCAGTATGAAATATAGATACATATATACAGGAAGAAAATGCATATATGCAGACACATCCTATCGACGAAATGAATTTGTTATAAAGTAACATTGTATGACCGCCTTCCCGGTCGGAGTGCAGGTGGCTTTGATGGTTGAATCTGAGATCAAGCCACACTGAGCTCGGGTCGGGTCAGGCTGGGTTGAAGCTTGCTGATACCACCAGATCCGACGTGTAGCCAATGCATGCGCGTGTGCACGCTAGTATAGAATGAATCCATGACAATCTACAGGCATTTCTTCCAACATATTTCTCACTTCACTAATTCTGTCAAGGAGAATTAAATTCCAAAGATCCCTACATATTCCTTTTGTTCAATCCAATTAAGAATACACAACGCACACTCCGAGATTTTCTAATGAATCCTACGAAAGCAGATATACAAAAACCTACGTGAGCTTTGCAGTGACTTAGTAATTTCCTTAGTCCAATGATCTTTATAATTAAGATCATCCCCAAAGGGCCTGATCTTTCATTCGTGAACCAACTAGAATTTTCTCCTCCTCCACCCTTTCAACGATTATTCTTTGTTTCAATCCTTTACGACAATACTGTTTACCTGGAATAATATCGAGTCTGCATAATTCTCACTTTGGTTACAAAGGAATGCCATTTCAGCAATATGTAAATACATATACTAAAGCTCCCGAGCAATATTGTTTACTAAGAATAATATCGAGTCTCTGCATAATTCTCACTTAGGTTACAAAAGAGTGTCATTTCAGCAATATGTAAATATATATACTCAAGCTCCCGAGCCCAGCTATTTTATTACCTAAACAAAGCGGTCTCGGCTCGTCCATGTTCTTATTTACAAACAACCTACCAATAAAACGAAACAACGCGCCCTGAACCCCATTTTCTACTAACCTCTTACGACAATGACCTCGGTGTTTTGTGTACAAGATGTAGTCTTCAGTGTGCCGATGCAAGAAACAGCTTAATTATGCTCTCTCATAATGCTGCGTATCTTGGACTCGTTATGAAGGAGTTGAAGCTGTCGAGCGGGGGAAGGAGCAGGGTGATTTGACGGGTTGGTGGAGGAGGAAGAGGAGAATAAGAGGTTGTTTGTACTTTGCCATGGGCCTTGCTGCTGCTCTCTATAATTAACTATGGGTGAGTTCCCAGTCATGACCGCAAGAATTACTCGAATGGCCTTTAAATTGTTTTTGATTACATCAGTCCTCATGGGCCTTGTTGCTTCTGCTCTATAATTAACGATGAGCGAGCACCTGCCTAAGACCACGAACTTCGAATTCTAAAGTCTCTCTCGTCTGTATTTTCGCATTTGTTACACCACCATTTCCATATCCTCCCTTGCCCACCATCACAGACAGACAGACAAACACACACACACACACACACTGTGGTTAGAGTTCTCGCCCGACACTACGTCGGTCCGGGTTCGATTTCTCCTCACGGCTGAAATAATTTCAGTATCGCTGTGCTGTGGGGTGCTACTCCAACTCTCGTGGGCGGGGAGCTGGGTGTGTGTGTGCGTGTAAGGTCACAGTATTACCCATAGATCGGTCATACGAGCTCTGAGCTCTCACCCGGGAGGTTAATAACTGTCGATCACTAGTCCAGCACGTGATCCATGACCAAGGTCAACACACACACACAATCTCCCCACGGTTATCGAAATTTGAAGGAAGGTTTGGTGGGATCCTTGGGGGAGGGGATGGAGGTGGGAGTGGGAGATTCACGCGCGTTAACGTAAAACCGTTATGGACTGCAAGCTGAAGGTGTTTAATCTCGAATCACACCTTCAAGACAGAAGGTCGAAAGACGAATTCTGCAAAGCAATGAAGTTGTGAAAAAAAAAATCCCGCAAAAAAAAAAAAATACACAACCCTAAGAAGCGTTATAAATTCCTCATAAACAAAAGTAAGTTTATATTCCCTCAACTGTAACCTTTCTCGTTTAACATACACCCATTTCTGATGGTCTTTGAGAACATTGAAATCCCCGGAGGAAACGGGCGGGAGAGGAGGTTGTCTTTTATTATTATTATTATTATTATTATTATTATTAATTATTATTATTAATTATTATTATTATTATTATTATTATTAATTAATTATTATTATTATTATTAATTAATTATTATTATTATCATTGTTATTATTATTACTATTAATAATAATTATTATTATTATTTATTATTATTATTTTGTATATAGAATCACTTTCGTGGTGCATACACACGCCTAACTTATAACAGCCCCAATGTCCCGTATCACCACTGGATTACCTCAATGTTGTCAGTATTTCATAAAATAAATTAAAACAATGTTCACTTGAAAAAAACATATCCTTGAGAATCCTTAACTGTGTATGAACCTCACCAGTTAAAGTTGTAAACCTATGGGAAATTATCATTATATAAATTCACCTCTTGCCATCACAACGAATGGTGGTTTTCAAGAAATAGTAGATTGTTGGTTAGATTACCATCTCGTAAACTAGTATTGTCGATAATTCTGGTCAACAATCGGCTTGATACGGTTTTCTGTAGTAGTCACTTAACTACTCAGACTGGTCAAATCCTGCCTACATAACTGTCTTATCGTAAAATGATACCTCTTTTTTGTGGAAGTTGTTCAGGTCAGAATCCTAAGTACCGAACACTTTTTATTTTTGTACAATTCCGTCTCCCATTCTCTTCATTAAACCTGTCCATTTTTCGTCGTGTGTATGATGAATCTTTCTCTCCTATCCCTCGAATCCCCTTCCTTTATGCACGAAAGTCAAAACAACTTTGTGTGTGAAGATCGGGGAAGGTGAACTTCATCCACACGACCGTTACAAGAAATTGCCTTTGGATACGAAACGACACAATATATTTTAATTTTTACAAGGATTATAAACCCTTACAAAGGAAACAGTATTATAAAATCGTGTTTTTCGAAAGCTGTCTCATGCACGTAAAATAGTATTGACCGTTTAAAAGTACAAAATCTAAATATATGAGCAACATCTTGAAATGTGGAAACAAGTTGCTACAGTCGTATGGTCACGGTGAACGGCTAAGACGAAGTCAGACATTATTCTCGAACAAATCTTCTAGAACAGTTGACAACGACCCAAAATCCTGTCTAGATCTTAAAATAATTATACTCACTTAAATCGTCTCTATAATGTTGTGCTTAGATGTTAGTGATTTAGGTATTCAAATAAAGTATTATTACTTACGATAATATTTTCCTCAGGAATATTGGGGAAATAATAAGTCCACAAATTCTTGAGGACCCATTCAAATGGCTTGGCGACCCAACTGTTCTAGAAGGTTCCATTACAACATATAAGATAACCCTACATCATCAGTGTTTCTTTTTATAGTAAAAATTCACATAACAAATTCAAAGGCGTTATTTTTTATACAATTAACGAAGATATTCATATGGTGTTTACTCTTATCCCATAGTTTATCACTTATCGTAAATTAGCATTTGTCGTTATACGCAAACACACATGAAGGCGGAACAGCAGAACAATGTGTTATGATTATCTATTCTCCCCCGAGAAACTGAACAAGACACAATTACCGCCCAAAGAATCATTCTACAACGCTCTAAGAGATAATGAAATAAATTAAGAACACATTATAATCACATTTTTACCCATTTATCTGGTAGTGAATGTTGGACAACTTTGCATTTTTTTTAAACTGGAGAGACAATTAAATTCTATGGATTAACTCTGAAGCTAAACTTACGATTGTCTTTTTTAACTGTCGTTCATTTAGATATGGTGTACAACGATGAACTGTACCGACTACTAAGGCATAATTTCCGCGGTGGTTCCACGACAATTATGAAACAATACGCAACCGCCCATGCGACGACGACGACGACGACGACGACGACGAAGAAGGGGTCTCGACCTGCCTCATTGCTACCTGTTGTTCCTAGCTTATAACTTGCTCTATCACTACTGCATGACAGGAAATCTCCCTCGTGGTGATATTCGCAAACTTAACCCTATCGTGAAAGATTTTTTTCTGCGAAAATGCTTATTCCATCACTAGCGAAGATGAGACAGGTTACTGAATTCAGTGTGAGTGTGACATTAAGTATGAGAGATACTGTCACTATCGCTACTGATGAACTACCTTTAGTCCTCACTCACATGAACATAGTACATGAAATGTTATCATATTAGAAGTTCTGGCTCACTACTTGCGTAAAAATTGTAACTGTCTATATCCATCAGTTACAACATTAAATCGAAGGTCACTAGAAATCGGTGTTGAGCAGTCTTGCACACAGTTCTACGCCTATTAAAAGGCAAAGTTTGTCGCAAAGACTCGCCGACGTGCGGACTTAATTAAAAAGTTTGATGACAGTATAAACTATTATGTACTGTTCAATATATTTTATTTGTATCATTTTGATGTTTGTAAATGTGTTTGGAAGTGTATGAAAATGAAACTACCGACATTTAGCTGTTAATTGTTTCTGAGCGTCTTTTTCCTTTCTCCTAACCATATGGACATTTTGGTAACGCTATACCCCCCCCCCCACACACACACACACTAGGTCTGGGATTACAGTATTTGAGGCCACTGAGTACTACCTGATACAAATCTAATTTATTCTTGACCAATCGTCATGGTTGTATCAACTTTTTACGTTGGGCGCTTACGTTTGCAATAGAATTATAATGCGGACATCACTGTCCAAAACAACACATGGTAGCTACTTCTTAGGAAGTCTTCTACAAAAGCTGAGTCAATGGATGACCAAATACGACTATGCGATATGTCATTTGATGGTTATAGTGTAGCACAAGTTTGGTCCTATGACAAAGATACACAGTATATGAACCCACTGTATAACGACAAGAAGACTTATCTAAACATGGAAAAAACTAATCTATTTTAATTTTGATACTATAGTCATTAAAGAACTGTTGTTTTATTTGGTTGTGAGAGTACAGGCAGTTGGTTTTCCTGGTGTTCTACAAATGTGAACCTCTGGAACAACATGACTGCAGGAACTAAACATTCTTCCTCAATTATAAAAAAAAAAAAAAAACGTTTCCGGCAGAAACACGTATTTACCGACGCAACACGTTTGAAAATTTTTTGAAATTATTTCCTTAATTTGGGATTTGAGCTAGAGGTAGAGCATGTTTATAGTGGATTTGTCAGAGAAGATATTCAGGCTGTACATGTAAGCGATTTAAAACTGACAACCCGTTTGAGAGGTTAATTGTCCAATTACTTTCGGAAACCGGTTTCTTGCCTGTCTTTGCCCCGGTTGTAAGAAATGATAAAACAGAAATACAACGCGTCTTACATGCTGACTTATTGATTAAACTGGGGCGGGTTGGAATATTTGTTTTTATGTCTTCGACAAATGGGTATTTGTTGTGAACATACGTCACCAGTTGCTCTCAAGTACATAACATGGACTCATTTGTTTGGGAAGGAAATGGAACTCATTGGAGGTGACTATAACAGTGAGATATGTCAAAGTGATACAAAGGATTACAAAGGCGGAGCATGCCGACAGGAGACCTTGTAGTCCATATCTAGGTCGGATGCGAAAAAAATCATAATAATAATAAAATAATAAATAACAAATGAAATACATAAATAAATGCATAGGTATAGTTAAATAATAAACAAACAGGTAAATAGTAAATAATAATAAATGGACATATAACTAATAATAAATGAAAGTCAGACAGACAAATGATAAAACAATAATATAAAATAAATTATAATCATTACAGCATCTTGCTTAGGTGTTTATCTAAATGATTCTTAAAGCCTCGAACTGAACTACATTGCACTACCTGTGCAGGAAGTTTATTCCATTCATTAACTACACGGTTGGCAAAGTTGTTTCTACCCAGAAGAGTCTTTGTCTACAATAGGTCCCACTAATAAAGTCGTGATAAATTACTTTAAGGAACATTACCTGCAGCAAGAGCTAACACTTTCTGAAAAGTGGTTTGCTTCATTAGAGCTTAGGGATTCTGCGCAGGAAATTTATGAAAACCGAGAATTCTGCAGAAGTAGAAGGTCTACGGTGTTTGGGTGGGTACCTAGAAACTCTCCCAGTACCAGTTCCTAGGATCTAATGTTCCTTGCAGTGACAACATTTGGATATACTTAGCTGGCAAAGAACAGGGAAAGTGAAGATTTTTTTAAATAAAAAAGATTGGAAAGTCTATTCAAATGTCACCGTGGGGAGAATGAGCTAAAGATTGGAAAAGGATTAGTTTATGAACTAGCAACAAGTGTCATGCCGATATTTGTGGACTTAAATAATAAACAACAAGAAATAACAATGTTGTTGCCGAAATTTGTGGACTTAATCAACAACAAGAAATAACAATGTTGTACAACGCAGCTGTTCCTTAGCTTACTGTTTTTTTCTAATGCTTGTAACATCTTTTCACTATCATAGTTTTATATATCTATAATTTTGTAGGCTGTATATTTTCAGCAGTAATGCTGCTATACACAATAAACTGTATATTAATATTATTATTACGCAAAAAATTGTCACTCGATGTAACTATTTGTTCGTTTTCTATGTACTTTAATATGTATCTTAAATAGGGCTATCAGTTAGGTATGGTAACAATAATAGAAATTAAAACAGAGATCGGTGAGACTTCTTCGCAACTTGAACCTTGTCAACCCCACAAGTAATTATTTTTTCTAATCTCCCCTTTGACCTTCAGTCCTCGTCTTCTCCTTGGCCTGCTGCCAGGCACCGGTATCTTGAGCAGGTGTCATCTCCAGGAAGATAACAATTGCGGTATAAGACGAAAAAACAGCTGCGCCACCTTTCTTCACCTGCCCACGGTCGCCTCGCCTCTTGTTGCGGTGTTGCGGTCCAACTTCAAGGCCTAACGAAAGTCTGGAAAGAAGCCACTAAACTCTAAATGACCACAACAGACGGCCAGAATTGTCCAATTAACGAACTGTAAGCGTCAACGGATTTAATCTAAAGAAAGTCATAGTTCCTACAATGCGATTGAGGCGTAATCGAAATTTTAATTGCTAGCCTTCCATTCGCTTACTTGTGGGTCAGAAACCTGCTCCCCCAGTGGGTCAAAGTGGCGGCTTCGGCCGCAGCTACTCAGCATCGGTGGCCAGTGCCATCTGCCGGAGACTACGGGAAACCACGCAACTTCAGGAGTGAGTTATCGATTCGCCTGTTTGTTTATTTACGAGCTTATTCATTTATCGGATTACTGATGTATCGGGTTTCGATTTATCGGCGTATTGGTTTATCGTTTTATCGGTTAGTGCTTTATTGATCTATCAATTAATCGGTTTATTGCTGTTTCCTGTTCTGCATTGAAACAGCATTTCATAAATCGTGTCATTTTGTCACCCGACATAATCGGCCAGAGTATTGGTTAGTGAAAAAATCGTCTAACTAATTTTCTTTGGCAAGTCCTGTATTTTTTTCAAATTGGAGACCTCTTCCATAACAGAAAATAAATGGCGGAAACCTTCACAAAAAGGGGAAATACACGAACACAACAAATAAAAATATAATTACAGAAATAACCAATTCACAAAGATAATTGAAACAACACTCCTATTGGCCGCTGGAAGAACACTGCCGCTGGCTATTCCACCAGTGTTGCCAGATGTTCTCACAGACCCCTGTCAAAGTGCCACACGGACCGCACTTCGAGTACCCATGCTATAAATATTCGATAACTCATAAATACTTATCGCCGCCTTGAACGACGAGGCTCTACGAGTGTAGCTCCTGGATCTTTTTTTACTATCTCGTCCGTTTCCCTCTCCCACGCTTTCTATACAAAGGGCTACAGAAATAAATGAATAAACGAATAAATAAAACACATCTAAATGACATAAAATAGTAACAACGATTATATATATATATATATATATATATATAATAAAACTTAAGCTCTCCCTTTTCCTTATCCCCAATATCATTAAATGACTTAAAACTCCATTTTGTTTCACGCCGCGCCGTTTTAACCTGCCGATATTGGAACCCACCCCACTCCTCTCAGGAACAGCTGCAAGTGTAATGGCTACAACGCGCGTCCATGCTGTACCACGTTTACCAGCTAAGTGAACAAGAGTTTCTCATTATCCAACTCTCACTCCCTCCCCCACTCTCCTTCCCTCCCTCCCTCCTCATCTCACAGTAAGATCAGATCTCCTATTTCCTGCTTTGTCACCACGCCCAGGCCTGTAACCAGAACTTATTACTTCGGGGGGGGGGGGCTTTCCTGCATATTATTTGGATGGCTGAACGTATGAAAAAAATACGAATCTTGTATGGCACTTACGTAAACAGTAACACCATTGTTGTAACACCACTGCTGAACCATCAGACATTATGATCATGTCAGGGTAAACAATGCACTGAACATCATGTACGAGCCACACGATACAAAGACGTGCATAACATAAGAATGAAGGAGACTGCAAGAGACCATATGGCCTACACTAGGCAGCTCCGTATCCATCACCACCTGTCATCCCCATCCATAAAGTTGTATAATCGTTTCTTAAAACAACTGATAGTTTCAGCGCTTACTACATGGTTACTAAGTCTATTCCATTCGTCGACCACCCTGTTAGTAAACCAATTCTTGCCTATTTCCTTTTTAAATATAAATTTGTCCAGTTTATAACCATTATTGCGAGTCCTGTCCAGGTGGCGTCAAGTTGCAAGATATTAAGGACGTACGTTCGCTGGGAAGAAGATTCTCGAAATCCATAGTTTCCACCGAATTGCAAACTAACTTGCAGTATTATTCTGATAATCATTGTATAGGAAAATGACTGACAAATACAAATACTTGAGAGTTTGGGGGCTACATTTGGGGGGGGGGGTAAGCCCCCTTAGCCCCTCCCGTGACTACGGACCTGACCACGCCCAAACCTTCTTTATTCCGTTTTTACCAATTCTGTCAATACTTCCTTTGTCCATCACACATTATTCATCTATAAATGAAAAATAATTCTAAATAAACAACTAGAATAAAAATAAACAAATAAATGATAAACTCAAATAAATAAACCAAATTGAAATATTAAATAAATAAAATTAAGATATTAAATGTGTCTCTTTCGATGCTCAGGTGCACACACGCATAAAGCGAAACCAGTATCATAACAACCCGTCCGTCAGGAACTCAAGGCAGCTTTCCTTGGCACGGATGCTTTTTATGGCACCTAAAGTGACCTGAGAGGCACCAAGGTCCGGCAGCATCCGGACAGTTTAAAGAAACCGTTAGTAGGCCTTGCTGTATGTCCGGAAAACTCCCGGGAACAAAGAAGCCGTTAAACTGTCGCCGAGTCTTTGATCTCCGTTTTCGCCGCGTTTTGGGTCAGGGTCCGAAACTTCTGCTTGACCCAAAAGAAACCGCCCCCAAACGACATTTTCCTTTTTGTATTTATAGACGTAATTTATGGCAATGTTTGGTAAGTACAATAAAATCCTGAGAGGCTCTCTACCTTTATGTTTGAAACGTAAAGTTTACAACCAATGCATTCTACCAGCAATAATCTACGGATGTGAGACTTGGAAGCTGACGAAGGCGATGGAAACAAAGCTAAGGACTGCACAGAGGAGAATGGAGAGATCAATGATGGGAATAACAATGAGAGACCGAAAGAGAGCAAATTGGGTGAGAGAGCAGACTAGAGTGAAATATATTGTGGAAGCAGTAAAAGTGAGGAAGTGGAATTGGGCAGGTAAGTTAGTGCGAACGACTGATGAGCGATGGAGCAAGTGTGTTACTGAATGGACGCCGCGAGATTGGAAGCCTGGAAGAGGGAGACCAGACAGAAGGTGGAGAGACGAGATCGAGAAGTTTGCAGGAGTGACGTGGCAGAGGATGGCACGGTCGTGTGAATCATGGAATGCTATGAAGGAGGCCTTTGTTCAGCAGTGGACTCAGGATGGCTGATTTGATTGGTTTATTGAATTTATGGCAACAGCTCTTTTCGGAGGTTGCATTGTATTTGTATACAGAAGTCTGGAACGAGTAAATAAAATCACAGTAATAAACAAATTAAATAAAAATACCAAGTAAATAAATATATAAATAAATAAGATCAAAATAATAAAATGGAAATCAAATATAGTAAGGCAAAAATAAATCCGTTACACTATTCTGCTTAATTACACGTCTAACTCCACGTCTTCCCCCAACGACCGACGCGCTAGCTGTCGCCGACTAAATGATAAATGCAAGTATCGATTTCCGATGTGTTCTGGCGCCTGGTTGTTCTATTCATCTTGCGAGAAAATATTTATTATTTCTGCCTTCTTGTTCTGTGTTATGAGTTCATCACACAACCTGCTGTCTTTTCATTTTTTTTTTGCAGATATTGTGTTCTATCTACTCACCCCAATCACGTTTTTATTTCAATCTTCTCGTTGTGGAGGATTTGTTTTATAATATATATTTGCCTAAGTATCATCTTACCACTCTTGAATAATTTACGAGCATCACTCCACCACTAATGAGCCTCGTCGCCATGTTTACAAGATGTTTCCCAAGCTTGTCTTGAGGGATCGTTGTATCAAAGTCCCTTTGAAACTGTGACAAGATTATCTAACGAAATTATTCTGGTTATCACTAAACTATTCTATTCACCAGAGGATCTCCGTGCATATGAAATTAACGTTATATAACAATATTATTCATAAACAAAATCATTGTTGCAAGATTCAATCAATCCCATGTCCAACACGCACACACAAGCACACTTTTTAGCTAGAGGCCGTCAGATCACCTCTCTAGAAAACTCTCGCGGGACCTGTTATTGTATCGGACCTCACCGTGGTCATTTGGCCGAGCGCGATAGTTGCACCGGCTATTGCCAACCGCAAGTTGTCATACGACCAATATATTTTTAATGTGTTCCATGCTTGTATATATATATATATATATATATATATATATATATATATATATATATAAACTGTGCATGAATACAGTGTCTATACTCAGTTTATATATTGTACATTGTACAAGTAGAGTAAGCAGCAAATAGTAGAAAGAATTATATATATATATATATATATATATATATATATATACACACATATATATATATATATATATATATATATATATATATATAATATATATATATATAACTTTTTCCTTTGGCAAGAGCCAACATTTAAATATATATGTAAATGGCACCATTGACAACCTCCAGTGTTTTCCTCGTGAAATGATTTGTGTTGTAAATCACCAGAATGTTGATAGGATTGATGTAGGAGTTTATTGCTTTGGTCTTTCAGTGGGAGTAATGTAGCGAAGATGGATTTCCTCGTGGTGGGTTGCTGTACGATGTAGCGAAAAAGCGTTGTCATTTACCCTGCTCAAAAAGGTATAATTTATGCAAACCATTTCCTTCCTGCACTGTCATCAGGAACTCCTCATAAGGTAAACCACATTCACGTGGCCAAACAACAGGCAAACCATGTGCCCGAATCAGTTGCTTGTACTCCCTTGAAATTCAATCAGCCTCATCAGACAAGGATGCACCAGCTGCTAATACAAATTGTTCCACCACCTACATACAAGTCCCCAGTGCTTAAAAGGCAATTGTGACCTTTCTTTGACGTAGAGCTGATGGCTGAGATGAGGGAAATGCCACTGACATAGCAAGTTTGTGACATACAGAATACATCGGTTTCTTGTGCTTGGAAAACTCGTAGGTGTGTCTTTACGAGGGAACAACATCTTTGGGCTGATAAGCACTACGTGAGTGTGTTTGAGTGTAGATAATACTTCTGAGACTGGGGTGGAGTTGGTGTTGAATTCCTCTACGAGACGCAAGAAGGTTTCTTCAGGTGGCGAAAAACCAATGGTCTTTAGTGGGTGTTTAGTCCTGAGTTTTGTTAACTTGGACATGCGGGAGGAGGTAGTACGTAAATTACCATGGAACACAGGTCCATAGATGTCAGTAAAGTAGAAGAGTCTTGCGGAGGAGTTGGAGGGGTTAACCCTTTAACCTCAGATGACATGATGTGTTGTTATGGGATGGCATGTTTCTAAATCGGGTGGCATCAAAGTATGCCATGAGGAATTGCATTACTACCTCCGTGGCATCAAGGCGTGACATGGGGGGATAAACATCGTAACTCAGGTGGCATAATATCATGCGCACGATGGGTGGTATGTGTTTTTTTCCATAGTAAATTTTGTTTTTGTATTGTTTTTTCTTCAAATAGACGGTACTTGATACTTGCACGGGATTAATTTATTATGACGTAATAATGACGTAAGGCCCACGTCACTCTCCTGTGGTGTATGGTTAGACATAAATTTCTCCAATTCATACCAAATGATACTTTCACAGGATTAGTCGATAACTGTGACGTAAGTATGACGTAAGCCCCGCGGGCAATCTCCTGTGGTGTATAATTGTAAGTAAATTTCTTCAATTGATGCCAACTGATATTTCCCGGGATTAGTCTATAATTGTGATGTAATTATGACGGAAGCCGGGTGGGTAGTCTCCTGTGGTGGATAATTACGCTGGATTGGGTGATCAGCGCAAAGTCACGGGTTCAACGACCTCATCCATTATGACGAAAATAATTGATGATGTTTCATCTCGTGACTTGTGGTTTGCACTTGCCGGCTTTGACCTAACTGGCCCAAATCCAACAATGATTGTTATTGGGGGACAAGGACACGTAGAGTCCCCTTATTGGACATGCGGAAAGAGGTAGTACGTCGATTACTTTTTTTTTTTTTTTCCTGCAGGTCACGGTGACTCGGATTCGCGCAGTAAGCAATTATCGTCCCGTCAACAATCGACCTGACCTCACCTGACCCCCACAAGATGCGATGCTCGCACGTGACCCCGATTCCTTCGTGAGGTCAGAGTTACCGGGCGTCGTGTCGCATCTCATTGTGTGTGTGTGTATATATATCTATATATGTGTGTAGATGTGTATGTATGTATCATACTAACATGTAAAAAAAAAAAAAATCCTTAAAGGGAGAGCAACTCCCCATAAGCTTTGCTTCACGCTTTCCCTTTTCAACTACTAATTTTGTATAAAAAAAAATGTATATATGTCTAAATTGTATTTTATATTGTTGAATAAACCCTAACTAACTAACACAAGTCCATCAAGGCGTGACATGGGGGTATAAACATCGTAACTCAAGTGGCATATCATGCGTGCGATGGTTGGCATGTGTTTTTTCCATAGTAAATACTTGTTTTTGTGTTGCTGTTGTTTTTCAAATAGACAGTACTTGATACTTGCATGGGATTAATTTATCATTATGACGTAATAATGACGTAAGGCCCACGCCACTCTCCTGTGGTGTATGGTTAGACATAAATTTCTCCAATCGATACCAAATGATATTTTCACAGGATTAGTCGATAATTGTGATGTAATTATGACGTAATAATGACGTAAGTCCCGCGGGCAATCTCCTGTGGTGTATAATTATAAGTAAATGTCTTCAATTGATGCCAACTGATACTTTTCCGGGATTAGTCTATAATTATGATGTAATTATGACGGAAGCCGGGTGGGTAGTCTCCTGTGGTGGATAATTACGCTGGATTGGGTGGTCAGCGCAAAGTCACGGGTTCAATGACCTCATCCATTATGACGAAAATAATTGATGACGTTTCATCTCGTGATTTGTGGTTTGCACTTGCCGGCTTTGACGTAATTGGCCCAAATTCAACAATGGTAGTTATTGGGGGACAAGGACACGTACAGTCCCCTTATTGGCCAGCAATATATATCAAAGGTCGATCACGGCCTCCTTCCGGTATTAGGAACCGGCCAACTTACAAGATGAATAGTGCACCTGCTCGCCGTCACCAGAACCTCACCCCTCAACCTCGAACTTGAGATGGATTACGTAAGTACTATGGTTACGTCCATAGACAGTGACGAGCCCCTCTCAAGGGTGAGGGCCAGCCAGGCACTGGGCGAGGAACACTCCAGGGACAAGTTTTACGTGGTCCAAGAAAGAGAATTTCGTCAGGAGAAATGGATTCACGGGTAAGACCGGCATCACCGGGGACCTCGACGAATCCTCGTCTGTCTTGGACATCTACAAGGCCTTTACAAAGGAGAGGAATACCGACAGGGGACCTTTTGGTCCATAACTAGGTCGGATGTAAAAATATATAATAATGATAAATAAAGAAATAAACAAATAAATTTATAATAACATAAATAATAATAAATAAGTAAATAAATACGTAAAGTTAAACGATAAACAAACAGGTAAATACTGCCCACGCATTTTACGTAATTCTTTGGTGCTTAGACGGAAGAACTTATTTCCCACATTGTCGAGGAGACAAACCGGTATGTAGAGTTGATACAGCCAACATTATTCATGTGTTTTCTTATTGTCAAACAGAAAAGGCGAGCACAGTATTTACTTGAGCTATTTCCTTATTTGGTGCTATTATAGTATGCGGTCTACACCGCAATCGTTCTCTACATCAAATACATTTTGCATAAGTGAACGGAAATATCTACTTCCATATGTTCTTAAAAAAAATATTTTCATCATTAGCATTTCTCGATACCACCATTGCTCAAACACTATGTCTATGTATCTGCATATCCAAAATTATTATATTACTTCTTATCTCCCTTGATCATTGACCTCACTGTGGTCAGTAAGTGGTAGCTGAGCCGGGCATCTGTTGCAAAATGATTGAAGGAAATATTCAAACCCTTAGATGTCAAGTGTGCACATACACTAACGCACGCATTTTAGCTACAGACCGTCAGATCACGACCTCTTCAGAAAACGTCCTCGGGACCTTCTATTGTGTCGGACCTCACCATGGTCATTTGGCCGAGCGCGAAAGGACAGCTGTATCGGCCATTGCCAACTTTAAGTCGTCATACGACTGATATATTCCTATGTTCCATTCTTATATATACCTAAACTATGCATGAATACGGAGTGTCCTTAATTCATGTATTGTAGGAGTGGGCAGTAGACAATTGAGAATTTATATATTAACAGTGGCGGCGCCTGGGGGGGGGGTTAGCCCCCCAAAAATGTGGCCAGCCCCCCATTAGCCCCCCCCCCAACTGAAATGAGCAAATTGAAAATTTAAAACAATCATTGAAATAATTTTATTAAGTGGAATTTTTAATTGCCAGGGCTAAAGATTCGTCAGCCATCAGTGCTAGCCCTACCAACCCCCTCCCCTTCTGAAATGAGGATAATATATGTGTATTATCATATTACTATTAGCCCCCCAAAAATTTGCTCAGCCCCCCCTTAGCCTCCCCAACTAAAAATTCCTGGCGCCGCCGCTGTATATTAACAACCACAATGCACTTTAATTCTAAGCCATCAACGGCCAGCATGCTAAAATTGAAATGTGGTACTGCCCAGGACTCGAACCCGGCATCCTCATGGAAAGTCACTGTCGCACTTGTCATAAGGATGCCTGGTTCGAGTCCTGGGCAGTACCACATTTCAATTTTAGCATGCTGGCCGTTGATGGCTTAGAATTAAAGTGCATTGTGGTTGTTTATACAGTATATATATATATATATATATATATATATATATATATATATATATATATATATATATATATATATATATATATATATAATATATATATATATATATATACGCGAATCGCCCAAGTGGTAGGCTGTTGGGTTTTGTGTCGCTTGATTCTGACCGTTGCAGCTTTGATGACGTCATTTCCAAGCGAGTTCAAACACGACCTTCAAATAGAGTATGAACGTCGAATTCGTGATGCGTTCATAACTTAATGACAAAATATCTCTTCCTGATGAAAACATGAAAAATTAAAATTCAGGGCACATGACAGAACTTGTAAATCTTTATATGCATCCAACCAGATTCAAAACTTGGACAATGTAGTGTCGCGATGTAGCAACTGATGTCGCATGATTACTCCCGTTATATAAAAATATAAATATATATATAATATCCTATTACAAATACAAAACGATTGTTATTGCTATCAACTGAAGAAAGACCACAAAAAACGTCGGTGAATGTGGCAAGCTAACTGAACAACTACACGCAAATTCATTGACTTGTAATTTCAGACAACAACAATGGTAGTGAGGAGGGCAGTGCTCACCCAACTGACGCCATAGTGAGAAATATGACAAGACAGAATATAAGCAAATAAAATATAACCAAATAAAAAGATAAATATGAAATAAAAATAAATGAAAACGTATACTGACAAACAACAAACCAACTTTGGTCGCTAAATCAGTTCCCTCTTTCGAAATGAACACAATGCGATGACGGAGTTTCTATGATTACAATGCTGCTCGTTACAGTTTTTTCAAGTACAGTAATACACATGACTGTGATTAAATAGGAGGAACGATAAGAAAGAGAAAGTGAGCTAGAGGGAAGAGGGGTTATTGAACACTAGGAAAGGTTAAGAAAAAAGCGTCAGGGAACAGGAAATGTTCATTCACGTGTACCTGAAAAATCTGTAAAAAGCGAAACGCCGTGAACAAAGGCGACATGATGTTTATTTCGATAGACTTGTTGACAATTGCCACTTTCATTCAACCTCAGTTCTCTCCCAACTACCCTGAACTTGAAGTGACAACAAACCTGCACAGTGATGTAAAAAGTGGTATGACGCGCCCCAGACCGCATCTTTTGGATGAATGCCAATTCTGAGATCTTTCACCCTTTCGGCAGTGAGTGGAAAATTCCCTAGTCACTTTACTCATCTCCCTTTCAATTTCCTCTTTAAGTGAAAAGGTCACAACCTACCTCGATAAACCCACTTCAGTTTTGGGTGGTGGTTATTACCAAATTTATCTTCTTCACCTCCGTGAGACTTACCACACACCCCTGGGTGTTTAAGCTGCCAACGACGATCAGATTATGAAGAATATTATTCAGTCAAAACCCTGCTAATTCATGCATTTTTCATCACCCCTTCTTTATACATGATCTTCTCATATAATACCGCACGCTAAACACAAACTAAAGTCAACGTTACAAAATTCCTTAGCAAAATTACTAAAGAGGGAGGAGGTTGAAACTTTGGATATACAGTAACAAGTTTTCCTTTGGTAACTCGGTACCATAATTTGTACCATAATTTGTTAATCAAGTCATATGGCATTTGAATCTCACGGCACAGGAAGAAAGACATTCCACTTGTGCGCCTCCCAAATCGTCACTGTATACTTCTTTCTCCATCTCCCACTCCTATACCTCCGCCAACACCTGGGTACCGGGAGGGGGGGGGGGTCGGTGTCTTTCGAGAATGGGAAGACGCATAGTTGAAGTCGTCGTCGCCGGCCTGTACTACCATTCATCTGTGTTGATTTCGTTCACAAACTATTTTTGAAATCATATACCTCCATGCTTATTCTCTGCTGTTGACAACAGATCAAGTAAACGCTATTTTATCGTTACACATTTCCGTACTCACACTATTTTTAGGTTTGTGGGCCCACTTACAAAAACTCTGGGCCCTTTGGGGGCCCTTGGCCTTCTGGTTGAGACAAAATGTTTTAGACGATAAGATGACGAAGGCAGTGAGGGCGCCAACTTGCCAAACAACACTTAACCCCACCCCAGTCCTCTCCATAACAAGAGCAACATCTTTGTCGTGAACGCTGCACTGTTTTGATAACCATATCTGATTATTTGGATCACGATATATTTCGTCACGCAGCTATGAGCTTAACCCCAGTATTGTGTCTCTGACGTCATCCAAATCAAGTACTCCTAAGACTTGTAATCTCGATGTCACTCTAGACCAGCGTTTCTCAACCTTTCAACCTTTGCCCCTGCGCAAAAAAAAAAATCTTTCATTTTATTTTCATTGTAATAATATTTAGATAGGATGATGTCTATATTACATTATTACAATAACCAAGAATATGTCGTGCGTGTTTAATCACATAACGTATATGAAATTGAATAAAAAAAAAATCAAAAGTGCATTAGCTTGGCTCACTTGTTCTCGCGAAACCCTTAGGGACCTTTTGCGGAACCTAAAAGTTCCGGGGAACCCTGGTTGAGAAACGCTGCTCTAGACCCAAACTCCGTGCATACAACTTTAAGCCACTCTGAACTGCAACTATGAACAAGACGTGTATGAAAGCCACTTTGTCACATCCTGAACCGGGCCTGAGTTCATAACCCTGAAGAAGAATTCAGCTTCACGAACCTGAAATGGATCTGCCCGAGTAAATGAAGGCAACATACTAAACCATGAACAGATCCAAGTTCATCTCTCGAAAACCCTCATTACCTGACCATTTCCGCATTAGTGTCCTTGCCCCTACACCCTAGCCATCCTTATCGCAACAGATTAATTATCTGTACTGCGTCACATTCGCTTATGTTATCGCCCACAACGGCTCTTGTCCTGACAGAGTTTCAACACACACACACTCAAGGCCACACCCTGGCTCGAAGACCCACACACACACGACTCTTGTAAAGCACAACCGTCGAGCAAGCGCACGCACACACATGAACCTCTAACAAGAGGGACTTTGCGAATTAATGTTGATTAAAAATGAATGCGATTCGTTGCTAACAACAAGAGCAACACGAGCAGCAATGGCGTGATTTACGATGGCGGAAGGGACATCTAAAATTACATGGTGGCAAGCCATGCAAAGATCATGAGCAGCATAGAAAGTAAAAATCAGAGAGTGAGCGTCCCGATTTTCCATAGAAATATATATAATGTATTTATTTTGTTATTTACACTTGTATATTTTTTACATTATTAATACAAGATGTAATAATAATTCCTAATAGTTACTTCCATTAATGATAATTGTATTTCATCTATATTCTTAGTGTTTGCAGCTACTGATAAAATGATGTCATATTTACTGTTACACTTCTATACTTGTATCTAATATTAATGATATAAGATGTAATAATATTTATATAAATAAAATAATTATAATGTAACACTTTTTTTCATTATCATAAAAATTATAGTAAATAACTAAATTAGGAGAAAAAAAATAGAATAGCTGAGGCTGCACACATGTCTATGGCCCGCCGGGGGAGGGGGGTCTGAATTCCACCAACGCAAAACTTGTTTTCATTATACACGTCTCTTCCTCCTACACATACACCCGGAACAGTGCACAAGTCTCTTCCTCTTCCTATCAGGCAGACTGGTCTTGACACCAATACACCCAGAAAATCCGTCCTTTACACAGCTGTACACCAATCAAAACACCTGCAACCAATCAAAACACACCTGTAATGGTGTACGAGTACTTGTAGCATTGTACATTTGCTGTATTTTATACATGCATACTTGTGGCGTTGTATATTTATTGTATATTGTACATGTATATTGCTGGGCCGGGTATTATGCGTTTTCCCTTTATATAAATGTATCAAAGTTGTATATGTAAATAAATATGTTGTGGGAACCAAATGTTCTGCTCGGTCGAGAGTTTTCCCGCGTCTCCAAACGGCGTCAGTTTCTGTTACGCCATTCGAGTGTACGCACGTGCTTTAATCTAACGGTTTCTTCAATGTAATATACTTTCATTAGCCATCTTCGTACACACCTGCAACCAATCAAAATGTGCAACAAGAGCTCTGATCTTTCATCCTGCAGGGTGACAGCTGTCGATCACTATTGCATTACGTGATCCTAGACGAATCTATCACACACGTACACAAAGCCCCTCCCCCCCTTACTGCCGAGGTTCGCAAATTGATTTGAATAGTTGAATGGACTTCTAGAAATCTCGCGTCGGTCCGGACTCGCATGAGAAATAACACTTCCGATTTAATCAGGAAAGCAAACAGTTCCTAGAGTGTCTTAGGTTTAACCAAAAACTCTCCGAGAAAGACTCGTCGGTCTGAATACCCCTTCAAATATTTACACACCAAAAGGAAAATTAATTCCGTGCGTGCGCACGCGCGTTTAACCATGGTCTTACATCATGTGCTGGATTCGTGACTGGTAGTTATTACCCTCCCGGATGTGAGATCATGGCTCACATACAGACCGATCTAAGGGGGATACACACACACACATATCCAACTTCTTGCTCACCCGAATTGGAGTACCGACTCGCGGTGCGGCGATGCTGAATTTTAGCCCTGGGCGGGACTCGAACCAGGATTGCTGAATTACCGGTTGAGAGCGGTATCACTGCACTGTCGTGACGCGCGGGCGTGTGTATGTGTATATTTGTATGTACAGTATGTGTGTTCGTTTGTGTAAAAATCACACCCTCACGGCCCAATTTGGGAAAACATAAATCCCCACATAGGTTTCTTCGTCTGAAAGTAGAGGACATACTGAATTTGGCGATGCCTTTCCAAAAAACAAATAAGATGTGTCTAGACTCTACTTTCTAATTTTTAGCAAACTACAATTACTGGTGATGACAAGTGTGTGTGTGTGTGTGTGTGTGTGTGTGAGAGAGAGAGAGATGGGGAGAGATAAATACTTCCCAAAGCATAGTTAGAAACACACAGGTCCCACGGTTACATAAGATAACAAGTATATAAAATTAAAAAAAAATACAGTAATACAATAACATATAAATACATCAGTTAATGACTACCGTTTCCAGTGTCCATACAATTGTTTTTCATTCCATAGCAATATGCAATCAATCATAATAACTATATCCAATGTATAATTACATTCTACACTTATCCACTTTCCTCATGGGAAACAAATTCTGCCAAGCGTATCGTAAAAGGCACTAACTACGTAGTGATGGGACTAGGGATACTGCTCTGTATGTTCCTCCTACAAAGTCAAAGTATAAAAGGGTATAGGAGGCAGTCTCCAACCAGGACTCTACAAAATGTGGCATTATATGTACTGCACGTGGTTGTGGTACAGGTGAGAATAAAATGGAAGTAATTTGTGATTTCTTTGTGACTACAATGATTGTAAATTACTTCTATATTTCCCAATACAATATGACAATAGCATAATTGGGACAATGCAATGATTGTAAATTACTTCTTTTCCCAATTTCAGATCAATTGTGAAAAGTCTGTTTATTGTCATCGTCTTTATATTGGTTTACTTGAAATTTGTGTCTGTATTCTTCTTCAACCCTACTTCGCAATCTTCCTTGTTGAACCCCTCAAATCGACACAGCTTTGGTAGACACATGCAGGGTGTTTGGGATAAATTTTATATATATTTTTTTATCTTCTGTCATTTCAGAACCATTTGAAGGATTTGACAGCGGTAAAGTGCAACGGATAGCTGATTCTGTGTACTATTGATAGCTGTCTGAGAAATTCTGCGACTTCACCAGTCCCAACACCTGACACCCCCAACCCGTCTGATTGCATCTTCAAGGAAACTGCCTGGAACGCAGTTGAGAAAGACACCAGTCGTACAGCCTGCAACACCAAGGACGAGCTGATTTCCTGATCAAACTGGTTTTGGGGCATCTCTCCGAGAACACCGTGAAAGCCACGTGCTGGAGGTTCAAGTCTCGCCTGGTGGCCGTGGTGGAGGCTCAGGGTATCTTCTTTGAGTGGGCTGCATTTGGCAAAGATCCTCTAAAAGATGCACTTTGAATTTTGAGAGCGCATCAATTTTTTGGCCAAGATATGATTTTTTTTTTCTTTCCTTTCCGAAAAAGTGTAAACTTTATCCTGTTGGTTGATCAACAATGGTAATGGAAAACACCTTAAGTTGGAGTCACAGTGTTTATTGCACAGAAACCTCTCAGGTCTCGCGTCTGAATCCTTTTTTTCCTTTCAAAAAAAGTGTAAACTTTATCCTGTTGGTTGATCAACAATGGTAAGGGAAAACACTTTAAGTTGGAATCACAGTGTTTCTTTAATTTGGAATCACAGTGTTTTCCACTACCATTGTTAATCAACCAACAATCCCGAACACCCTGTATATTCAGTCCTTCACACAAACTAAGTATACAGGATACCTTGGTTACTGTTTGTGAACGTTATAAATGGAAAAGACAATACAGGGTCTCTATATTTCTATTTTGATAAATTGTGCAAGTTCGTGTTTTTTTTAGACCGTTCCATCGCTGTGTTGGTATAAGATTGTTTATTTTCTGAGAAAGAGTCTGTCAATATTTGGTACATTATCCCCGAGCGCCTCCTATTTTGTTTCTTGTTGCGAAGCATAATTTATAATTCAAGGAATAAGGAATACACTTTCATAATGTCCAAACCTGACACAACTGGTAAATTCTTGGGGATTTTATTATTACAATTTCTCACCTTACCATATTCTGAAATGGGAGGCGAAATTATTGGTTGACGTTCACGAGCATCACTTTCAGAGTACACGAAGATGTTCAACGATTCAAAAGTTGGAACTACCCGACGCGGACGGCTGCGTCGACGCTTTTGGTCCCCTGCAAGTTAATGGCCCATTTTGATGCCTGTTCGGACAGGGAGGAAAGCCATTACAGGAGACGAATGACCCGGGACGCCCGACCGGCATAGGGGGACAGGACAATGAAGATGTTAGATGGTGCGTTAACATGCAACAAAAAACTGTGGAGTGATATTGCAATATTGCACGTCCGATGAAGGATATTGGACGTGGGCGAGGGTAGGCAGACAGGACCATCCCCAACTCCCCCGAGTCAACCACCACAATAGAGGGACGAGAATTGATGTGGTGACGGCAGTGGGTGAGGAGGTACAGCGTGAGGCAATTTATTGGATTTTGTAGAATTTAGATTACGTGTTTATGATTTTCATGGGTGCATCCGCGGTGACCATCACAAACGCGCGCGCGCACACACACACACGGGCATTAATATAAAAATAAACTGTATCCCAAACCCTGGGTTGAAAATCAGGACAGAGAATATGTTATCAACTTTCAATTATATTATTATTATATATTGCAATTAATACGTACGTGGTTGTACTTTGATTAAAATACGTTTTTACACAATTACCTTTACTTCATTCGACGGTTACAAAATACTCTGATCTTATTGTAAATTTCTGAATCCTTGCACTACGAGCCAGTACTCCAGCCCTGGTGGGCAAGGAGTTGGGTCTGTATGTGCGATTCATGGTCTTGGATCACGTGTTGGACTCATGATCGATAGCTAACTTCTGGATGAGAGCTCAGAGCTCGTATGACCGATCTATGGGTAATACTTTGAGTTTACATGCACACACACGCGCACACACACACACAGCTCCCCGCCCACGAGAGTTGGAGCAACAACCCGCAACGCAGCGATAGTGAAATTATTTCAGCCCCGGGCGAGAGTCGAACCCAGACCACCGTAGTGTCAACTGGGAACTCTAACTAGTGCCGGGAACTAATCACTGCGCCACGAAAAGTGTACATGCGTGTGTGTGTGTGTGTGTTATTTTATATACTTACCGCTAGACGAGCGGGTTAGGAGTCGCTACTTGCGACGACGGTTCGAACCCTGCCACTGGCGAGTTGGATGAAATGCTACAAAGACTTCTGTTAGGGGCACCGTCCTAGCCTCCTGAGAGGGGGGGGGGGAGTTTCGCAATGTTAAACCGAACCATCACCGAATCACCTTCTGGTCTCGCATTCGCTTGGTTGCTGGTTCGAGTCCTGCACTCCTCTCCGATTTCAACACTCCAAGCGCATAGTAGGGCAAAGGTGACGGCTTCGGACGCAATATTCAGCGCCTCCTGGTGTAGGCTTATTCCCTTCTTTAGAGTCGAATTGCAACAATGCCACAATTGTTGCATTCTGGAAGTACTTTTGTTTTCAACAATAAGGCAGCCAACCATTTATAATACGAGTTTTCGCGTTGTTATTTTCAGTTATCTAATGAATTTCACATATCACAATGGTCATATCGCACATTTGGCTGAGGCGTTAAGCTGCAAAACAAGCATTAATAATAGAAAAATAAAAACATAAAATATGAAAAATAGGGGACTGGCAACTCGTAATTCAATAATGCATAATTTGCACATTCAAATCATTTGTCAAAACAACAGAATCTAGAGGAGAGGCGCCACGCAATACAAGGAAATTTGATTAAAAGTGGGGCTTGTAGCATAGCGTCATTCTTCTACAAAATTATTCAGGTGAGGAGAGGGTCCCTCCTCTGCAGAGAGTCTGGATGAAGCGAGACCCCCCAGAATAAAATATACAACGTATGTTTACATTTCGTGATTATTTTGCGTTCAAGTCACGACGAAAAAAGAAATATTTTTAGTCTTGTTTCTGTTTCATGAAGATTGCCGATGCCTTCTCTCCTCTTCATGTCCTAGATTGGCTAGCTAACTGGCTAGAGGGAAGTCATGAATATGTTATGTGTTAATATATCCTTTTAGTATAATACCGAGTATAGCAATGCTGAATGAGACTATATCTTCTCTTAAAAGTACTTTTATGTTTTTGTTTTGATTTGTAATTTATGAATTTATGTATTGTTAGTGTACGGAATGTGGGACGATGAACTTAGATTCTCAGATACAGACCTTATGTAAGGTTTTCCTTGGGACGCAGTCTTAACCTAGACTGTCAGCGTCAGATAACTCAACCTCTAAACTTAGACTGTTACAGCAATAGGCACAACTAGCCCACTGGACTTAAGATTAATTCTCTTTGCTTATTAACGAAACTTCTGAAATGGGTAAAACTCCTCCTCTACGGTGGACTTAGTCGTCCTTAGCATTAATGATTGGCCAAGTTAATTTTCTGTATATAATGTTGACCAATAGCATATGGAGCCAAAAGTCCTAGGACACGCCCCCTCGAGACACCTGGCCCTCACCGAACAGAGCCTTGTTCATTTGGGGGTCAGCGGGGTCATCCCATACATTAGTTTCCAGATAAGAAAAGCCTTACCCCAACAAGATTTATTTATGTTATCGGGTTTCGTTCCTCTTGAGTATAATCACCATCACAACGTGATTTTTCGTCACCAAAACAATCACCACAATTATGTGAAATGAAACATAATAAAAAATATCAGAAGTCAAATAAATATATAAACAAATAAACACAATGGCACACAAAATAGATATATTGTAAATCTTTTTCTTCATGCCGATGGCCAACATGTAAAAAAAAGAAGATAAAACAAAACAGGAACTAAAATAATCAGATAAACGAAAGCATAATGGAACCCAAATGCAGCAAATAAGAGTATATATATACACAAGCGACATTTAATCAAGACACTAACGAATGACAAATAAGCCAATATTTACAACAAATGTAGACCGCCCTTCGTATAATTGGAGTGTACTGGGAGGGCCATAGATGCAATCACGCAAATGCGCTCATTCTATTCGCTACATCCTACGCCCCTTCGTATGAAGTGGGGGGAAGCATGACTTTACAGTATATTTCGCCAAATTACCGCTTGGCGATATCAATTTCACCAAATTACGTTTGGCGAAATGTACTTCGCCAAATTACGTTTGGCGAAATTTTCTTCGCCAAATTACGTTTGGCGAAATGTTCTTCGCCAAATTACGTTTGGCGAAATGTACTTCGCCAAATTACGTTATGGCAAAATATACTTCGCCTAATCACGTTTTGAATATATATGGCTAGGCAAATTACGTTTAGGTGAACTGCACTTGGCTGAATTTCGTTTTGGCGATATATGTCTCGTAAATACACTTCGCCAGACTCCGTTTTGGCGGCATGCACTTCGCCAAACTCCTTCAGGTATACTTTAGGTGAGGCAGTTCAGCAAAATTGGAATTTGGCAAAACGACCTGAAATTAGGTGACATGGGAACCAGTCAACAAATTGAAAAAACGTGTGGATATGTTTTTAAAGATAATGATTTGTCATTTATTATAATGAAATAATGTCTATTATCCTGTAATCATAAAAAACACGAATTCTTAAGATGGATGGGAAGTCATTCTCTTTCGCATCCATCTTGCAGAACCACAGCATATAAATTGCAATCCAGAAACAACACGCGTTCAAGTTGGGGATACAAGTTGTGCAAAGATGAATAATTAATACAAGAAATCACAAAAAGTAATACCGGAAGTCACAATTAGAACTGTCGGTATCAAAAATAGAAATGTGAATAAGACAGTCAACGGGGGTAAATCCACAAATGAAAAAATACCCGGGCATGAGCCGCAATACCACTTACCCGGCCGAAACCTCATTAAATTGGTAACAAAACATTTATTTTTTCTGCAGAAACCTTACGAATATTTTATATAATACTTTTCTGCACGTATTTACCGTGTGGACATTGAGACAGCGATAGAGAGGGAGGCCAATTGGCTGACGATTTCCGACGGGAATTGATGTGGAGGAGTCGTGTCGTCGTTTGTTTCGACCGAGATTGACAACCCTCCCTTGCCTAATCATCACAATTACGAAGTTGACACTGTTGGATAAATATCTTGACCGCGCTCACAAAGCCAGAACGATATCACGCAAGGCATAATAAGAGTAGAAAAGCAACCAATCTGGAGATAGTAAGACCCATCTTCGACTTTGCGGTAATCTTTGACTTTGCGGTGCTCTGCGGTAATATTTGACTTTGCGGCACTGCGGTAATCTTTGACTATGCGGTACTCTTTGACTCTGCGGGACATGGTAACTATCCACCGGACAGTACCATGCCCCGAAGGAGATTCCCATCTATTTAATTTCTTGTATGTGCGATCACAACTTGGGAAGCTCAACAATCCCATCAATTATGCATTTGTGCACATGGATGGTGAGGGACGGTGAAGATAATGGCAACAAGAGATGCAAGATCATTGCACCTCTCCCCATTACGTGGCCATGTTGATCGAGATTGTATGGAGGATGATAACTGATGTACGAAGGTGAAGTTCTTATCTAACAATACGAATGTTACACTTCTCCAGTTCCTTGGGAGATAGTGAACCTAGGGTAATACTAGGGTAGGAGCACAAACCAATTGTATACGTTTCTTTGTTTATTTAATGTCTTAAATGTGTTAAAGTGTGTATATAATGTTGTGGGAGTTCACTGTTACTACTTGCCTTAGGGAAGCTAACTACAGACTGTGTGTTCCTACTCTATTCAACTTGGTACTGCTAAGCCCCTCCCTCTAGGAATAATATGATTGGCTCTGAAATCCATATCAAAACACATTTGACCAATCATTTTGCAAGAAGGGGACGCTGATGTCGTCTGAGGGCTGTCAACAGGACCCTATCACGAAAAAGCCTTGCTTAGCAATTTTCAATGTTGTTTGGTAGCTCTATTCGATAAGGGTCCTATGCTAGTGTCCTAAGCCGTGAGAATCAGTTTCTCACACGAAGAATTATATATGGTTATGCGAAAGGTACAAACTAGCTTTATCTGTCAAGGTTTAATGTTGAAGAGCTGTACCTCGCTGCACTGCTTTCGACCCAGTAGTGGTGTAAGGGCCGAAGTACTGATACAGGATCTTTCCATGCTATGTGCTGATTTTGTCCCATCACCTCCATTTTACTGGATAGGGAAAACACACTCTGCACACATACATGAACTTCAGAGTTTTTCTCTTCTGTGAAAGATATCCTCTACTGCAGGGTGTTCCCAACCTGGGGTATATGTACCTCCAGAGGTACTTTTGCAGTTTTCATGGGGGTATGTGAGGTCTTGAGGCAATACATAATGATGCAATCTGCATTCAGATTGCAATGTAACTTTTTTCTTCATTGCAAACCTATTTCGTAAGTTAAATCGAGAGTTGGAGTGAATGCCTTTTGTTTTTCATTATTATGAATAGTTTTGTATACTTTTACTTAATAATTATCATTATGGATAATTATTCAGAAGATATGTATATATGATAGATAAAAATATTTAATAAATTACCTTAGATTGATGATATCACATTAAGATTCTTATGAAGTCTACGCGTATAGATTTCATAATATAATATCAAAATACCAATTCCATTGTTTTGTTCCCCTAATCTCTTGGGGTTCACAGGAGTCTATACAAATACCCAAGGGAGACGAACAAACACGTTGGGAATCCCTACTCCACTTTAAGTGTACTTAATAAAAGTGTTTACAATTCTAGCATCCAAGACTACCCAGGAAAATTAACCTACCAGGTTAACATTACTGCTACCTACCGGTTATTTCAGAACTCCGGTCACATGACACGCGGTCCAGTACCTGAAACGAAGGAATTTTCCGGTCAGGAGAATGTCATATTCAATAGTATTATCTTACCAGGGTGTTCCTTTATCTGCCCCGGCCGAGGAGATGCGCTTCAGTTCTTCCTCAGTTAACATTCTTTCAGGAAAACGGTCGTTGATAGTAGCCCAGAGAGAGAAGACGATGAATTGACCTCCTTTTAGGAAAAATCGAACAATAGAAAGTTGGACGCGAGACCGACATCCACCTTCATCTTCGTGATTGTGTTATGCCGGCGGTGGTGCCGCTCACCTTTCCCAAGGACGACGCGTTGGTCATCCCCGTTGTTTACCAGCCCTCTTGGAGGTCGCTTCTTGGATCACCTTGGCGCCCAAGAGACCTTCTCTAGACTCCGCCGTGTTGATTTAGGTCTCTCAACAGGAAAAACCGGCCCCACTTACAAAAATACCCCTACCTACCGGAGACGTTTTCCTCGCTACAACTATCATGGAACAAGACCCGACGAGGTAACCCACTTTCATTTAATACACACGGCCACTAGGATCGTGTAGGATGTGGCTCTTCGTAATTTCAAAGCTCTGACGGGAGAGGACAGAAGATAGGAGTGAATGGAGAAGGGTTGTGTATGGATGATGCTGTGATGCATGAGGGGGGAGTGGGTGGGAGATGGGGGGGTGAGGAAGTATGTATGAGAAAAATCTTATGCACCCCAAAGAGATTTCTCCCCATCTTCTCCTTTTCTGCCTGAGGGGGCAGAGAGGGGGGGTTCACCAAATTTATGAAGCGGCCTTGCTGTGGATGTGCTGTGTCTTGCGACACTGCTTCTGACCCAGGGCAGTGGGCAGGATGCAGGGATGACCCGTCATCCAGGAGGTGCCAAGATAAGAGGGAGGGTGGGGGGTGAGTGGAATATATAGGAAATGGAATGGGTGGGAGTGGTTTCTATGCCTTTTTCTTTTTGGATACCCTCCCCCCCCCCGTGTAAGGGGGAAAAGCCTATGGTATATATATGTATGTATTATTATTAATTGTTATCATTATTATTATTATTATTAGAGACCCGTAACGAGTGCAGAAGAGTGGTGCCTCTTATTTTAAGGAGCTTGCACAGTCCTCAGGGTTCCTGTACAATGCATCGACCTCATACTATGCACTACAGGGAGTGGTGGACAGAAGATACCAAACCCTCAAGAGAATTTTGCGAAAGTATGCGCTGGGATATAGCTCTGACTCAGATATGCATTCTTATCACTCGTTTGCTTAGCAGTAATTCTAAGAAACACTAAAAACTTGCTACATTAGATAGGAAACTTGCAAATCAAAAATTACCTGACACCTTGTGAAATGCAACTTCGTTATGGATGAAAACGTGAAACAAACGGCAGTTAATTGCTGAACCTGAGGCTGCTGCTAAGTCCAATAATCATTAATTACAACCATCCTTACTGACACCAATCGTTTACAAAAATACTATTGCTACTGAAAGACGCGCAAAAGCTTATCGTTTCAAGCACCAAAAGTTAAATTGTTTTATTGTTCAACAGATTGTGGTATGTATACATACCTAAAAATAATACTGATACACTAACAACTCCAATAAAATTTAATGCATTATGATGAATCCTTCACATCCGTGTTATCTTTAAAAATAGTGAGAAAAAAAATTACACCTGTGTATGAGATCTGTGATATCTGAATACTTGTGTGCCATTTGTGCACTGCAACTCGGTGCAGGAAAAACCGTTGGTCAGCGTGATGGGGTTGCCGGTTGTCAATTTCTGTTAATATATCTTAATTTTTCCGTAAATATGGCTAGCGTAGATTGGTTAACGTATATTACTATTGATTTCTCAGTAGTAGTAGTGCCCATCGTACTTCACGTAGTTGTTCGATGGCTAGCGGACTATCTAAACTGTTGGAGATAGGTAGCAAGGTCTTCGTACCGTTGCCACCAACATGAAACACAATTATATTTCCATTTGGCGTGCGTATGGTATACCAGCCGAACAATAATTATGCTTGACGTTTTGAACAAGGAACACTAACGCTCTATAAATTTGTATCAGCAAATTCTTAGAATTGGCAATATATTACAAACTTGTTACGAATCCTGCTCGATGGTAACAGCATTACTCTACCCATGCATCTGCCACTTACGAGATCCATTAGGACAAGAGAGGTGGAGCGAGTTCCGTAGAGATCAATATTACTGGATTAAACCTCTAAAATGTCTGTTATAATGCTAAAGGCTATCATTCTACATTTCAGGAAAAGTAATTTATTTCTCTTACTCCATGTACCAACATTTTGTTCTACACATTGAAGAACCTAGAAGGTCCAAAGCTTCTTCGTTGTTGATACGAATAATTGTGGTTCCTCCACATATGCTAATCACAAGATTACGACAGATCTCGATTCAATTAGTGACATCAGTTACTACAATGAATCTCTTGTTGGGCGACTCACATGTTTTTCCCACAGAAGCGTATCATCCCAAAGTTCACTGAGTCAGTCCATGACAAATCGATGAAGAACTTCGTGGTGGTAGTGGTGGGGTTCCTGGGAATCAAGCAGAACCGCACGATTTGTCTTCCAGAAGCTTCGTTTGCAAATTCCCTTATGAAAATGGAACTATCAACTATCTTATTTTTCTATTCCCAAACTCTCCCCTCCTTAAATATGAATGAATATATATATATATATATATATATATATATATATATATATATATATATATATATAATATACACAACTGGGAGAGAGGGAGAGATAGGCATATTCCCATTTTTCTATTTCGACTCACGATTGTCTGCACAAAGCCACCTAGCGTGTTTATAAACATACCAACTTCAAATGGAAGTTGTAAGATAAATATGAACATAAGGCCCAACGAGAGAACCTGGAACTTCATAATATTTACACAGCTACATTGTACTCTAGTGCATGTATGTTGTGTTAATCGGGACGTACAGTCTAACGCAGTCGACTGCAAGAGATGCTGGTTACACCTGCAAGTTAAACATGTGTTCATAAATCTGGAATGATGGTAACTCTTGACTGTGTACTCTCATACACTTTGTGTACATTGTCACATAAATATTGATCAAATCAAATCTACGTACCTAAATATAAACAAAATAAGCATGCACAAAAATGCATACTATTCTTTAACCAGTTTTATATTTTTCAATCTATCTTACAGTTGCAGGCTCCACCGAGGTCGACATTGCAATCAGGAAGCACTTCTTGTCAAACGTCTTAATTCGCATTAGCTAAGAATTACCATGAATGATTAAGGTTATCTTCATTATAAGCTTTAATTCTAACTGGTTTTTGAGAATTACGCACTTAGACAATGAACATAAATTCTATTATCCATTCAGCAATCAAATATCCTATTCTGACTAATGTCTAATAAACACGGCATGGAAACATTACATTTACTCGATTCAACATCAGATACTGTATGCAACAACTGACGAATGGAATTGACATATGTTCTTATGTCTTGCATACGCTTAGTTGTGGGTTCGAATCCCGCACTCCTATTCCCAGCTGTGCCTGTTACCAGGCTCAACAGTCCAAGCGTATAATAGGGCGGCTTCGGCAGCATCTACACCCTTTCGTACGCTCCTCAACTTCTTACAAAAACAGAATATGTTCGGAAAGCGGAGTGTGTGTGTGTGTGTGGGGGGGGGGGGGTAATCTCCTTTTGAGCTCTACTGAAAATGTAGTGGAGAACAATAGTCCTCAATCCAGAGACCGAGTTCCAGTACCTCGGGGCCGCACCAAGCCAATGTCATAAATGTTGGGAACTTGATCTCTCCGACCCTCCGGCACTTGATATGGTTTAACGTCATAAAATCCCTCCAACCGGAAGGCAAGTACGGTGCCCCTCACAGAGGACTTTGTAGCATACAATTTAGTTAACCATGCCCTTGGTTCAACTTCGCCGATGGCAGGACTCGAACCCCATTCCCCCTCGGCCTTCGTCGCAAGTAACTAGGCCATAACACGCTCAGCTAGCGAGCTTCCTCTCCACCTAAGTATAAGAAACCCCACCAGAGCCGACGCAACTAGGAACCTTTTGTTGGGTGACTCAAATATTATTCCCACAGAAGCAGATCTTCCCAGAGTCAGCTGAGTCAGTACATAACAAATCAATGAAGAACTACGTATTGGCAGAACAAGCGTTCATCCAACTCATAAACAAAAGTACCTGATTTTTTTCCCATTTGTAAAAAAGGAATCTAATTTGTTTGTGTTCTTAAATCCGTACACTGTAGATGACTACGTTTGCATAATTATTTCCTTGTTTTATTCTCAATGCCCTTGGTGATCGGCAAGCATGGGGAAAGGTTTGTGGTGCGGCTATTTGGAAACGTCTGACTTTATCTTAGAAAACGTTACCTCACCGATTAGGACACCTTGCTTCCGTTGTTCACCCACGAAGCCTCACATCAGTCCCCAAAGGCCTCAACTGATTTCGATAACAATCTATCTTGTGTCAGGAGTGACCGCTACAACCTTCTTCGATAGTGATTCCCAACCTGAATGTGTGTGTGTGTGTGTGTGTGTGTGTGTGTGTGTGTGTGTGTGTATGTGTATGTGTATGTGTGTGTATGTGTGTGTGTGAGAGAGAGAGAGAGAGAGAGAGAGAGAGAGAGTTCAGTGATGCCACAAACTAGTAGTAACAAGTGGTAGTTACTGGTTCCTGTTGAATTGGTCTCCAGGAGTTTGTCAAACAGCAATCCATATACGTGGTACACGCCACGAGAAAACAGGGTAAGACCCCTGGCCTCTAACACCGTTCCCATAGGCTTCGGTCGTGGACAGTTAGGTCATATGATATTCCCCTCCTCCTCCTCCCCTTTTCCTTAGCCCCCATCCAAGCACTGCCCTACTATACCACACACTGACAGGCTTCCTTCGCACCCACTGTGGGAAGGGAAGTGCCTCGTATATCTCCCGCAGAGGCAAAGGTCCACAAACGACCAGAGGTTCAGACAATAAAATTGGGGGCCAGACTTCGGTCGATAGCGGAAAGGGCAAGACGCGAAACGACGGCACCCTTGAGAGCATTCATGTTCCCTGATTTACTATTGTTCTGTCTACACCTGTTCCCACAAACATCAAGTCCACTAGGGGAGGCATCAGGTCACAAGACATCCGTCTCCTAGTTGTGAGAGCACGGGCAGGATTCCATAGTGCCAGAGATCGAGCCATCCCTCCCTTTAGGGGAACTAATACTTTCATTCAAATGATCACGTGATTGGTGGCTGTCCTCGCCTCTCACCAACACAATAGACGACCGTGTTTCTCCAGCCATAGACAGAACGAACCAGCAATTTGTGAGCCGTCTACGGCAGTTTCTCAACCAGGGTTCCCCAGAAACCTAAGGTTCGCAAAAGGTCCCTAAGGGTTCCGTGAGAACAAGTGAGATAAGCTAAGGCACTTTTGATTTTATTTAATTTTATATACGTAATATAATTAAACACGTATGACATATTGTTGGTTATTGTAATGTAATATAGACATCATCCTATCTAACCTATTATTACGATGAAAATAAATGACAAAGATATGGTATATATATATATATATATATATATATATATATATACATAAATATACATATATCTTATATACATGAGAAATGAGGAGGTGAGGAGGAGAACAGGGGTGAAAAAGGAGCTGGGAGATAGGGTTGATGAAAGAATATTAGGATGGTTTGGACACATGGAAAGAATGAGTGAAGAAAGACTAGTAAAAGAGGTATGGAAGGCAGATGTGGGGGAAGTGAACATGAGGGGACGTCCTAGGATGAGGTGGATGGATGGGGTGAAGGGGGCTTTGGGGAAGAGGGGAATGTCTGTTGAGGAAGGAAGGGAGAGGACGGAAGACAGAGGTGAGTGGAGAATGGTTGTATATGGATGATGTTGTGATTGCATGAGGAGGAATGGGTGGGGGTGGGGTGGGGGGGGTAGTATGTGTGAGCAAATTTTGACGCAGCCCGAAGGGATTTCTCCCCGTCCTCTCCTTATATGCAAGGGGGGACGGAGAGGGGGGGTCGCCGATTAAATGAAGCGGCCTTGCTGTGGATGTGCTGTGTCTTGCGACACTGCTTCTGACCCAGGGCGGTGGGCAAGATGCAGGGATGACCCGTCATCCAGGAGGTGCTCAGATGAGAGGGAGGGTGGGAGGGGTGTGGAGTGTATTTAGGGATGAAATGGGTGGGAGTGTTTTTATGCCTTTCCTTTTTTGGCTACCTCCCTTGAAAGGGGGAAAAAGCCTTGGTATATGTATGTATATATATATATATATATATATACCATATCTTTGTGGGGTAGGCACGGCTCAGTGCATCTCGATCTTCTTGAACCATGTGTAGCAAGGTCACGCCATGGTCGTCTTCTTTTTAACTTGGAGAAGGCATTCAAACTTGCCAGTATTTGACAGTCTTGCCACCAGAGGGTTCCAGGGGAAGCTGTTACAATGGATAGCGGACTACCTCTCCAATAGAACGGCCAGAGTCCGTCTACAGGGAGTGGAGTCCTCCTATTATCCCCACATTGTTTATCGCGCTGATGGCAGAATTGATAGCCACCCGTCTACCTACAGGATGTCACCTCTTGTCCTAAGGCTAAGGACCTAAGCAGACGATGTCACGCTGGTGGTAAGAGGCACGGGTGCTAAGGCCAGGAAGACGCATAATTGACTAGACAGAATTTTCTTAAGATGCAAAGAGCTTGAGATCTCGCCACCAAAGACCAAAGCCATGTGTTTTGGCACTACATAAGAACATAAAGAATGAAGGAGACTGCAAGAGACCATAAGGCCTACACTAGGCAGCTCCGTATCCATCACCACCTATCATCCCCATCCATAAAGTTGTCTAATCGTTTCTTAAAACAACTGATAGTTTCAGCGCTTACTACATGGTTACTAAGTTTATTCCATTCGTCAACCACCCTATTAGTAAACCAATTCTTGCCTATTTCCCTTTTAAATCTAAATTTGTCCAATTTATAACCATTACTGCGAGTCCTGCCCTGTTGTTTTAATATGATGACCTTGTTTGCATCACCCTTGTTAAAGCCTTTGATCCACTTGAACACCTCTATTAGATAGCGTGACACCGGGGACCAGGCTCCTGCTGCAGGGACACCAGACAGAGTGGGTCAATACGTACATGTCCCTTGGCGTACGGCTTGACTGGCTGTCCCTCCAGACAGAAGTGGCCTACATACGGGGGCGGGTCCTCAGCCTCTTGAGGTCCTTGGAGACAAGAGAAGCAGGAGCCAACAGCGCTGTCCTCAAGACATTTTAAGTGGCCTACATACGGGGGCGGGTCCTCAGCCTCTTGAGATCCTTGGAGACAAGAGAAGCAGGAGCCAACAGCGCTGTCCTCAAGACATTTTAAGTGGCCTACATTCGGGGGCGGGTCCTCAGCCTCTTGAGATCCTTGGAGACAAGAGAAGCAGGAGCCAAAAGCGCTGTCCTCAAGACATTTTATGTCAGCGCAATTCGTCCACTGACAGACTACGCCAGCAGTGATCTAGCTGGTCTATCCGAGTCACGGTTGGCCGGATTGGAGGCAGTGCAGATCCAGGCGCTGCGCGCTGGGCTCTGGTCGCCAATATGCGGCAAGAAACGGGATTAATGCCTATCAGTGCAAAGACCTCTGAAGTCATTCAGAGGGAACATGACTCGTTCCTACGGCGGAGGCTTAATCAGCGCCCTCCAGCACAATCCTGGTCTCTCCCCGCAGAAGAGGTGGTCAGCGAAGTTTGCACGCCGCATAAGGGACTTAGACTCTCACCTGCATGAATTTATCCTTCAGAACAGGAGGGATGTACTGCGGGCCAGAATCTCAATGATGGCCTTGAGGCGTGGTGCGCCGCTGCGAAGGACACGATGAGCTCCGTCGCCCCCGACAACTGTGTTGTGCACTACGCGGATGGCTCGGTAGTCACTGAACTCAACGTGGCAGGTGCAGCGTTCGTTACGGAGGAAGCACAGCAGGGAGTACGACTTTTGGGTACTCGCTGCTGCTCAACGCAAGCAGAGGGTGTTGCAGTGGGTCTAGCACTGACCCGTGTACTCAACACTCAACAGAGTAATGTAGTTGTACATACTGATAGTTTAGCTTTACTACAACTAATTTCTAGATATTACCATTAGGACTACAACCATTTACCGATTTCTTTTTCTATTTCAGCTCACGTCCCTCTATCAGCAAGGGAGATTAGTCATCCTGAACTGGGTGCCGGGCCACATAGGGAATTATAGGAAATGAAGCGGCAGACAGGGGGCTAGAAGAGTTGCCACAGAAGCCATGAGCGGCGGAATTGTTGTCCTCCCGAGCAGGACAGAGATCTTGGCGAAAAATGACCAAGAGGGAGCTGTAAGCACCCAGGAGGCTGACAACCCAAAGGTCAAGTGGATCAAAGGTTATAACAAGGGTGATGCAAACAAGGTCATCATAATAAAACAACAGGGCAGGACTCACAGTAATGGGTATAACCTGGAAAAATTTAGATTTAAAAAGGAAATAGGCAAGAATTGGTTTACTAATAGGGTGGGCCATGAATGGAATAAACTTAGTAACCAGGTAGTAAGCGCTGAAACTATCAGTTGTTTTAAAAAACGATTAGACAACTTTATGGTCTCTTGCAGTCTCCTTTGTTCTTATTTTCGCTGGTATCATGGTGCCACAGTGTATGAACGACTAACCCCTGGGGTGCGACTCTCCAGGGCCCGAGTCCTTCAAAGGACCTTTTGGTCCATATCTAGGTCGGATGCGAAAAAATCATAATAATAATAAATTAATAAATAAAAACTATAATAATGTATCGGTGCCTCTCGGAGGTGAAGGGACAACCAGAGAACAGCCGACACGTTGAGCCATCATGTGACGGTCCGTCCAGCGACAAGTTCCGCGAGAACAAGTGAGATACGCTAATGCACTTTTTATTCATTTAATTTCATATACGTAATACAATCAAACACGCACGACATATTATTGGTTATTGTAATAATGTAATATATACATCATCCTGTCTAACCTATTACTACGATGAAAATAAAATAAGAAGGATATGGTGTGTGTGTGTGTATATATATATATATATATATCATGGGAAAGGTGGAGGGGGGAACACGGGTTTTGCTCTGAATATCGAGTTTATTCCTGACCGGTTTCGCTTACAATAACTTCTTCAGAGGAGTGTTATTCTGGGTTAAGTTAAAGTTAATAAAGGTTTATTGTATAAATATGTACAGCTATACATGCATTGATATACAATGCGGGCAACAGCCCGCCAGTGGGGGAGTTGTTGTGCCCTAGTGGGTGGAAGGTGAGGGCGTAGGGAGGTCAGCGAGGGGGGGGGGCGCCCTGAGCACCCCAAGCATTACGTCCATGGGCGTGTGGCGGACAAGGAGGACAGCTCTCGTTGCCCGACTGCTGAGGAGGCTGCCTTCTGCAGGGTGGGTGGGGGTCTGCGGCGCTGGTCGGAGGGCGCTGGGTCGAAGTTGGCGGTGTATATAGTAAGCCAGACCCACGTTCCCTCCTTGCGGAGTGGTTGGTGGCTGGTTACAGTGCAACACGTCAAACAGCATTGGTATAACATATATAATGCAATAATAATATAATATATAATGATATATGACATAATATACAATATATAATACAATATATTATACTACATAACATAATAATAATTAGCATCGATACAGAATGCATAATAAAATTGTAACAAGATTAAAATACACGATTTTTGATCAATGAAAATATATATGAAACTAAATGTCACCGTGATGTTTCGTCATTGTATAAAATCCCCGTGTTATGTTGGAGCTGTCCTGGGGCGTCTTTCTATAGCTGCATACTTCACCGAGCATTCCGTCCTCTCCACGTCTTCCACTTCCAGGCCCATCCTGGGTCCGGCAGCCATGTGTAATGTTTCAACTGTTCCAGTATAACACGTCAAACAGCATCGGTATAGCATATACAATATAATGATATAATATAACAATAATAATATAACATAATGATATATGACATAATATACAATATAATATATAATCTATTATAATACAATATAATAACATAATAATAATTAGCATCGATACAGAATGCATGTATCAATAAAATCATAACAATATACATTATTTTTGATACATGAATAATAATATAACATAATGATATATGACATAATAAACAATATAATATATAATCTATTATATTAAAATATAATAACAACATAATAATAATAAGCATCGATACAGAATGCATGTATCAATAAAATCATAACAATAATATACATGATTTTTGATACATGAATATATGAAAATAAATGTCACCGTGATGTTTGGTCCTTGTATAAAACCCCCGTGTTACGTCGGAGCTGTCCTGGGGCGTCTTTCTATAGTCGCATATTTCGCCGTGTGTTCTGTCCATTTTATGTCCCCTACTTTTTGGTTTATGTTTTCCTTCTTCTCTTTGTCAATCCTTTTTCTACCACTTCTGATTGTAGCCAATCGGGTATATGACCTTGTTCTATATGTCCCACCATCGCGTTGGAAAGCCTGTGGTATTTTAGGTCTGCTTTGTGTTCTTTGACTCTGGTCATAAGCCCTCTGTGGGTCTTACCATAGTACGATTTATCACATTTGATGCATGGCATCCTATATACAACGCTTAGGTCGTTAGTTGTTTGTGTCGTTATTAGATCTTCAAGTTTCTTTCTTGCTTCGCTGATTATTTCTAGTCTTGGTCGTGTTGTGATTGTGAGAAATCGGAACCTGGTACAAGGTACCTAGTTTCTTTCTTGGCCACTTTTTCTTTTCGTTGCCTGATAATTTTTGGTGGTCAAGAAACTAGATACCTTGTCGTACCAGGCTCCGATTTTTCACAATCACTGGGGGATGCAATATATCCCTCGGCTCGTCCACATTTCAATTTCCAACGGATGCCTCCTTCGAGCGACTCTCAGTCTCGTTTGCGATGGTATGGAATTAAAAGTGATATGTGGTTGAAAAATATATTAATTGATCACTGGGAACCATTCAGTGTGTATGTATATGTATATATATATATATATATATATATATATATATATATATATATATATATATATATATATATATATTTTTTTTTTTTTTTTTTTTTTTTTTTAGCGCAGGAGTTTCTTGAGACATACAATTTATTTCAAAGGTTACACAAGGGTAAAACGGTTGAAAAAAGCTGCTCCAGGCCCTCTCCCTGACGCCTGCCAGGAGCTCATCGTTGTCCAGCGAGGTGTCCAAGCTCTGGACAAAATAAAGATCGTCGCTGGATTCTTGTACATCCAGCGACGATTCCCTAAAAGTGTCTTCTTCTTCCTCATAGTCCGGAACCTGCCTCGAGGTTGCGGGCTGAGGAAGAACGTGGTGGAGGGAGACATAAATATATATATATATATACATATATATATATATATATATATATATATATATATATATATATATATATATTTTTTTTTTTTTTTTTTTTTTTTAATTAGTCCCTGCGGAGCTAGCCGATTCAAGTATTGTCTTTAATTCTATGGCAATAATATATTTCCTTTTTTATTTATTTATCTTCAATTTATCTATTTGTATAAAAGGTCAGTCAAGGCCTTCCGGCATTAATAAAATGCTGGAAGGTGGCCTTGACTGACCTTTTATACAAATCAATAGGGAATCAGGTCACAAGACATGTCCTTGTTCCCTAATCACAACCATTGCTGAATTTATCCCAATTACGTCAAAGAACGTAAATACAAACCACAAATCACGAAACGAAACGCCATCAATCATTTGCGTCATAATGGATGACGTCACTGAACACGTGACTTTGTGCTGATCACCCGACCCGGCATAATTATAATGCACCACGGTGATTGCCTGCGCTGCTTCCATCATAATTATCAACTAATCATGTGATAGTAAAAGTTGTGATCTATTGTGAAAGATTATGTATAATTATACACCACAGGAGATTATCCGCGGGAATTAAGTCATAATTACATCACAATTATCAACTAATCCCATGAAAGTACCAGTTGGCATTATTTGACAAAAATTGTGTATAATTATACACCACAGGAGATTGCTCGCGAGCCTTACGTCATTATTACGTCATAATGGTCAACTAATCCCGTGCAAGTATTAAGTACCATCTATTGAAAAAAACAATAATAATAATAATAAAAAGTAAGAATCATTCTGTAATAAAACGCTCTGGTACAAATACGTACCATCCGTCCCAAGGTAAGATTAAATGCCATATTACAAAGGATTACAAAGAATATGCCGACAGTAGAGCTTTTGTCCTCAACTAGGTCGGGGGCAAAACAAAAAATTATACATACATATACCAAGGCTTTTTTCCCCTTACAAGGGAGGTAGCCAAAAAGGGAAAGGCATAAAATCATTTCCACCCATTTCATCCCTGAATACACTCCACACCCCTCCACCCTCCCTCTTATCTGAGCACCTCCTGGATGACGGGTCATCCCTGCACCTTGTCCACTGCCCTGGGTCAGAAGCAGTGTCGCAAGACACAGCACATCCACAGCAAGGCCGCTTCATTAAATCGGCGACCCCCACTCTCCGTCCCCCCATTGCATAAAAGAAGAGGGGGGATGCCGATTTAATGAAGCGGCCTTGCTGTGGATGTGCTGTGTCTTGCGACACTGCTTTTGATGTTACCTTTACCCATCCTGAACTAGATCCCATATGATGTCAAAACATATTTACCATGGCTTGACTAGATGGTATCACATGTTAATGGTTTAAATTCTGTGGGGATATAAACTATTGCGTACTATATGTTTTTATGTGTGTACTTATGATTTTTGTTGTTGTACGAGTAAGAGTTCGGGATTGTATAGAGATAGAACTACCTGTAGCTTTACACGAAGGTAACCTGGGCTATGGTGCCAAGGGATTTGTTGCGGTGAATGAAGCCCAGCTTGGTTCGTTGGCTTTATTGTGGTATGTTGCGAGCGTCGACCTCTGGGTCGGTCGCTCACAGGGTCGACCTGACCGCGAGGCCTAGCTGCGTGGCACAGAGGACTGGGCCCTGCTTACAAGACCAGGCTGTTTATACACACAGTCGGCGTTCCCAAAAGTAGCGAGGGACACCTCACATAATCATGGTTCGACAGAATCGACGTTGTGCTTTCATGAGGCACAGGCACCTGTAATACAGGAGTAATATGGACTTAATCTACAAATTAGTAATATGAAGCCGAAGGCCAGATAGTTTTACACAACATATAAATTCCTTAACAGCACACATGTTGCCACGGTGATACATGTGGTGGTGTTAGGGACACCACACTACCGACCTTTAGCTGTTCGTTGTTTCCGAGCGTCTGTCTACTTTCTCCTAACCTTAGGGATACTTCGTTAATGCTATAGGCTCCTCCTTTAGGGATGGGCTTATAGTATTTGAGGTCATTCATTGGTCCTTGGTACAAGTCTAATCTATTCTCGACCAATCGCCAAGGTCGTATTAAGTTTTTACGTATCATGCTTACGTCTGGAATTAAATTATAATGGTTACATTACTGTCCGATACAACACGTGGTAGTCACTTCTTGGGAGGCCCTCTCCAGTCTCCACTATTTTGTTTCGTCCGACGGGGCAGGGCGGGCAGGGTCGGGCGAATCAAATTGTTGGCGAGAGCTCATACGGGCAAATTGCCATCGACAAACAAATCCAAGATCCTCGTTGCGGAGGAAATGGGTAACCTGGCTGATTCGGGACTCACGATAGATGGAGGAAACAAACTTATTATCGCGAAGGGAGATAACGTCTACATGGTACCAGTAAAAATGACCCAGAGTGTGAAGAGGGCGGCGTCTAGAACAAAATATTCGGCGCGTAGGCAAGAACTGGTTTACTAATAGGGTGGTAGACAAATGGAATAAACTGAGTAACCAGGTAGTAAGCGGTGAAACTATCAGTTGTTTTAAGAAACGATTAGACAACTTTATGGATGGGGATGACAGGTGGTGATGGATACGGAGCTGTCTAGTGTAGGCCTTATGGTCTCTTGCAGTCTCCTTCATCCTTATGTAAGAAACGGGAGACTGTGACTCCTCGAAGTATGAGATCTCTTCATGCGACGCCAGGACATCGACCGAAGAGGGAAAGGGACAGGACGTCATTGGTATGCGTGACCCTCTCACGTAAACGGACGAATAAAAGGGTCGTTGTTCGAGAGGCGTGGCTGATGGATAGGGCATCACCGTGTCACGCTACACCGAGCTGTGCTATATGATCTGTTTTGTACGGCACACTATGCTACAGTACACTACGCCACACCCCACGCCACATATTTCTCTTTCTATCCCTCCTTGTTATCTGTCTCTACTAAGGAGTAGTCCCGGTCCCATCTCATGACCCTTAGACCCACGATGCCCCCAAGGGATTCGCTCGAACCACCCGGGCACGTGAGTCACACAAGCGGTTCTTTGAGGAAACGTACATGCAGTGCAAGCTCCATACATTCAATCCTGGTTAAATCAGCGGCATAAGAACGGACACTGTCGGCTTCCACGATGACCAAGTACATCCGCACCTCGGCCGGCGGCGTCGGGACGATCGTTTCTTTGGGAAGCGCACGTGCAGTATCAACTCCATACATTCCATCCTGGTTAGGTCAGCGGGCTGAGAACATATTGCGTCTGACTTCCCAGGCATCGGGATGAACGTTTCTTTGAGGAGCACACGTGCAGTATCAACTCCATACATTCCATCCTGGTTAGGTCAGCGGGCTGAGAACATATTGCGTCTGACTTCCCAGGCATCGACACTTCGCCCTCGAACCAATTAAGGGCGCGGGCCATAACCTGACCCGGTATGTTAGCTGGACGGAATCGCTGAGGATGCAGATCACACCAAAGCATTTATTGGATGAGGATAAGAAGAATAAATATTCCCACGTAACCCAACGGGTACACATTAATCCCAGTCTCCTGCCCATACCTCCAAAGCCACGACACAACGAAATAAATATCCCTGATCGCCCGGTGGCAAAAGCCCTCTTTTATACACTACTATCTTTTCATTTTCTTACATTCTTCCCCTCCCACAAAAACCGATCCCGTGCGAGCGAGTGGTCTTACCGAGCTAATGCATAATCCATCAAAGCATCACGCTGCGAGCTTAGCTTGCTGCCTCCGTCGCCTTCTCCTCAACCTCCCCCGCTAGCACACCGTCTTTGAACACGACTTAAAACGCATAGTCGTCATCTACCTCGCCGTCTCCCCAACCCCTTTCTCGAAACCAGATCGAGCCATATCATCTTCCTGGTACCCAACTTTCAACCTAAACTTTGTTTTCCTCAGAAGTGTTTGCCTTCCCGACAAAATCCATACCTCCCTCTACTTCTTTCCCTTCCCCAACCATATTATCTCTACCTCTACCCCTCCTGACATCTCTCTCTTCTCTTAACAGCGACGAGATAGCATTATAATTTTGTGTCTACCTCGAGATCATCATCCTTCTCCAATTACTTTTTTTGAATTACGACCATCAAAGTTAATCCAAGTGTCACACACATACACATTCCCCCGCTTCCTTCCCCTAGCCGATCCTCTGAGTTTCCTCCCGTCTTACACCTTCCCCCTCCTCCCTGCCCCTTTGTAATTACATACAATAAAAATCACCAGGGGATCTGCCTTCGTGGACACTTGTCAGTCGAATCTTCAGCCTTTCTGGACGGTGAATATCACTTGTCTGAGGACTTGGTTACAAGTGTCACGAATCTAGGCTCTGTATTTGAGTTGATACGTCGAATCGAGACTTAGGATCCGAGTAGTTCCTACAATCCAGAATTTTAGATTCAAAACGTAGCCTCGTTTTGGACATCCTTTCTCTACACGGGGATAAGTAAAGACAATAAAAATACAAACAAGGAATTATATTTGAGCACAGTACAAAATATAAAAAAAGTATCTCTTACCAAATGGTGAGCGAGAATAGAGTGCGGGCGCAGGAACGGGAGTGGGCCTAAGGACCACTGCTCCCTTTCTTATATACACAGGCCGCGTGACACCGGTGCCATGGCACAGGTGCCGACGCGTACTTAACTAACTTATCTTATTTCTACTTGCCCAACTTCACATCTTTCACCATCTTCTTTATTTCTGTGTGGAGAGGGCTCACAAAAAGTTTCTAACTAATATCTTAATTCTACACTACACTGTGAGCAGATATATGTTGGCTCTTACGTTGCCGCCTGGTTTTGGCGAGCGTGCCCCTTAACCTCGGTCGGTGGGGGCACCGATTTTGTACTCCTCCGCTGCAGGTCCATTGGCACCTTCGCGCGCACTTATAGTCACTAGCGTCTTTGCGCACAAGGGGCCATTGTTTCTTTTGGATCCGGGCTCCTTCGCTACAGGTCCGTGAGTACCCTTATACTCATTAATCACCGTAGGAGGGTCACACTTCCACAAGGGTTGTTTCTGTTGCGTCCCAGGGTTGTGCCGCTCCAAGTATGGGCCCGTGGCATGTAGGGCACGGCGGGGAGGTGCGTAGCAACATGCGTAGCACGATACTCTCATGGTCGAGGTACCGTAAACATGATCACATGACCATGACACAAGGCTTTATCATATTTGTTCTTTTATTACCTGTCACGAGGTTTTGAACAGATTCGTGTTAGAAGTGGTGACTTTTCGACCGACAAGTCCATGCGCTAACGCTTAACATTGTATAAAATTTTCCCGCAATATCCAGAATCATAAGGCGGTGGTGAAAAGTAGAAGCATTCCACATGAATTTGTCCGTCTTGTTCTGTAGTCGTTCACGGTAGTCGCTGCTATGCGTGTTATAGTGGACTTCCTCCACTGTAATGTGAGGGAATAGAAAGCGACGAGGTGCTCGGCTCGGTTCCACATCAAAGGAATGATTGTAACCTAAATGAGATGGTAGGCAGTTTGTAACGTAAATGAGATGGCAAAGATTTTTTTTTTCAGAGTTCTTCTCCATTTCTTGTAACTTCTACTTTTCCTCTACCTCTCACTTATTAAATCTCCTGTTTGTTTTTCTCATTCGCCTCCCCTTCCTCCTCCTCCTCCTCCTCTCTCTCTCTTTTCTCCCCTTTTCTTCACATTCCATCTCTTTTTACTCCTTTTCCTTTCTTCTGCAATTTGTTCTCCCTCTCCCCGGCTTTCCCCCTTCTACTTATTGTCAGTGAACCCCTTTATAGCATAGTTATTGTTGTCGCCTTATTACCCCCATTCATTTCCATGCTTGCTTCTCCACCATGTTCTTCCGTTTTCTGTGTTTCGTCTTTGCGCGTATTCATCCTCCAGGTCTTCAGCCCTCTTGCCACTGACGATACCTACAGATATCTCTCCACTGACGGGCTCGATGGAGGACAAGAAGGGGTACTGGTCGTTGTCGGACCCGCCCATAACTAAAATTTGCGTAAATCAGATTTTTTTAAACATCATTTGGTCAATGGAGTTGGTGCCATAGGAGTCGCCCTCACTTCTTTCCCAATGTTTATTCTGCGTCTTTTCTTTCTCACCAACATCTTTAATACTTACGTTTATTCTGTTATTCTCTGCCTTTTGGTCTCCCATTCTCTTTACCTTCCTTCTCTTCCACCTCTTTCCCTTCATTCTGTTCTTTCGTCCCCTCCTATCTCCCCTCTCCTCTTTGTCTATCCTCCTTAGTACGCGGCATTCCACCGCCGCAGGCCGCGTCCGCTCTTCCTACCATAAGCTTCCTTCACCACAATCTTCATATATAATATCTGCCATCAACATATAATTATGTTTCCGATATCGATATACAGTTGGCAAAAGGTCCGCGTGGGTCAGGAGATCAAGAAATGTGACTCATATGGTTTTAGTATTAGTGTAGTCAGTGAACACGTTATGCAATGGAAACTTAAATGTATCTATATACACTGTTCATTTCACCCCACCCTTCTCTAGCATGGTTAAACAGGTTGTTCCCTTTTCGATACTTCCAGCGTGCCGACCATACCCCTGAGGTGATCAAGAAACCTTTCGTTATCATTTGTAGTTCTGAACAATTATTGTAAGTCAAAGAATATAAATTAAGATGAGAAAAAAAAATCATCTTTAATTTCCCTTGCTCATGTCGAGAGACGGAGAGTGAAGGAGTGAGTGAGGAGAATGATAAGCGGGGGGAAGGGGAATGCAGGGGGGGGGGAAGGGGACAGGGAGGGAGTAGAGAATTAAAGGGAGGAGTAGAGGCCGAAACTTTCCGTGACGAGTTGGCATCCATAGTTCCCCCCTACGATCTGTGGACGAGTAAACAATCCGACCGTTAAAACGCCATCATGGCAAAAGCAAATACAAACACACACTATAAGCCCTCCCACACCCCCACACTTCTATCTCTCATATCAACGTCAATCTCCCAACCGACGCGTAAGACGGCGTGCGTACCTCCCGCCTCCCAACCCACCACCAACACCCATCCAGCGGCGTTAGGAGCCCCCACACACCCCCGCCCCCCTGCAGGAGGAGGCAAGGTCGATACGCGTCGGTTTGCGCTGGGCTCCAAGCCCAAGTGGATTCCCTTTCCTGCAGGGCTTCGTGTTAGCGTTACCAGCGTCCCATGGACCCACCCAATACCTGCCATGACGTCATCTGTCCTGCGACAGTTGGTCTGCAAGGTGGTGTCCTTACTGGGCTTTGAGAACGAGTTCTATCCACTCAAACTAAATGCGCTTGTGCGAGTGAGGGGGGAGGCGGAGTGGGGGAAAGGAAGAGGAGGGGGGGAGGGAAAAGGGGGAGAGGGGGATCAGCTGGCTGTCAGGCAGGCGTTTTCAACCATACCGAGACCAACTCGCTACATTTCCTTACATCGCAGATAACATACTATATAACCAACGACTAGCTATTTCAACAATCACAAATTCACATTAGTCAATAAAAACAAATTAAAATAAAAAATATTGGAGTGCCCTTGAACAGTAGGCTTATCACAGTTATAAAAAAAATCAAATATGATAACCTATCGAGTCTCCTTGATATACACAAAAATCACTACCACTAATTTATATTGAAGATGCACTGCACACACACACACACACACAATGTTACCCATAGATCGGTCATACGAGCACTGAGCTCTCATCCGGGAGGTTAATAAATGTCGATCACGAGTTCAACACGTGACCCAAGACCTCAAACTCACCATGACCCTATCAAGGACGGTAACCCGATTCTAACCGTCTGGTTTGACCACAACAAACACACCTTCACGTTCTTATCAGTGTTTATATTTTTGTGTTGACACGCGGGACCAGACCTTTAATAGCCGCGTCAGTGTATTCTACAAGTGCGTCGTAGTAAGAAGTGTTACTCCTTCGGTTATGGAGATCAAATGAACATTATGGGTCTGTAACCATCGCCGTGGGTCTAGCATCTTTTTTATATACTTATCTATTTTTACCTAAAATGCAAAGTTGAAGCCTATACTACCCTCACTGTTCTAAAGTCAAGTAAAATTAAAATAGGCCTCAATAAGTCATTACACCCGCGTTGTACGCTACTGGCATACGCTATCGTGTGGGAATACACATATCGTATTTGGAACGTTAGTAAATACACTTCAGTTGTACTGGGGGTTATGTATCTGGAAAATAACATACATAAAAGCATTGCAAACAGTAATCATTGCACTTGGATTGCAAGTTTTGAGAAGGACTAGGGAGCGAGAGATAAGGGGTAGATACTAGAGGAAACAGAAAATGTACGGGTGGAACGGAACAAGCGTGTAGTGCCGCCCGCGAGCATGTTACTGCCCAGCCCAGCAGAGCCTCGGATGCACCCCCCCACCCCACCCCATCCCCGAACCCCCTCGCGATGCTTGGGGGTGGGGGGGAAGGGGATACGGCGGGGGGTTGGGAGGAACCTGCTAGGCTGCTCGTGCATACATGCACGTAGTCACCAGTGGCCGAAGACAAAGGGGGGGTTAACGGAAACAGCGACAACTTTAACAGAAGAAGAATCAGAATCTCTGTTAACAGAAAGAGTAGCGAGGGAATGGAAAAGAAGCCATGGGGGAAGAAGTGGACAATGAATGTGTGGATTAAATGTGAAGGTGAACAGGCAACACCGAGAGGGATGAGGGAGGGTGAGGAAGTTGTGGGGGGACATACCGTCGCAGATGATGAAGGAACAAGAAACAAGAGGGGTTGAGAGGCCAGTTGAATGTCCTTTTTCCAATGTTTCAGTTGTGGACCAAGGAAGTAGAATGAAGGGGCGAGTTTGGCGACATGTGCAACGTAATTTGGCGAAACTGGAAGTTGCCGAAAGAAACAATGAATCGAAAGTAATAAGATGTTTATGACGATAAACCACAATCACCTCCATACAAACGAGATTATACAATGTCTTTTGCATTTATAACGAAACCACTGTAGATCCGATGAATACAGAAATACGCCTAAAACAACGACGAAGACCATAACAAAATAGATTCAGTGTCGAATATCAACGACACTGACAGTGACTACAACAGTGGGAAAAAAAATAGAATATGAGCACAAGGTCAAAGGCGCCTAAGACTTCCTGCCCCAAAACTACGACTCAACATCCAAGACATTCGGAGATGTTGTGTGAAACCGACGACGGCACGTATACATCGTTGAATACATCATAGAGGCAGACTCGAAGTCAGGCTGGGCAAGAGGCCCAGACACGACGCTGTGAAGGAGAAACTGCGCGAGGCAACCTCACCTCCCCCAACTCCAACCCCCGTCCCACGTTCCCCCTGCCACTCCCCGCAGCCTTTCCGCTGTCCTCTCCCACCACAGTCCGCTCTCAGAAGTGAGGCGAGGGCAACTTTGCTACCATTTCCCTCGAGAAGTTTCCTGATATCTACGTCAAACTGCCGTTGATCTTAATTATACCGATATCGTTAATGCACACGAAAGAAAACGCTGATTCGTGTAGATGAAAATGCAGCTGGAAGTACTGATAATGAAGCAGGCTGATTAAAATCTCATACAGTGGTTGTGTATCAAAACCCCTTTCCATGTTATTGGCCAATCGGAATCTACCACATAACAAAAGCCCCTGCCAAATTCTCTACCTCTCGTTTCCATTTCCCACTGTCCTAATTAGTCATATACAGTATGTAAGAAAGAATAACAGCATACATGTGGTAATTTACTTTAAAACTGATATCTTAAAACCAAATATTCTTCATTACATATTGGTAATTTTTCCTTGACTATGCGAGCCAACAGTAACTGTGACTTACTTATACCAACCTAGCCTACAAAGACTCCTTCCCATCAAGTTGCCGTGTCAAAAGGCACACATGGTCCATTTCGTGCACCACAAAAACCAGTTAGCATCCGCTCCCATCTTAGCGCCCAAGGAGTCGCCCCTTCAACCTCACAACACCTAACCACATGTCAGATCAAGTACGGAGGTCTTGGCAGAACAGACTTTGTCCACATGTCGAAACAGACCGCACCGCCCGCGGGGTGAACTTTGTTTTGTCGGTGTCTTACTTTTTCCATTGGTCGTCTTCGTTTACACAAACTACTCGTATTTCTCACGGTTTTGCGAATGAACGCATGTATATATATATATATATATATATATATAATATATATATATATATATATATATATATATATTGGGGGCTTCTGCAAGGGTATATTAATTCCCTCGGGGGAATAAAATCGTCTGGTAGTCGAACTTATGTACACCCCCAAAAAACGAGCACACTAAACACCATACCATCAAAACACACGCAAAAAATATTTTTCTTCTTTTTCATTTCTCCCCTTTTATACGGATATATTGGGAGCTGTAGGGTTCATTGGCTGCCCTTCCCATTGGCCGAATAATTAAAAGTGAAGAGAGAATAGCCGAGTATGGGATCGATGACTGCGTTCGGTTCACCGCGACTTCCACAGATCACCCTTCCAAAGTTCGCGTTCTGACGCCACGTACGGACTTGCAGCCTTCACATACTTCCCGGTCTTTGCCGAGCAATCGGGTATGACTATGGTTTCAACAAACGTGAGTCGAAAGCTTACTGACTGAAACCATGCATGTTAATATTGGTGACTGAATTAAACTAAATTAATCGACCAATCAGCCATTGAGTACACTGCTGAACAAAAGCCTCACTCAACCTCTTCCACGAGTCGTACAACTGTGTCAGCCTCTGTTACACATTCCTCCATAATCTACTTTCTTTGTTTTCCCTTGTTTCCCATCTCGAGGCGTCCAGTCATTCCAAGTTCCAGCATCCTTTCTGGACACCTTTTTTTTTACCTAATACCACACCCTCTTTACCGCCTCCGCAATATTTTCCACTCCATTCTGCTATCTTATCCAATTTCCCCTCTTCCAATTTGTCAGCGTTATTCCCACCTTCGATCATTCTGTTCCTCGCTGTCTCAATTTTATGTTCATCACCTTAATTACTTTCCACTTCCAAAGATTACACCTGCGGTTAGGTCCAAGTACTGTACATGTACTTGGACTTCAGTGCAGATTTTCAAGTACTTGCACAAGTTTTAAATTTAATGGTACCAGTACTTAGACCCAAAGTACTTGAAAAATACAAAGTGCATTGTATTACATCAAAAGTTATACACTGTATACAGCACAAACAAGTATATTGTATTACATCAAAAGTTGTATACTGTATACAAATTCTAGCGGACTGTAGAATGACACTACTGGGTAAATGCACTTACACTGTTATTTTTAGTTATAAAACTACTAGGTATATTATTGATAAAGAACAATGGACAAGTTTTAATGCACTGCATTTCTTTTATCACTGACATGCATTTGCAGCTTAGGGAATATTACCTATTCATAAAGTACATGTTCTTATTTTGCAATTCTGTGATAAAAACACTGACTTGCTGAAATAAAGGTAAAATTTCCATTTACTTTTCTATATCAAATCCCACTTTTTAAATATGTACTCATCAATGTGTATGTACGAAAATTACTCATTTTCGTGTTTTACAGATCTTCGACAGGATTTTTATCACCCAAATTACTTGTTCTTAATTACAGTGACATGTACTTGGGAAAAGCGTATAGCAAAATGAATGTACTTGTACTTGAAAATATCCAGGTACTTGGACTTACGTACATTCGCCTGTATTTGTACCAATCCTAGTATACACACCTTGTAAACTCTGCGTTTCAGATGTATAGACAGTCTTTCATGATAATAATGTATTTACCAAACATCTCCAACCATTCGTAATATGTATTTTCATCCCTTCAACTTCTACAGGGTAACTTTCTCGATCCTGATTATGTTCTTTATGTTAATGTAGTCGAATTACACCCATGATTTTCTCGTAAATGTCCTGTAGAACCTCTACAACATGTCTGCTTGCACCCCGTTTGTGCAGTTGAGAAGCACCGTTTATTCTACTAGGACAAAGCCTTTTCGTAGTCTACAAATGAACGTGAATGTTTACTGAACTCTGTCGTTTCTACGATCTGCCAATTCATTCTCTGCGAACTCTCTACACTGGAGTATCCGCTTCATAGGGCTACCTATTCTTCTGATTCGCTTCCATCTGGTGGATAATCCACGCTTTAGCAGGAGCAATCTGACTCAAGATCGAAAGATTAATACCCGTAAAAAATTCTACAGATGTATTAATGCATTATGTAAATGGTAAATAGCCCACCTCTCCTATTAATCATAGTTGCCAACAGGGCTATTAGGTTAATTTCTGTAACATCCCCCCCCCCCCACCTACCCAACGATAGAATCGGGGTTATTTTGGTAGAAGTTCCAAAGAAGAAGAAGGTTACATTTTTCAGGATGGTTCAAGCAAGGCTGACGTTCCGGGCACAACCCCCCTTCATGCATCTCGACCCCAACTTTCTGGAAGTCTTCGAAGGAACACCCAAATCGAACCTCTCCTCGAAGCTACGAGTAGAACATTCGAGTGAGTGAACGACAGGATACCGATGTGCGAACAGTTCATACAACGGTCGAACACAGCACTCGCCCGGTCCCTCTTCCATCCATGGCCCAATAACTTTAAAGCTATTGGACCAGGAACCTCCTCTCCATCTCTCTCGATTCCTCTCCTCCCGCTTCCCCCCCACCATCCAGAGCCCCCCCCTATCCCCCTTTTCCTGCTCCCGCGAGCATTAACCCCCCCGCATCCCCCTCCAAGTAATCTTTTCCCCATTACCCGGACAAAGACGTCCCACCAACTCCCACTTTCACACAATACACTCCCTTCCAACTCGCCTAGCATCATCATTCCTGCCTCAACTCTGTAACTCAATCCAACAGCAATATCCCCAAGTCCTCAAGGTCACAACCATCCCCATTTTTGGGCCCCCAAAGCCCGTCCTATGAACCCTATCTTACATACCGACAGACATATCCCTCCCGTCCACCACGGCACTAACCCCCTTGCGCGTGCCACACCTAAATTGAGCCAATTGTGACGTCATACAAGGCTTCGGCCTGGTGTTCTGCACATGTGAAAGCAAGAAAGAATAGAGGAGGATATACATGGAACAGGAGGGGGGGGACAAGGGATTGGAGAGGTGAGGTGGGGTGGCAAGAGAGAGCGAATATAAACTTTCGAGATCGCAACATGCAAACACAAACTGACTGGAGAGGGGAATGATTAATGAAATGTTCAATATTTCATCGCATACACATGTGTACCCTTGCTATACAACAACGTCACAAGAACACTCTGGCAACTTCTGTAGTTGCTGCTGTCTACTCGAACACATTTGACACCTTGTTTACATTATCTTTCAAAATCTTAGTTCCTAAACAATGAGTGTCCTAAATCAAAGTCACAAACATGGAAATTTCGTTGAAAGTAAGGCTGAGTTAGACTCCGAAAGGCTCGAAGTAGTTTCCCGCAGTGGCATGGTGTGGGCGCTTAAGTCATGCGATCGCGCATGACACATATAATCTCGCACGCCATATTATTCTAAAACCCAATGCTTGGGCTCCGTGGTGAGTTAGTGGTTGATAGGAGGACGAACGAACCTTATACCTATATACACGATATCCAAGAATGGCGTTACTGCTGGGTCAGGTTGATGCTAACGAATTTTGAGTATATCGAGCCAGTCCCGGGGCGAACCTCAATAGGGCTCACCATGTGGGCGCCTGGAACTTTCTTTTCCCCGACAAATAAACTGGAATACCTCATAAATAATCCCATTACAAAGTGGCTCAAGGCCGGTGCACCAATGCGGGCCTTCTTGACCATGCTAGACCTCCTGAACCCAAAGCGCCAATTACCCACATTCACCACTACCCTTCATTTTCAAACAGACATTTCTTCACCTCCCACAAAATCCGATGCTGTGAAACCAGGCGGTCCTTTCCAGACAGCCTGAGGCTATAGTGGGTGTTTCCAAGGTGACGAGACTGGTCGGGCCACGTACTTTTTCTTCGACTAAAATTCGCTTCCTTTCTTTCTCTTATACTACATTTTCTCATTTCAGTTTACCTCCCACTTAAGTTTTTTTTTTTTTTCGTTTTTCAACCTTTCTCTACCACTACACCTCCTATTTTCTCAACTTTTGGTGATTTTAATCGCAGGCGTCGGCGCCGCCGTCCAAGTTCCCTGCCCATTTCTCCCCGAGCCACCACCATCAATCGCCCCTTAGTCGCCCATGCAAAAAGCGCTTATTGGCAATAGCCCTCTTTTACACACTACTATCTTTTAATTTTCTTACATTCTTCCCCTCCCATACAAACCAATTCCGAGCGAGCGGGTGGTCTTTCCTAGGTGGTCCATAGCCCATATTTGAGGGGAGGGTTGCTGTAAGCACAACCCGAGATACTCCCGTTAATAAACTTATAATATGGTCAGATGAAACGCACATTGGGCCCAGTCTTTCTCATTGTGGTATATGCTCCTGAGGCAAATGAACTTCCAATTATAGTCTAAGTCAAGCTTGACTATAAGACCCGTGGCCCCCACTAAACACATTTGTTGTAAGCGACTTCAATGCGGTTACTGAAATCAGCAGAAGTGTAAATGAAGCATCTCGGCTACCTTAACCTTTACAAGACTCCTTTTAGGCGTCGCCACCTGTCAGTATGAGAGACCGCCAACTTCCCCTGTTGTCGAAGATCCTGTTTTGACGTACTTCTTGTTCAAGCGTTGTGCCCCGTCGGCGTAGCCCATCGTCAATATTCATTATCCATCTCTTTCTGGGTCGTCCAACGTGTCGCTTGCCGGTTGGTGTCCAATAAAACCATCTCTATGGGGTCCTCTCCTGATCCATTCGTTCAACATGTCCAAACCATCTCGGTTAATCGAAATAAACACGATGTGAGAACGGAGACTTTAATAGTAAGACGTTTAGCTGGTTACAGATTTTTCAAGTACATAGTCGTAATGTTGTTGTTCAAGATTTGGTAGACAACTGGTTACACAAGGGCCTTACTCCCTTCGGAGGCCCGTAAGTGTGATTCACCTTGGTCTTTGGATCACGGGTTGGACTCGTGATCGATAGCTATTTCCCTCCCGGAAGAGAGCCCAGAGCTCGTGTGACCGATCTATGGGTAATGTTGTGACCTTACACGCACACACACACCCAACTCCCCGCCAACGAGAGTTGGAGTAACGACTCGAAGCGCAGCAATACTGAAATAATTTCAGCCCTGGGCAGGATTCGAACCCGGACCGCCGTAGTGACAGCCCGGGACTCCAACCGCGCCAAGAATGTGGTCTGTTGAGCTGAAATATGATCAGCTATGTTAATGTTCCATAACTACCTATACCTTCGGTTATGTAAAATCCTACGTCACTTCCAGTCTTCCAGGTCCGTGGCGTTGAGCTGTTTTCCTCCTCTCAGGGCCATTGTGTTATTGCACTCCAGGAAGTAGTGAAGGAGGGGTTTCGAGCTGGTCATACCGCGGTATTCGCAGTCTCTTTCCTCCTGTCTGACAACTTTCCGGAAGCAATTGTATCCATCCTGAGTCTGTGAACGATGACAGCGAGTCTTCTGTCAGTAATTGTGGCGGCAGGGTGGGTGGTGGCCTTCTCGTACCACTTGACGCTTGCTGATGCCGAACCAACAGATCTTTTGTGGTTTGCTACACTTTGGCTCGTTGTGAATAATCCCTGGCCCGGTTTTTGACCAGTGCAGTTGATGTACTGGATTTTGATGTCTACTTAAGGGTGGTGGCATGCTGTCTTGGCCAGCTCACCTTCCCGTTCGATTCCGTGGACTTCGATGTGGCTCGATATCCAATTCATGGTGACGAGGCGGTTCTGTCTCGTGCAGTTGTAGAAGGTAGAGGATTTTGGTTATGATGTTCACACTGGTAGGTATATCCTTTTTCTGGAGTGCTTGTGTCACCGCCAGAGTCCGTGTGGACGACAGTAGTGGGAAAAGTGCCAAGGTGGACCCCAGCAACAATGAATATGTTCATACGTACGTCTGGGTAATGTGTGCGCATACGTGTGAGAGGAGTAGGGAAGAGGCCAAACGCAGAGTATGGGAGTCCAATATAACGTTATTTCTGAAGAAGCCCTGCTGGGCGAAACGTAAAATATATTGGACTCCCATACTCTGCGTTTGGCCTCTTCCCTACATAGCTGTTGCAGTCATTGCTGCTTTTACTCCACTCGTGTGAGAGGAGCTTGTGACGTCATACGCTGATGACGTTGAGGGTTTTTGAGTGGCTGTATGAGCAAATGTGGTTTGATTAGTGTATAGTTGTATAAAGGGAGGAGTTTGTGTATACTGAGACTTGTGTATATGGGTGTGGTCTGTAGGTATGTAAAAAGTTAAGAGTTGATGATTGACGCTGATTGGACCAAAGAATGACTTTGGAGATGTAGGTAGGGCGTAAAAACTGTGTTTGGTGTCGTCTATAGGTATGTAAAATATTTCCTGATGAGGGCTACAGTTGATAGCCGAAACATAGGATTATTCTTTATTCGAAGTTTATTCTTTCTCCGACTGTGGGTTCCTGTGTGTCATTTACAAATGTGCTACTAAATTTCTATTTAGATATTGAGAGGAGTTGATGTTTGAGGTTTGATTGTCTATAGAATGACGTCGAAATGTATGCTGGTAGGTGCGGCAAAGTGCAATGGTTTCAATGTGTTACGCATGCCTTATTTTTCCTTCTTTTGAGACTTGTGTATATGAGTGTGGTCTATAGGTATGTAAAAATTTGAGAGTTGATGATTGACGTTGATTGGGCCATAGAATCACTTTGGAGATGTTTGTCAAGCGTAAAAAATTGTGTTTTGCGAGGGTAGACCGTAGGACTAAGTCTCCGCATTCCAAATTCTTTCATCATATTTTTCAATCATTAACTTGGTACAATGTATGGAAATGTAACAGCGGGATCCACTGCAGGTTTAAACATAGACGATCAGGACGAAGCAAAAGTGACAGTTACTAGGTCTTACTTCGACGGAGTTCTGCTTCAAGTACCGTTAAACGTTCGTGACGATCTCTGACGAGTTACCCGCCGTAGTAGCGATATGACCGCGCTAGTAAAGGACTATGGAACATAAGTTGTACATTGCAGATTTTTTTTTTTCGTCGAAATAGTCATTAGCACAGCGGAGAAAACCTGTCAACTTGTGACAATAAACAAGAAGTATATATCGTAATACCTCGAAGGCATATTTCTCGCAGCACCATTGAAGAAATAATTCAATTTTTTTTCATTGACCACTTGGGAAAGCGTTTGGGGGAACTTTTGTGGATGGTCCAAGCTTTGCTTTTCAAAAAGTTATGAGTTTTGTTATCCTGTTGAACCAATATAACTTACAACTTTACGACAATATGTACCGTATGTGATAGAAAAGCATATCAGATTTTCAAACCGAATAATGTACATATTTGTAGTGTATATCTGTCTTGCGGCAGATATTTTGATTACACAATACCTTAAAAAAAATTAAGCAACTAAAAGTACCCATGAATTATTTTCATAAATATGTCAAAATAGGAAATCTGGGTAATACTTTTAAGTGGGAAGTGTTATCTACTTTCGCTGTTATCATCTTCGATATTCAGCGCATGGACGTACAAGCTACAAGAGTGAAATTTGGACGACTTCAACCAACTCTCCAGGGACAAGTCCACCAACTTTCCCAGTCGACGCCTAAGCAAACAATGGCTCAGCGTGTCTCAGGTCAAGCCACCTCAAGCCCTGCTTGAACATCTGTGCCCAACAAAAGGAGACGGTCTTTCGACACACAATACAATCGGCGCCTATCGCCGTCGAGTTGAAGCCACAAAACCTTGTATATATACAAAGTTTTGGTGACCTTGTAAATATGTATATGTAAAATGCTTCTGGCAACCCTCCGAGATTTAAACTTCCATCCTACAGAATATTTCCACATGCCATCTTAAACGGAATTTCTATCAATGTTTATTTGTTGAAAAAAAATATATATATATTCCTGCGAGACGTGGGAATACAAATTTTCATAATTTTACAGATAATTTGTCGGTACTTGAATTGAGCATATTTGTTTTATTAAGAATTTTAAGGAAGTTTATACTAGTTTCAAGAGATCAAAAAATTATTGAGAACATATTTGTTCGTTATGTTTGTTAGATTGTAAGTCTAGGGAAATTCACGATGAACATTTCTGTTCCGAACCGCAGCAGAAAAGAGCCTATAGGTTTCAAACACTTCGGGGTAAGTGTGACACCATCAATAATAGGCTGTTTCGATTTTTAATTTATGCAAATCAATCATTAGTACTATTTTCTTTTAAATACAGTTGCGAAACATGTACCTATTAACTGCGAATTCAATTAATAGATAGGCAGGGACATATTCTTTGTAAATACATTTTATAGACCATCTAACGATGAGTTAAAGATTGAAACCTAAGTTATATCCTCTTAATATGACAGCCTTCTCGCCTAGAATATAAAAGATATTAGGTTTCGACTCTGATAAACGTTACAAGATACTCACAAATGGAACAAGAACGTCACAAAGGCAACTGTAGCCCCTCGCGAGATTGACACTTAATCTTATATATTTTTGTTTACAGTGATATCGTTCATCCAACACATTTTCATGCACAAGTGAATATATTGGATGCAATATCCGTAACATGTAACATTTTACATGTAAATATTATAATCAAACTGCCGATAATTCTACTGAAGTCAGATTACAGAAACAAATATAACATCTTTCTTGATCGTTCAAATGTAGTCTTAAGTTTAAAATTTCGTATAACCAAGATTCCTCATACAGATACTGAAACTGCAGATCTAACTGATGATGATAATATTGTTATCCCAAATGGAGCCTTTTCTAATCGGCGTCAGTCTTTATCAATAATGTACAAATAGAAAATAATTATCTTTTTAATTATGTTAGTTACATTAAACTTCTAACAAACATGTCTTCAGAAGTTATCCCTCATATGCAGCTTCAAACCCGCCTCAAACGACATGTACCTCAAATGCATAACTACTGAAGAGTTACAAAAAAATAAATCACCCACAGGCAGACTAAAACTGTGAGTAATATCCTTCGGCAGCCTACCAGAGGAACTTAAATAAGTACCTCTAAAAATAATAATAAATAAATAAATTAAATAAAATAATAATAATAATAATAATAATAGTAATAATAATAATAATAATAATAAACAAACAAATTAATAAATATAAAGTAAATAAAATATAGATATAAGTAAATAAATACACAAATAAAAAAATAAATAAATAAACAGATAAATAAATAGATGAATAAACAAATAATTAAATAAATAAAATAAATTATTCGCAACTGGAATTCAGCCCCCGATGGAGAAAAATAGGACTGAATCACAGTTCGGCGACCGATGGCGCGAGTTCCTCGCCTTTCAAAACAATCTAAGTAGTTACCGGGAACGTATGTGTTAACCGTTCCTTTCTTGTTTACAACGTATGCACTTATCCTGGCTGCCTCTAACAGTTTTTTTTTTTCAGCCGAGCGAAGCACCTATGAAGCGAAAGCGCACACATAGCCACAACATTAGCAGAGACTTACTGCTGCAGTCTGAACAGCTATACGTAAACAACAGTTTGACTCAAAACTATCTAAAGTTACCTAATATGTTTTGTATTTTCTGTGCGTGTTTCTGTTATATATGTATTATTTTTGTATGCTATTGTGCGTTAGAGTTTGTGTATGCATTTACCTAGTTGTATTTACGGGAAGGGGAGCTATGCTCGTGGTAACAGTTTTTGTATCTCGCAAGATCAAGTTGATTCTTAAATTCTTGTATTGTGTTTGCACACACTATATTTTCATCCAATTTGTGTGTGTGTGTGTGTGTGTGTGTGTGTGTGTGTGTGTGTGTGTGTGTGTGTGTGTGTGTGTGTGTGTGTGTGTGTGTGTGTGTGTCAATGAAGGACCAAATGTCAATATAGAGCAAGGTGTCAATAAAGAACAAAATTATAATGTAAGGCATGATGTTGAAACTCAAAACGTGTCAAAAAGAAATAATCACGAGTTTCTTAAAACCATGTACTTTAATGCTCGTAGTATTAGGAACAAATTCCAAGAAATCCAGACGTATGTCAAAAGCGAAAATCTCGATATGATAGGAATAACCGAGACATGGTTCAATGGTAGAAAGTTTGGAGCTGAATTTAATATTGCGGGCTTTAAACACTTTCATCAGGATAGAAAGCACAAGAAAGGTGGGCGTGTTCTTATGTACGTTAAAAACGATGTCCATGCCTGTGTTTTAGAGAAAGTGAAACAGGATGCATATGATAGTTTGTGGGCTTTAATAACTTTCACAGGATAGAAAGCACATAAAAGGTGGGGGTGTTCTTATGTACGTTAAAAACGATGTCCATGCCTGTATTTTAGAGAAAGTGAAACAGGATGCATACCATAGTTTGTGGGTACAATTAACCCACCCAAATGGACAAAAAATGAATGTAGGTGTAATATATAGGCCGAAAACATTATCATTAGCAGATGACAAACTGTTGTTTCAAGAACTGTCTAGTTTCTGCAACCGGGACTTATTGATAATGGGTGATTTCAATTTTAATGACATTGACTGGATGACCCTTGAACATGGCCATATAGGTAGTTGCTTGATAGATTTTCCCAGTGACAATTACCTAGTTCAGCATGTAAAAGAGCCCACAAGACATGGAAATTAACTTGATCTATTGATCACTAGCTGCAAAAGTATGAAAACCGATGTAGATATTGGTGAAATTATTGCAAGTAGCAATCACAACTTAGATTGAAACTGCTCAAATTTGTTTAGAATACATACTTGTGTATCTAAAATAACTGATTTCAGTAAAGCTCACTTCATAGGACTATGTTAGGAGCTTCAGCTTACAGATTGAAAGGCCAAATTAAGCAAAAGACCTGTAGATCAATTGTGGGAAATATTTTAATATACACTTACTAAGATGATTCATACTTACATCCCGTTTAAGGACAGACGCCCCAAATCAGGACTGCCCAAAATGGCTTGACAAAGAAACTGAAAAAAAGTATTGCTAAAAAAGAGACAGGCTTATAAGAAATACAAGTGCTCGGGTGCACCTAATGACTATCAAAGTTATGTAATAATACAGATTAAAAAAAAAAAAAGACAATAAAAAACGAAAACGACAATATGAAATGAATATTGTTGATAAATCCAAAGAGAACCCCAAAGAATTCTATGGTTACATTAGAGATAAAAAGGTTATTAGGAATCACATTGGCCCACTATTATCTGCTGACAGTCAACTTGAATATTCAAATGAAGGAATGTGTGATAGTTTAAACAACTATTTTAGCTCTGTATTCATAAACAAAACACCTCAAGTGAACTCCAAACTGAAACCTGTGAAAAGACTAGGATGAACTTACTACAGTAAATATAACATGAGAAAAAATTAAAATATGTATAGAAAAACTCAAAGTTAATAAAACATCAGGGCTTGACGGTTGGCATCCAAGAATCTTAAAGGAAATGAAAAATGAGATTGTTGTTCCATTAGAAATTATTTTCAAGAAATCCATCATATCCGGAGATGTCCCAAGAAATTGGAAGATAGCTAATGTTACACCCATATTAAAAAAAAAAGACAAAAATAAAGCAAATGACTATAGGCCTATAAGCTTGACTTAAATTGTAGGAAAAATTATGGAAACTATCATCAGAGATGCTATCGAACATCATTTAGAATGTAACCGTTTGTTAAATGATAACCAGCATGGATTTAGGCGGAATTTTTTTTTGTGACTCACTCGAATTCTACAACAGTCATCTCAAATTATGACAAAAGAAACAATATAGATTTAATATATCTAGACTTTGCAAAAGCTTTTGATGCCATCCCCCACAAATGACTACTTACTAAATTAACTTCACATGGAATAAGTGGTAGCCTATTAAGTTGGACTAGTGGACTAGTAATTGGTTGAATGATCAAAAACATAAGAACATAAGAATAAAGGAGACTGCAAGAGACCATAAGGCCTACACTAGGCAGCTCCGTATCCATCACCACCTGTCATCCCCATCCATAAAGTTGTCTAATCGTTTCTTAATACAACTGATAGTTTCAGCGCTTACTACATGGTTACTAAGTTTATTCCATTCATCGACCACCCTATTAGTAAACCAATTCTTGCCTATTTCCTTCTGAAATCTAAATTTGTCCAGTTTATACCCATTACTGCGAGTCCTGCCCTGTTGTTTTATTATGATGACCTTGTTTGCATCACCCTTGTTATAACCTTTGATCCACTTGAACACTTCTATTAGATCACCTCGCATTCTGTGTCTTTCCAGAGAGTGTAAGTTAAGGTGCCTAAGCCTCTCTTTGTAAGGCAAATTTCTGAGTCCATGTATCATTTTGGTCATTCTTCTCTGTACTGATTCTAGTGAATTTATGTCCATTCTGTGGAACGGAGACCAAAACTGTACAGCATAGTCAAGGATGGGTTTATCGCTAGTTTAATAATTACCTCTGCACTTCTATTCGAGCTGTTCTAAATGGCAAAACTTTTAGATGGAAAAATGTTACAAGTGTAGTTCCTCAGGGTTCAGTTCTTTGGCCACTTCTATTCTTAGTATATATAAATGATATAGACCGCAGACTAAAATCTATCGTGTCCAAATTTGCTGATGATACAAAACTGTGCAGAATGGCTAATAATCACTTAAATGAATTAGATATTCAAGATTTTGATAAACTATAGCAATGGTCTGAAAAGTGGCTAATGAAATATAACACAAGTAAATGCAAGATTATGCACATAGGTAAAAATAACAGTAAGTACGATTACAGGTTATTTGGAAATTCGTTAACAAAAGTGGATAGTGAAAAGGATCTCAGCGTAATTATCAAGAACGATCTCAAATCATCTGCAGTGTATTTCAGCATCTGAGAAAGCAAATAAGATTCTAGGACTACAAAGGCGGAGCATGCCGACAAGAGACCTTTTGGTCCATATCTAGGTCAGATGCGAAAAAAATCACAGTAATAAATTAATAAAACTATAATAATGTAAATAACAAATAAAATACATAAATAAATGCATAGGTATAGTTAAATAATAAACAGGTAAATAGTAAATAATAATGAATTGACATATAACTAATAATAAATGAAAATCAAAACAGACAAATGATAACAAAACAAAAACAAATCATGTGAAATGAATTATAATCATTACAGCATCTTGCTTAGGTGTTTATCTAAATGATTTTTAAAGCTTCGGATTGAACTACATTCCACTACCTGTGCTGGAAGTTTATTCCATTCATTAACTACACGGTTGGTGAAGTTGTTTCTACCTACTTCCAAATTGAATCTATTTCCGGACAGTTTGAGACCATTGTTTCTTGTCTGATTCTCATTCAATGTGAAAATTTTGTCACTTTTGATGTTGTCAATTCCCTTTAGAATTTTAAAGACCTGTATCAAGTCACCTCTAAGTCTACGCTTTTTTTAGGGCAAACAGATTCATATGTTTTAGTCGACTCTCATATGATTTATTTTTGATATTTGGAATCAGTTTTGTGGCTCGCCGTTGTACTTTTTCCAGTCTGACAATGTCTTTAATGAGATTCAGTGACCATACAGAAACAGCATATTCCAAATGTGGACGAACTAACGATTTATATAGCTTGTTAACGAGTGATGGACTTTTGAAATCAAAAGATCGTGCAATCATTCCTAGAATCTTATTTGCTTGGATGATTTGAGATTGTTACTGATAATTAAGCCGAGATCTTTTTCACCATCCACTTTTGTTAACAAATTTCCAAATAACTTGTAATCATACTTACTGTTATTTTTACTTGTGTTAAATTTAATTAGCCACTTTTCAGACCATTGCTGTAATTTATCTAAATCTTCTTGAATATCTAATTGATTTAAGTGATCATTTGCCATTCCACACAGTTTTGTATCATCAGCAAATTTGGAAACAGTAGATTTTAGTCCATGGTCTATATCATTCATATATACTATGTATAGAAGTGGTCCAAGAACGGGACCCTGAGGAACTCCACTTGTAATATTTTTCCAACTAGAAGTTTTTTAATTTAAAACAACTCTCTGTTTTCGATCATTCAACCAATAGTCCAACTTAATAGGCTACCACTTATTTCATGCGAAGCTAGTTTAGTAAGTAGTCTTTCATGTGGGATGGTATCAAAAGCTTTTGCAAAGTCTAGATATATTAAATCTATATTGTTTCTTTTGTCATAATTTGAGATAACTGTGTTGTAGAATTCGAGTAAGTCAGTCACACAAGAACGTTTCCATCTGAAACCATACTGGCTATCATTTATCAAATGGTTTCTTTCTAAATGAAGTTCGATAGCATCTCTGGTGATAGTTTCCATTATTTTTCCTATGATTAAAGTCAAACTTATAGGCCTATAGTTATTTGGTTTCTTTTTGTCACCTTTTTTGAATATGGGAGTAATGTTAGCTAGCTTCCATTCTCTTGGGACATCTCCGGATATGATGGATTTCTTGAAAACAATTTCTAATGGAACAACAATCTCATTTTTAATTTCCTTTAAGATTCTTAGATGCCAACCGTCAGGTCCTGGCATTTTATTAACTTTGAGTTTCTCTATACACATTTTAATTTTCATCCAAATTTGGAATATGCTGTTTCCATGTGGTCACCGAATCTCATTTAAGACATTGACAAGTAGGAAAAAGTACAATGGCAAGCCACAAAACTGATTCCAAATATCAAAAATAAATTATACGAAAATGGACACATATGAATCTGCTTTCCCTAAAAAAGCATAAGACTCAGAGGTGACTTGGTACAGGTCTCTAAGATTCGAAAGGGAATTGACATCAAAAATGAAAATTTTCACACTAAAAGACAATCCGAAAAGAAATAATGGCCCCAAACTATCAGGAAATAGATTTAATTTGGAAGTGGGTAGAAGCAACTTCGCCAACCGTGTAGTTAATGAATGGAATAAACTCCCTCTAGTGGCAGTGCAATATAATTCAGTTTGAAGCTTTAAGATTCATTTAAACAACTAAGCAAGATGCTGTAATGCCTGCCATTTGTTTTATGTTGTCTGATTATTATTATTTCCTTGATTTTTATCTATTATCTGTAAATTTATCATTATTTACTATTTACCTGTTTGTTTATTATTTAGCTATAACTGTTTATTTATTTTATTATCATTACTTAAATTATTATAATTTTTTATCTATTTATTTATCATTATCATGATTTTTTCACATCCGACCTAATTATGGACCAAAAGGTCTCCTGTCGCCATACTCCTACTTTGTAATCCTTTGTTTGTTTGTGTGTATGTGTGTCTGTGTGTGATTCACCATGGTCTTGGATCACGTGTTGGACGCGGGATCGGCAGTTATTAACCTCCAGGATGAGAGCTCAGAGCTCGTATGACCGATCTATGGGTAATACTGCGACCTTACACGCATACACACTCCCAACTCCCCGCCCACGAGAGTTGGAGTAACAACCCGCAGCGCAGCGATACTGAAATTACTTCAGACCTGGGCGGGATTCGAACCCCGACCGCCGTAGTGGCAGGCGAGAACTCTAACCACAGCGCCACGAGGTGTGTGTTTATGTGTGTGTGTATTTACCTAGTTTTACCTAGTTGTATTTTACGGGAAGGGGGGCTATACTCGTAGTGTCCCGTCTTCATATCTCATTTTATCTAAACTGTGTGTGTGTGTCCGGGTCTAACCCATGACATGTGAACCAGGGCACTGCTGTGGAGGCGAGTGCAGCGTGCGTGTGCACGTGTTTTGACTTGTGAGGCAGGTGCGGGAACAGCTGCTGCAGCCCGCACCGCTGGGAAGGCGAGTGCAGCTGTTTTATAACTTAATGACTAGGCCTAACGTCGTGCATGTGTGCGTGCGTGTTTTTGACCTGTGAGGCAGGTGTGGAACAGCTGCTGCCAAACCGCAGGGTAGGCGATTGCAGGCCTAAAAGCGTGCGTGCATGTGTATTTACCTAGCTGTATTATACGGGAATGAAGCTATGCTCGTGGTGACCCGTTTTTTAATCTTTCAGCATTATTTTTTCTTAAAATCTTGAATAGTGTTTGCACACGCTGTTTATCTAATTTATTCCAGGTATCCAGTACTCTATGTGGGAAGCTATTTTTTCAGATCTCTTCTATAGTTATCCTTTTTTAATTTCTTTTCGTGTCCTCTTGTTTTTCCATTGTCCCATTTTAAAATAATATATCATCTCTATCATGATTCTATAAATTGGCAGCAGATCTCTTCTTTTCTTTGTTCCAGAGTTGGTAGTTCCAATTTGGGCAATCTTTGTTCGTATGTTAATTTGGATTGAGTTAATAATACAATGTTTTAAATGATGAAATCGTCGTCATAAACACCTTTTCAAATCGGCGTCAGTCTTGATCATTAATGTACAAATAGAAAATAATTATCTTTTTAATTACGTCAGTTACATTAAACTTCTTACAGACATGTCTTCTGATAATGTACAAACTCTAGCGCGGATTTATTTTTATATCGAGACGATAAAGGAACAGGTATAATCAAATAACATGAAAATTCCTATTTTCAAAATTTAAACGACTTATGCTAGTTCTGTTGCCACCGACACTTTCAGTTCCTTTCTTTCCTTAATTACTGGTTTTAATTCTGTTAACTGTTTCTTCATTCACTTTCAACTTTCTTCACTTTCTTTTCATCATTGTATAATTGTAAGCCACTCATCTGTAGGCCCCATGCCTCTTTCGCCCTACTTAGTCAAGTACCACGTAGTATCAGTATGGGGTGCATTAAACGTAAATTTTCTTCTTTATTTCTTCCGAATAATATTACACTTCTACAACTTAGTTTGATTAATTACACCAAAGGACTCCCACCTGGGACCCTTGTACCTTCACCAAGCCAAATCGGCTTCGACGTTGCTATTTAATTAATCCAATAACTTTGACCGTTACAATTAGGTGGCACCCTTTAAGGACGTGACTTTACTTCCGTGCACCAATAATTTCTCTCCTCTATCCTTTTCTCCAATCAGAAAGACTGTTACACTGTCTCAAGCAATACTGCTTACGCAAGCAATCTTGTCAAGAAGCGAAGTGGCTTTAGTGTTAACAATTCATAACATCAGCACCAATATCGATACCCTAGCTTGTGTTTACAAACATTAGGCGGTGGGCGAGATTATGCAACTCTGCAACTCCGTAGCGACCACTGTTTTCAAAACATCCAAGTCGTAAAATGAATTTCTCGTCACCTAACTCTATCTAACTACTTGTCTACTTTAATCTACCAGTCTCTTATACTTAGAAAAACGTGTCATTAAAAACATCACATCAATTGGAGCTTCTCTATGTGGGCCACGAATGTGTGATATCTTTATATTGACAATTACTTACTTGACGGTGTCGATCTTCGCATAAGACTAGATTTAGCGCCGATTGTTGATTGATTGATTACAGATTATCTGGCGTCGTAACTGCCAAGGTCATAGACGCCGATTGAATTCATACTAGTCACCCAACGTAAACAAAAAGTTATCTATTGACGGATGTAAATTAATAGTGCCGAAAATCTACCCTCGCAAAGGAGGCAATAAACGCTTTGAATACATCGTTAAGAAATGGACCAATCATTACGTTTATTTAAACACATTGGCAACATCGTACGTTCTCTCCAAAGGACAAAATAGTATTATGATGGATAACTTACCTTTTAACGTTATACCTAACAAACTTTATCTAATAATTACCGATATGGCTGTTGTTTATGGCACCGTGAATAAAAACGGGCTTTATTTCCATTGTGCTTCGTTAAGTAATACACAATTACATATAAATGGACGCGGTGTATATAACACTAATTTCGATCAAATGGATTACGCCGATCTATATTCAAACACGTTGCATGCATTAGAAGCAGGTAATGATCATTTGGTTACATATGACGGGTATAATAACGGTAGCACGATAGCATTCCTGAATCCATTAAAGACGGTATAAACCCCAAATTTGCACGACAATTTGAAAATTTATATTACATTTAGTAAACCTGTTCCTAAAATGTGTATGGTTTGTGTACTTGGCGAATGCAATAGCGTATTAAAATTCGATATTGACAGAAATTTGGTGTTGGAAAGTAGGGGATGATGATGATGATGATGATGATGATGATGATGATGATGATGATAATAATAATAAACGGTTATCAAATTGTCAGAATTGCACGGTTTAAAGAGACAAAGTTTCAAAATTGCAATACAAAGGAGTATTACAATTTATATAAAAATGTAATTCTTTCTATTCAAACCAACATTTTTTTTTACTCAATGTTCTACCTCGTAAAGTAGAAATGGGGCATTGGATTGTTGTTTGTTTAATAGAAAATCATGTTTTTGATTCATTTTTATATAAAACTCGAAAATTACGGTTTACATTTACATTACACAACCAAAAAAAGTTTTTATTGTACTTATAGATTACAAAGCAGTAATTGCTTTGATTGCGATTTTTATTGCATATGGTTTATACAAAACTTAAATCATTACGGCATTAAACACATTCTCACAATTACATTTCTTAAATAACGATAAAAAGACAACCACTTTTATTTACAAGCACTTCGGTAACTATTTAACAAACTGCAGTTATTTACTTTGTCATAACAGTAATAATAAAACTGTATCTTACTGTTAGCTCATAGAAGAAAAATAGTGTAAGAAAGTTCCTTGGTTCACATTATTTGTCAAGGATATTTACTTTCATCTGTGGTATATGAAAAAAAACAAGGTCCTCACTTTCATGCGCTGATTAACATCTTTACCTCGCCAACTCGACACTCAAGCCAGAACAACTAACAAAATTACGGTTAGACTTCTTAAGCGTCGGATCATCAATTTCATTTACGAGAGCCTCTGTGAAAAGAAAATGGAGATTCTAGATATCTAAGCGAAAGCCCACCTCGACGCCGACGTCGCAATAGGAAAAATTAACGAAAAAGATGAAAAATCGGAAAAAATATAGGGGCGGAATCGGACAATGATGATGAATTCAGAATTTAAAAATATATATATATATATATTTCAAGTGGGTTTTGGTTAAGATTGCTAATGCAATAATGATATTTAGTTCTATTAATGATAATTGTATTCTGCTTTTTGTTGTTAACATTATAAATGTAATAACATTTTGTTCTATTAAGACATTGTACTTCTTTTATAATCGTACTGTTTAATAAAAAAAAAAATTGGCTATAAGGTACTGTTTATTTTCATTATCCTGAAATAATAATAAAGGAACTTAATGATTGAAGAAATAAAAAAAGAAAATTTGACTAAGGCTTGCGTATGCCTCACCTACCAGCATCCTTCTATGGACAATCAAACGTCAATTACCAACTCCTCTCATCATTTTACATGTAGACCACATCCTTCCATACCTATGGAAAAAGTTAACATTTGAGAAATACGTCGCAAAACTATGGAACGCGGGACGCAGGCCTTCCCTCGCAAAACAGTTTTTAGCCGCTACCTAGTCATTCTAAAGCCCGATAGACTTCAATCATCAACTCTTTTCAACTTTTTACAAACCTAGACCATACCCATCTACAAAAATCTCAAGCAACACAAACTCCTCCCTTTACACAACTATACACCAATCAAATCACACATAAAACCAATCAAAAACGTCCAACGTCATTAGCATACGACATACGTCACAAACTCTTCGCTCGCCTACACACACGAACGCGAACACATCACCAACCGGTCCTTGTGAGTGACTTATGTTTCTGTCTATTCTGTATGGCCACTCATGTTTGCAAGGTCGAGCAGTTATCTCATGTGCGCTATACAGCGGTGTACGTTGCAGTGCAGAGTATAACCTTGCTCCTCTGATGCCGTTCTCAGATTCCGCAGTGCCGTCTAAGTAGTAAACAAGTCCGCCATGTTCCTCTGCTGCCTCAATCGCTGTCTGTGCGGCATCTTTCAGTTCCCCTGGTGAGCAGCTGTTCTTGGCAAGCTTTGTGCGATCGAAGGCGATTGTCTACGAGGCTGGAGGTCGGTACTCCAGGCATGCTCTCTCTGGCTTCAGAGCCCGTTAGGGCCCTTCTATATCTGCCGCTCGGATTTAGTCTCCCAGGTCATGGCCGGGGAAGGTCTGGGCGAGCGTCCAGGTGAGCCTCGAGTTTGTCTGAATACTACTGGCCATCAATGGGAGTATCCCCAATTCAATTTCCGATTTGCTTCTTTTGGTGTCCGTATGGAGGAAGCACCCAGCAAATGACCAAGATTAAATAAAGAGTAACGGTGGGAAGAAGGGAGGGTGGGGGTCCCTAAATACTAGAAAGTTTAAGAAGGTGGACCAAATCTCCTCTTACATTTCCCTTCTCCCATTCCTCTCACTCGACTCAGTCATGTGTATCATGACTATGTACTTGAAACCGTCCCCACGTGATGTTTATTTCGATAGACTTAACGGCAACTGCCACTTTCATACTATCTCGCTCCCCACGTCTCTGAAACCATGACTTTTAACATTTCTTTCCTGTTGTTTGCAAAACTCTGATAACTGAGGACGGTTCGTTCTTAGTCTCAGGGACGAGAGCAGCAATGGACTTGGGATAACAATGCTGAAGATTGATCACATCTATGTTAAGACATTGGAGAATCCTACAGAATTGTTTGGGTAATGCCGAGTTCTTTGGGTTCACTATTGCAACACTCACGCTGCGTGCAAGTCTATGAGAATACCGAGATGCTTTCCTCAATGGACGTGGAGTATGTTAGGAAATAAAAAGAAACAAACACCAAAGATTTTTTTTTAATTACAGTAAAACGAACAACACCCTTCACTGACAACAATCCTTTCAAGATCCATGTAAGTTTGCCAAGGACGACGGCATGGAGACAGTATTTTTTTCTTTATTCAACATGTGCTCTTTGTTTACGAATAAATATGAATAAGTATATGTAAGTGGTAGCTGTGGCCAAGATAACTAGAATAACAAGGAACACGAACAAACGTATGTACAAGAAATTATCACTTCACATTTGGTGGTGAATGAGACTAATGTTTCCTAAGTATGTGACTTTTATTATTATGTGATATTAATTTATATTCAAAATAGATGACTGATGTGTACGAATGTGCGGGTGTGTGAGGCTGGACTATGTTTTAACTGGTACAGACCTTTCTCTGGTTTGCGAGGATGCTTCAAGGTTCATGATGCACTACTCGAGTCACGAATAGACTATTTAACGTTTATATGAATAAACTGAAATTCCAGATAAGACTGAACTTGACACTGGGTTGATTTCTTAAGAGAGAAGACTGAAGACTGAAATTTAAACTATTGCTTGCTATAAGAAAACCTCGGAATGATATAGGCTCCTCCTACAACTTATTATGGTTGGTTAAGATTCTCTCTGTATACCACAAATGACCAATGGGAACACATGCCTCTTTCGTAAACATCCCATCACGTGTCCATTTCAGAAATGCAACTTCAGCAGAACAGCATATGGGTCGAGAGAGTTTTTATGGCTCGAGAAGGGCCCAGCGTGCGATGCGATGACGAAAACTAGTATCGACTAGTATCAACCTCTAGTAGCAACCAGTGGTGATGATGTTGGAGGTGTCGTCAAACCAATCACCACAAACACTGACCTTAACAAATCTTGACACACGAGTCCAACACGTGATCCAATACCATAGTAACCTCTTTCTCTCTCTCTCACACACACACACACACACGGGACTATACGAGCATAGCTTCCCTTCCCGTAAAATATAACTAGGAAAATGCAGAGAGAGAGAGAGAGAGAGAGAGAGAGAGAGAGAGAGAGAGAGAGAGAGAGAGAGAGAGAGAGAGAGAGAGAGAGAGAGAGAGAGAGAGAGAGAGAGAGAGGGGCCTGAAGTTCCTGCAGTTGTCTGATGCAGGGACCATTTCCTATTGGCCATAAAGCGCGTTTTAAAGTCTTATAAGATGTCGTCACCGAGGTGAAATTACAACTGGAATATGCTACCCACTCTCTCAAACACAAACACACATGCACACAATGTAAACGAAGATGGTACGGTCAACCCGTTTAGTCGTCATGTCCTCTTGTGAAAGTGTTGTGTCATCCACAAAGAAATAAGATAAAAAAGAAACAAACGAGAGAGAGAGAGAGAGTGCGTGTGATGCGTGATGAGGATCTATGTGGAAACGCGACAAATCGTTTCCTTCATAATTTATCTTCTGGATGGCGGAAAAAAAAAATAAACGATAGGCCTGACCGCGGTGGTTTTCTGCCCTAAAATTCCAACAAAGGCCTTGGTGGGTTAGTTACATACTCCCAAGATACACAAGGATGATCGAACAGTTGTTTCATGGGAAGATTTGCCACGTCAGCATTTCGCAACCTCGTCTCAGCCTAGAGAAGGAGAGGGTGGAGGGAGAATCTAATTTCATCGTAATTTTCTCATATAACACTCACGATGAGTGGATGATTCATCGATCAGACTGCAGGCACACACAATCTTTATAATGTATACATACAGCACAGGGAATTTGTGTTCTGTTCCAGTAATACGCAAACGCATTTTGTGTGTCTATTTGAAAAGTTATTTTTTTCTATGGAATGGTTTGGTTAGGTTAGGAGTTATTGGTCATAACAAGTTTCATGTCATATCGTGCCTGCGTGTTTCTTTAATCTTACTGAAAAATATTTCCGAAATAAATGTTTGCATGACAAAAAAAATACACACATAGAAGGGGTCTTTATTTAATTCGTCCACAAAGGAATTTCCTCATAGATTCATTTTTTGTATATTGTTATTCCATGTACCGTATTTGTCGGCGTAAAGACGCGTTTTTTTTCTTCAATGTATCAAAATTGCCCTACGTCTATTACAACCATATTACGGATGCACAGAATCATACAATCTCCTTACAAAATCACCTTAAAACACCTTTCAATAAATCTATGATGAAAATACTATTTTTCGTCCACAAAATATATTTGTTAGATAGGGGGTACGTCTTATACTCCAGCAAATACGGTATGTATTCATTGCTGTCCCATTGACCTTTAAAAGGTGTCCAATGATCCCTGTTGCCCACCAGGAGCATGTTTGTACCGGTACCCTGGGAACAGTCATGTGCAAGAAAGCTATTCTCAGCCTTATCGTCCGTGCAAGACCATTTCGAAACTGGTGACCTGGAAAAGTTTCTATCTCGTCGATATGACGTCATGAGGACACTAACAAGACGATTCTAGTCATATTTGAAATAATGAAGCCTTACCACGTGATGGAGGTATGGGAAAATAATAATCGTGTTATAAACTAATTACGTGCAGGTCCAGACCATGCAATGAAGCACCGACAAGGAAGCTGCACAGCACAGCTGGTTCCTAGAATAAGGAAATTGAATTCAATTTGGCAAGTTAACAAGTAAGCCGAATCAATTTCTCCACGTCAGCGCAATTTGTAGACTAATTCAGAATAATTGAGTCACCTTGAGTGTTCTACAGCGAGTTACTTAGGTATCCGAGATCGTAACAAGGTACCCGACAAACTTCCCGATTATATAGAACTTCGCCTTTCGCGGTGACGTGACGTTTTCGTTTTACCTTACCGAAGCTAACGACAGACGATCTGATTCGCTTACACAGTGACCCGTAAAAAATTCGGGAAAAATACTTATTAAAATTTACATAGCTTTTTAAATCTACCTTTGTAACCACGCCCACTCCCCCGCCACCCTCAACGTTTTACCATGATCCCACTGGTCTCATAAGCTATTTATTATATTTTTTCTTTTTTACTGGTTGGTAATCTATATTGTAATAAGTTTGATAAAAGGAAAGCATAGCGACCCCCCAGGGCTGGGAAAATGTCCCACGCACCTAAATAAAGCCACCTGCAAACTCAGAATTGGTATATAGCTGAACAAAGTATATTGTTAACACGTATGAATGGGGTTCTTATTGCCAGTCTGTGTGGTTCACCATGGTCTTGGTCTTTGGATCACGGGTTGGACTCGTGATCGACATCCATTTACCTTCCGGAAGAGCTCAGAGCTCGTATATGACCGATCTATGGGTAATGCACCTCTCTCACACACACACACAAAACTCCCCGCCCACGAGAGTTCGAGTATCAACCCGCAGTGCAGCTATACTGAAATTATTTCAGCCCTGGGCGGGATTCGACCCCGGACTTCCGTAGAGGCATCCGGGAACTCTACCAACTGTTCCACGATGGATAGTTTGCTTTATTCCTACGCCGTCTCCAGTTTCCACAATATCTCCTAGCGAGCTCCCAGGCAGACAACACTCCCATTCCAAACAATTTTCGACCCTTTGCAAGAGATAGTTCGTCCACATTTGGAATATGCTGTTTCCGTATGGTCACCGAATCTCATTAAAGACATTGACAGACTGGAAAAAGTACAACGGCGAGCCACAAAACTGATTCCAAATATCAAAAATAAATCGTACGAAAATCGACTAAAGCACATTAATTTGTTTTCCCTAAAAAAGAGTAAACTCAGAGGTGACTTGATACAGGTCTTTAAGATTTTGAAGGGAATTGACAATATCAAAAGTGACAAAATTTTCACATTGAATGAGAATCAGACAAGAAACAATGGTCTCAAACTGTCCGGAAATAGATTCAATTTGGAAGTAGGTAGAAACAACTTTGCCAACCGTGTAGTTAATGAATGGAATAAACTTCCTGCAATGTAGTTCAGTTCGAAGCTTTAAGAATCATTTAGATAAATACCTAAGTAAGATGCTGTAATGATTATAATTTATCTTATATTATTTGTTTTTGTTTTGTTATTATTTGCCTGTCTGATTTTCATTTATTATTAGTTATATGTCAATTTATTATTATTTACTATTTACCTGTTTGTTTATTATTTAATTATAGCCATGCATTTATTTATGTATTTTATTTGTTATTTACATTATTATAGTTTTTATTTATTATCTTATTATTAATATGATTTTTTTCGCATCCGACCTAGATATGGATCAAAAGGTCTCCTGTCGGCATGCTCCGCCTTTGTAATCCTTTGATGATTGGGCTTGTCGGAGGAGCATGGAAGGGGAACAGTGGAATAGAGTCTATGCTATAACCGTTAGAGCGGAGGCGGACCACTCAAAACAAAGCTATAAAATGTCACCAAGGCTTAAGACGGGGTTTGAACCATAAATAACCACCACAGGACAACATGAGAGAACCTCCCAATGGATCCCACAGTCTGGCGAAGAACCATCAGCCAAGGCACTGAAACCCTAGAGGACGGAGGGACTCGAGTGGCGCATCAGAGACGTCCAGCTCGATATCGTCGACGTCAGCAACAAGATGTGGGATCAGATGTTGTAAACAACTCCCCATGCGACATCTGTAGCCGGATCTACTTGTCCAAGATTGGCCAACACAACCACCGCAGTTCTAATCAGTAATAGTCATCAATAGTAAACGTGGCATCGTCGACCACGACGACGGACTTCTAAGAAGTGTGTGAGTGTGTGCGTGTGTTCATTATATATATATATTATAAAAAAAAACACGTGCAAGCACATACATACGACTGCGAAATAGAAAGAATTCCTTTACATCTAAAAGACGCAGGAAGAAAATCTGTAGAGGCAGTGTACAAACTGTTGAATATGCAGCCATCTGTAAGTATTAGTTCAATGCACACAATCACGGAAAGAGAAAGACGCTGACTAACCGTAATGTTATACCGCGTGCTATATATATTCAAAACTTCACATGTATACACGACATCGCAGTTCTAACTTGTTTCAGTAAGTTTTCACATTTATTATTTGATTCTTCAATATAGTCTTCTTATACTGTGCTACTGGTTACACTAGGCATCATTTATTACCTCATACAGTTCTGATTTTTACACTAGGCATCAGTTTTTACTTCATATAATTCTGATTCTCCATCTTCCCACCCGGTGCTCGTAGAATGCCTTATTAATGTGATATTTTTTATTGATGATGTATTCTCAGCAATTGGCAAGCTTGATAGATCATCCTCGATGGGGCCTGTTGGAATCCATCCCCGTTTTCTTAACGCATGTACATCTCAATTGGCTTATCCTCTTTACAAAATGTTCTGTTCATCCTTCCTTAAAATATATATATATATATATATATATATATATATATATATATATATATATATATATATATATATATATATATATATATATATATATACCTTGTTACTATTTTCAAAAAGGGTTCCCGTTATGATCCTCTCAATTACAGAACTATCTCTTTCACTTCGGTGGTTGAGGCTCTGAAATTTTGTTTATTTAGATATTAATATTGAGCGCCAATAATGATAGCTTGCTTCTAAGGGCGAGAAAAGGTGGAGACGACTATGAGTTTCAAGACGTGTTTGCTTGCGGGTGCGTGTGTGTGTGTGTGTGTGTGTGTGTGTGTGTGTGTGTGTGTGTGTGTGTGTGTGTGTGTGTGTGTGTGTGAGAACGCAAGGAGCAGATGTAAATCTTCGGCTGTTCTGTTTAATTTGGGAACAGTGTTCCCACGGGCTTTATGTGTGAGCCCGTAGTGTATTAGGCATTCGCCCAGCCTTTATATACAAGGGCTCTCAATTGGCGTGAGGTCAAGTGTAATGCGTGGAAAGTCGGAGGCAGAACGCTCTTACGCAGTTCCTCAATGAATCCGGTGTTCATCATCATGTGGCTGGCCGAGGTGCAGGTTAATCATCGCTAGCCGATGCTGGTACTGTGTGTGTGTCCTGTGTGTCCTCAGGGAGGCTTTGTCCTGACCGTGGGCCATAAGGAAACTCTGGGTCGAGTCACGCGGCTGGGTCGGGGGGGGGGGGGGGGCCGCCGTGTCCCATGGGATCACTTGCGGGTAAGGTCGTGGAACGGCCCGAGAAGAGGTGAGGACGGAAGGATTAAGGACTACTCCCTAAGTGTTAAATCGATGGAGCGAATTATAAACAAATCTATAATTGTACTACATGGAAACTAATATCAATGCCAATGACCACTTTGGTTTCTGGGCAGGCCTTTCTACCAAAAATAATTTTTTATAATCCATAATGATATTACACAATAACTAGATTCTGGTTTTATTGTGGATTTGATTCTTTTCAATTTCTCTGCGTATTTTGATGTAGTTTGCCATGATATACTGATTATCAAATCATACTTACTAGGTATCAGAGGCATTCTCAGCTGGATCAAGGGCTTTTTGGATAATCACAATATGAGCGTGGTGGTCGCCCACTATCATAACCATAGAAAAGTAGATAGCGTTGTTTCTCATGGGTCTGTACTCAGTCCACCTCTTTTCCTATTATATATTAATTATATTACATACATTTGTTTTTCTACAAAAATCTTCGCTGATTACTTAAAGCTGCATTATAAGATAAAGCTTAATATAAAAAACTAACATCAATGATCTCGCCTCATGTCAATCAGCTATTAACATCCTAGTACATGTTGCCAAGTCCTAGGGTTTAAATATGAATCATAATAAATGTATTTCATCAAGATTGATCATGATGGCAATACCTTGGAACACCATCAATCACAACGGTAACTGTTATTCAAATTGTTTTCATATTCCCCATGAAGGAATCTGCATTCGACTTAGGAAAAGTGATAGATACATCTATGAATTTCATCAACATATTGCAAATATTGACCAAAAGGCTGGGCGAATGTCCAATACTATTCTTAAAGCTACCATTAGTCGTGCTGCTTCCTTTGTGGTCCCATTATTTTTATCACACATTCGCCCATTATTGGAATATGCATCTTCACTATGGGACACAAGTTAATGTTGGATCTAGGATTGCTCGAGTCTGTAAATGGAAGAAAGTGGTCTGGAAAACGTACCCTATTCGGAGAGGCTAAAAATACAAAATCTGTTCTCAGTTAAGAGTAGGTTGCTAAGGCATGATCTCATTAATCACAACGATATTTTCCATGGTTACTCTCTTATCCAATCAGATATGCTTTTTCCCTCGCCCTGCATTCTCTAACACTTGAGAACACAAATTCAAAATTGACCACACAAGGCACCAACTTGAGATAGGAGGTTCTTCAATGTAATATGTATTATGATGCGTTCACGGGATGACGCTTTGCGATATAATCCCAAGTAGAACGGACTAAATGTGTAAAGACACGCGTTCAGGTCCAACACAACAATCAGAAGGAAGATCCACTTTGTACAAGGTGACAGTATTCCTGACACACTCGACGCCCCCTATCAATGTCACTTTCGTTCAGTCACGGCATGTTCTTGGTGCGGTCCTAAACCACACGTTTTCATTGCAATCTGTCCTGGTCTGTCGGTCGTCACAACGTGACCTTTGTGAAGCCTTGTAAACAGCCACATTTTTCCCATTCACAAATTTAATTGCCAAAGCGTGTATGTGGCAGTATATAATACGAAAATTTCTGAAAGCGCCTATGGATCGATGGAACGTGCCCGCCACCACTTGTTATGAGAATCGGTATGGGACTATAGATTACAACTAATTTACGTCTAAACTTCCTTCACCAGGAGGCAGGGAGGGGTGGAGAAGAGGAGTGGCCACATGGTGCGTGTCTTTGCAGTGAGAGCACTGGAGGGAGGGGGTGAGGGGGAGGAGAAGGATCACTGTTCATTTCCCGCCACAAGTTGTTTTGATAATCGGTATGGGACTATAGATTACAACTAATTTACGTCTAAACTTCCTTCACCATCCTCAATACGCATAAGCAGGCGGAGGGGTGCGTGTCTTTGCAGTGAGAGCACTGGAGGGAGGGGATGAGAGGGAGGAGAAGGATCACTGTTCATTTCCCGCCAAAACACCACACAGCTAACGCGCCTGACGGGACGACCTTGGGACGACCGCGCCCGATCAACTTGGATCAAGGGGCCCTTTGAGAGTTGCGGGTGAGCAACTCCCTACAAAATGATTTAATCTCCTGGATTGATTATTACAAATCCTGGTAATATGTGCACTGTGTTCCTGTATAGTATGTCAGTTAAGAACACTGTTCAACACCGAGATTGTAGAGGAAGACAAGAAAACTTGTGGAGACCGATGACTGGGGGGTAGATAAAAATCACCGAAACCCAACAGATCTTGGGTCCACGTGAATACGAGACGGACCAGGTACTGTCAACCTAGTTCGCGTTCCCGGTTGAAACCTCTAGAAAAGATTCTCACAATCTCTGGCACGAACAGAATTCTATGTCTAACCTTCATCACGTTAACTCCTGCACACTTAATTAACTCGTCCTCCCACCTGTCTTGCTCTCTACTGTGCGATCTCTCGGGGTCCAGCAACACAATTGTTCTGCCCTCTTTTCCAGTCCATGGCCCCTTCCTCCCTCGTGGCGTCATTGACAACTGACTGTCCTGTCAAACTAGTCAACGGACAGGTTGGATTCAGAGTCTGGAGATGAATTTCGTCCAACGATGGAGGATTTGGGTTGGAATCCAAGCCCAGTGACGCCCAACGCTATCGTTGTAGTCCACACCTCGGAAGAGATCCGAAGGAAACTGAAGACACGTTAAGAGTACTAATATTTACGACATATTTCAGATATATATGTACAACTTATTCGGTAATTAGAGATAAATTATCTAATTGTATAAAACTATCTTGAAACAGAAAATAAAATTTATGGAATGTATATCGTGGCCTTTACTTTTTTGTGAATGTCCTTTGGGGTTACGCGAAGGTTGCCTAGTCCTATCCCCGTCCCGTTTTGCCTCACACGACTCAATGGAGACTTGGTGACAGTATTCTTATCCCCCATCACAGGGTTAGGCGAAAAGGGAAAATTAATATTCAGTGTGGGTTTAGGACAGGCAACGGTTGCGTGGATCAGATTTTTGTGGTAAGACATATGTGAGAAAACATTAGGAAAAGGCAAAGATGTTTTTTTGGGCTTTCATGGATTTGGAAAAGGCTTATGACAGGGTAGACAGGAAGGCATTGTGGGAGGTATTGCAGATATATGGGATAGGAGGAAAGCTTTTAAGAACAGTCAAGAGTTTTTACGAGAGTAGTAGAGCTTGTGTTAGAATCAGATATGGAGAGAGTGAGTGGTTTGAGGTAAGGGTGGGAATTCGTCAGGGATGTGTTACGTCGCCTTGGCTGTTCAATTTATACATGGATAGGGTGGTGCGAGAGATAAATGCAAGGGCAATGGGTTGGGGATTGGAGATGGTTAAAGAAAATGGAGAAAAGTGGGAGATAAGCCAGTTGTTGTTTGCTGACGACACTGCGCTTGTAGCAGGATCAAAGGAAGGATTGGGGAAACTAATGACAGAGTTTGGGAGGGTGTGGCAAAGAAGGAAGTTGATAAATATGGATAAAACTGAGGTAATGAGATGCACAGGGGGAGAAAGTGGCAGCTGGCCGGAAGTGAGTATTAAGGGAGAGAGACCGGAAGAGGTATAGTTTTAGATACTTAGGTGCGAACGTAGCGGGAAAGGGAGTGGAGTTTGAGGTACAATGTAGATTGAGAGAAGCAAGTAAATGCATTGGAGGATTAAAAAAGTGTAATGAGTAATAGACATTTGGGAATGGATGCTAAGAGGATATTGTATTAAGGAGTGGTTGTGCCGACAGTACCGTGTGGGGCAGAAACATGGAACATATAAGAGGAAGAGAGGGGTATGAATGTGTTTGGGATGAGATGCCTGAGATACAGTGAGAAACAAGGTGAGGAGGAGAACGGGGGTGGAAAGGGAGTTGGGAGATAGGGTTGATGAAAGAGTATTGGGATGGTTTGGACACATGGCAAGAATGAGTGAAGAAAGATAAGTAAAAGAGGTGTGGAAGGCAGAGGTGGAAGGCGTGAACATGAGAGGGCGACCAAGGATGAGATGGATGGATGGGGTGAAAGGGGCATTGGGAAAGAGGGGAATGTCTGTGGAGGAGGGGCGGGAGAGGAGAGAAGATAGGGGTGCATGTAGAATGACTGTGTATGGATGATGCACGAGGGGAGTGGGTGAGGGATGGGGGTAAGGGAGTATGTATGAAAAATAAATTGACGCAACCAGAAGGGATTTCTCCCCGTCGTCTCCATTTCTGGCTGGCATAGACATTACTCCCACTCAACCAAGTAGAAACGAAACCGTACATATACGAGAAACTTACGTTACTGTACCCATCACCAACTCGTAAAAAATAACACAGAATCAACGCTATAAGACGTGTGAATGCTATCCTAAACAATCTAATTTGTTTTATACGGGGAATGACGCGATTTCTATTTTTCCATTGGTCAATATTCTTTATACTGATGTTGCGTGTCCGTAAGTGTTTTGTTTGTGCGACATTGGAAAACCAGTGTACTAAGCCATGATGAAAAACTACATATCAACTTGACACTATCATGTTTGATAGATGTGAAGTTCAATAACAACACTATCCGTCTTGGGTAGTGGTAGCCAAGACCCAGCAATTCCAATAAGAAAGACGTGCAATGTTTACTGATCATCGGCTTATATTGTTCTAAGAGATGTGGAAAGTGCAGAGAAATGGGCATTAGTACAAATGAATGACGGACTTATATGAATTTCATAATTCAAAACATTTGCAAATAATTTTCCAAAGGTCAAAATATTTTGTGACTTCGCTTTATTATACATACCGTGGCATTTATTAATCACATACGCTTTTTGACCTTCCTATTAACAAACACCTTGTGATATCTTATCATCCTTTATGACATTTCCTAATTATATACATTCTTAATTTATTCAATCTTTACGCCTTTTGTCCGCACTCTCCCATGAAGATATGAATTACAAAAGTGCTTGGGATTTAGTTCCATGTGATTACCAACATATTATTAGATTACATTGCATTTCTGTGATTTATCTACAACACACCCTCACACACAAAGTTATATACTCAGCAACCCTTCCCAGAGAGGCAGAAACCACCCTACATTGTCCGACTAATTTACCAAGACAACAGAATATCTTCACTTGTAAACAAAGGCCGTTGCTGGTTCACTAGCGGATATGGGTCTTCTAAAAGATGCTTAGGGCACCGGATTTTAGATTATTTTAACCCTCCTCCCAAAGTTTCCGACATCCGAAATGTGAAAATATCCAAAAACTACACTGGCGATAAATTGCAGCCTAACAGGCGTGTCCGTATGAAACACTATGATGTCCGTCTCATACATTGTAAAATTAAAAATGCATGGAAAAATACCGTAATATAATATACATGGAAAAATACCGTAATATCATCCTAGTATCAAACATTTTGTTCTAACGTGGGCGTACACGGGTGCACGAGGTCATTAGGTTGAAAATGTGCTATTACGGTAGGAAAAAAAACGCCATTATACTCGTAAAATTCAGCCAGTAAAAGGCCAACGTGTAGAACGCATGGCGACCGGAAGACGGGAGGGATGCAGAGGGGGAGGGAGAGGTAGGAGTGGAGGGACAACAACAAACACACACCCCATCTCCTCTGCCCGGTCCGGCTCTTGCGCTGTGCTCTATCCACGTGCCTTCAGAGAAACCACAGCCTGATGACGCAGTTGGAGAGAAAGTGTGCTTGTCACCGCCAAAATGAAGGCAGGGGCGGGAGACGAGAAAAAAGTCAATATAATTGAATATGGTGGCTGTTGAGAAGTACAGAAATCTACCATTTCTTCGAAGCCGCTGAGCAAAAAACAACTTCTGAGACACTCTCTTACCAAGTGACTGCTTTTCACATCTGCTACATCAGATATGGATGCCCTCGAGCTCCCACAGTCGTATCAAATTCTCTTAGTGCCACAAATAACTATCTGCGGTGTGGAATTACCTGTACTTCTGCAAGAATCAAATACCGTGCTTGGAACTTCCCGTCGCAAATATCGCGTCTGGTCCATTGACAATGCAGAATAAATCTATTGCCTCATAACGGTAAAGATTAGCCCACGATCTCTCCAATCTTTGCAAAGTAAGGATTAATTCACCTACGCTCCAGCACGTGGCGAGCTACGAGAAATGAAGAACACATGGTGGATGAAATGATCGAGATGCAATGCCATGCAGACTCCTAGCACCTGCATTAATTCCACTCATCTCTGTAAAGGTCCAACAAACACCGCACTCATTCCTCTATGCTCAGAAAATGGTTCATCACTTCTTACAGATCACACACACCAACTGGGCAGAAAACTTCAGGTGGCAGGTTTTCTTTTATCAATGTTCCTAAGCCTCCATCATTACCGCTCCTGTAATGGAATTGTTTCTCTTGCAGCTATTGCACATCTCCAGTGGTTCGTGTGTGTGTGTGTGTGTGTGTGTGTGTGTGTGTGTGTGTGTGTGTGTGTGTGCGCAATGTTAAAGGGTAATGGAGAATCACCATGATATACCGGTACCACAAGAAAGGGTAAGTAGCTAATTGTGTGTGGGGGGGGGGGATAGAAACCCACAAATACACACACACCTCTCCTGCCCCCAACCTCTTCCACCCCATCCTTCCCAATCCCCCTCCCTTTAACCATCATCACCAGTCAGTCTCTATGTTCATAACCTAACCACCTACTCACCATGTTCTTGAGCATTCCATGCCATTCCACAAGCTTCCATCTCCCGCCCTACTCCCCCCCTCCCCCTTCACGATCCAAGATGAACACTTGAAGCACTGAACGGTCACTCACATGGCCTACAATGGCTGGTCACCTGTCTAGGACAACCCACACCTCGGTCATCTGCACCAACCTCCACGTACAACCCCTAACACCTCACGCGTTCACCTCTACATGCCCAATCACACCTGTCCTCACCCACTTTTAGATACAGACCTTTCTGCTTCCTCCGACCCTTGAGGGGGGTTCAGCCATGACTCGCGTATTCTGATACATTTGTAGGAATAGTGACTAGTAGTTGTTGGGTTCCAACCAGGATTTACGTTGACGCAAAATCAAATCCACAATATTTTATACAAACAGTATGACTTACTTTTTTTTTTTTGCAAAAAAAAAAAGACAACCTTTACAAAGAAAATGTTTAAGATTAATAATCAATCTCACGGAGGGGGGAAGAAGATCCAATTAATTATTAGTAATAACTTTGCGAGGGGTAGGGGTATCAACTCACATTCCAACTGTGAAATGGACCATCGAGTTGTATGGAGTTGACTCTTCACTGGCTTCGTGGCTGGAAGTTATTTCTTTTCGTGAAAATTCCCTCCACATATGTCATATTTGCTCAAATTATTCTGTATTAAAACGGTGAACTGGGGGCTCGATTGTCAGAACCTCTACCCACTAGATCCTGGGTTGATTTTGAAGGTCAGGCACGTTTACCAGCAACGAACATATCGTTGGTCATTTGTTTGTTTGTTTTTTTCTTTTCGGAGTAAACTCGCAACTTGGGGGCGAAATCTTGGTCATTCTTCAAGTCCGATGTTTACTGCATGTGACACTGTCACTGCAACGAAGGTAAGTGGGCACACGGAAAATAGCGACTATACAAATGCAACTGGTATTGCAAATAAATTCATACGAACTCCAAAATGAGTGTTACCAACATTGATTTAGGTATGTTCTAATCGTTCATTTTTCTTTACTGCTACATCTGGCTGATGACCATAAAACGTTTAAATTTCGCAGCAAGGAACAAAATAACAACAAAGACGTATCATCTCTTTTACTACCTCCTCCCACATTCACAAAGTTTCGTCCCTTTTAAATCGTTCATTTTACTTTACTGATATATCTAGCTGATGACGCGTTTAAATTTCGCAGCAAGGAACAAAATAACAACAAAGACGTATCATCTCTTTTACTACCTCCTCCCACATTCACAAAGTTTCGTCCCTTTTCAAGCCGTCAAATAGGATCATTGTTTCAGGCATTTTTTCTTTGTCTTACATTGACAAGGGAGCTTTAATTCTACGGAATATATATTACTTATGATTAAGCTCCAAACCACTCGGTCACAATGCTTTATGAAACTTCAACCTGTAGGGCTGAGCTTGCATGTTCGTTCCTGTTGCTACTACGCAGCAAGCCACTACCTGCAGCACAATTGCCAACGCGTAATTTTGAGCGTCAAATTTCTCGTTGCGAAAAGTACCTGATACTATAAATGCCAATTTATATACTGGTATCATCTGGACATGTACTAAGACAATTTCCTAGAAAAGTCAAACTTGTACTCTTACCTACGCCGATTCATTATCCTGCCGTCTTCACCAAGCTGACATAGTATACGAGATATTGTTGTGGCACAATTCAACAAAGAGTTCTCGGGTTCATCTAGGGAGGAGTGCATCGCCCAAAGAAAAACATTCATGTCCACATCAAGTAGCATTCGACAATGTAACTGAACCACGTGCTCTGGGATTTGAGTCAGTCACAACCATGTGCCCAGGTTAAAGTCAAGAGTCACTACTACTTGTTCACACATTTCAAGGATGCAGCCACTCGTCATGCTCAGAACTGCATCGATCACGTGCCTTGTGGTTACATCGCGGAGAAACCACCTTTAACCTTATGCTCAGTAATGCAAACACACCCGCGTTCTGGATCATTCTCTAGCTCTCGCCAATGAATTTTATCCTGAACGACAACGCTCCCTCAACCATTCTCTCAATTATCTAGTAGCTGCGTTCGCTTGGTTTTGTCTGCAGACGATTTCATTCAGCCATCCATTTCTGGGTTTATTTTTCTAGTCCAACTCCAAGCTGCCATTACGTCATTTTTGGTAAATATTTAGTTTCGACCATGGGAGGAATATAGCAATAGAAAATTAAATATTAATTTTGTAAATTAAAATGTATCAACGTAATATGCAATTTTGTGTGCGGAAATGAAAAACAAAAAAGGTGCTAAAACACATTTCTTAAGTAACGAAGTCGTGTACGACGAATGGTACGCCATGTTTGTTATGGTAGATGCCGACGTCGAAGAAATGAAAGGACGATAAATTCTTCTAAGGTAAACTAAACTAAATTAAACTAACCTAACCTGTGTTTAATAAATCGTCATCCGGCTCGTCCTCGTTGTCGTCGTCGTGAGAGACGCGGGCTTTTCAACCACTCTCTCAGCTTGCGGAGTATACAAATTAATATTTAATTTTCTATTGCTATATTCCTCCCATGGTCGAAACTAAATATTTACCGGTTAGGTTAGTTTGGTTTAGTTTACCTTAGACGAATTCATCATCCTTTCATTTTTTCGACGTCGGCATCTACCATAACAAACACGGCGTCCCGAGCCTATGCTACCGACTTCGTTCATTAGCATATTTAGCTTGTAGCAAGGTATTTACAAAATCAATATTTAATTTTCTATTGCTATATTCCTCACATGGTCGAAACTAAATATTTCCCGCATTTTTATGGTACATATTCGAGATCATGTATACTGTTCACCTACATTGGCGTGACCAAAACACAAAGGTTCCAAGTCTTTCTGTTTGTCAACAACTAGTGATCTTAACACGGGCAAATTAATTAACTGAACAATCCTTGCTGTTGACCTACACTACAAAGTACAAGAGGAAACAATAAAAAAAGACGAACTGCACGTATAAATTTGCATTCATTCCCGATTGTATTGTTGTAACATACATTGGTCGTTGATTACATACGTTCAACTGTTGTGCCTACGTGTGTACAACACAAAAATAAAATGCAAACAATCTTCACGAGGAAGGTAATTCTTCATGGATTTCTCTTCTTCATGGGCTTTCTCTTGGCTGATCCTCGTACCTGACCCCCCCCCCCCAATAACACACCCATCTCCAGCATACCTAACTCACAAGACATACATTTTAAAACTAACTTGAGCAATAACACTACTATTCCAGAATATGTGCCTTACCTTTGACTATCTATTCCATGATCTTGGGCATTTTGTAAGGTAATCCATTGTACACTAGTAACGCACTCTCAAACGCACCTACTTGTTGGACGAGTCCAACTATACTGGCGTCCAGACAGGAAGGCAACCAAACGTTCGCGCTGCAGGGTATAGCTACCAAATGTCGCTTTTCATTCTTTTGCACAAGGGTTATTTTTAGATAATTAGATTATATCCGCCCAGGATGTTATTCACATCTTACCATACAAATTATTTTTGTAATATCCTCAGTATTACATAAGACTTGTATCCTCGCAATTCCATCAGACATAAAGTTTAAAAGTTTGTAAGACGTCGTACTCTCGACGGTCCCCCCCTCTTCCCTACCCGTCTTCTCACCCCCGATATCCCCCTCCACTCCATGCTGATTAAACTCGGTTCTATTGCACCGTGTACCAACATTTCCCGTCTGTTTCATCTTTACTTTCAATCATTCTTTAACTAGCATTCCCAATCACTCTCTCTCTCTATTCATCTATCTCTACCCTTTCCTCGCTCATTTTCTCTCTCTCTCTCTCGCTCATACACTGTTTCTCTCTCTCGCTCCTACTCTCTGTCTCTCTCTCGATCATTCTGTCTCTCGCTCATACTCTCTCTCACTCATACACTCTCTCTCTGGCTCATTCTCTCTCTCTCTCTCGCTCATACTCTCTTTCTCTCATACTCTCTCGCTCATTCTCTCTCTCGCTCACACTCTCTCTCTCTCATACTATCGCTCATTCTCTCCTCGCTCATACTCTCTCTCGCTCTTACTCTCTTTCGCTCGCTCATACTCTCTCTCGCTCGCTCATACTCTCTCTCTCGCTCGCTCATACTCTCTCTCTCATACTATCTCTCTCGATCATACTCTCGCTCGCTCATACTCTCTCGCTCATATTCTCTCTCTCTCGCTCATATTCTCTCTCGCTCATACTCTCTCGCTCATACTCTCTCTCTCTCTCTCGCTCATACTCTATCTCTCTCTCGCTTATACTCTCTCTCGCTCATACTCTCTCTCTCTCTCGCTCATACTCTCTCTCTCTCTCGCTTATACTCTCTCTCGCTCATACTCTCTCTCTCGCTCATACTCTCTCTCTCTCTCTCTCTCATACTCTCTCTCTCTCTCTCTCTCTCTCTCGCTCATACTCTCTCTCACTCATACTCTCTCTTGCTCATACTCTCTCGCTCTCTCTCTCTCTCTCTCTCTCTCTCTCTCTCTCTCTCTCTCTATTTATATATATATATATATATATATATATATATGTGTGTGTGTGTGTGTGTGTGTGTGTGTGTGTGTGTGTGTGTATTTACCTAGTTGTACCTAGTTGTATTTTACGGGAAGGGGAGCTATGCTCGTGGGGTCCCGTCTTCATATCTCATTTTATCTAAACAATTTTTAAATTCATGTATTGTTTTTGCACACACCACTTTCTCATCTAACTTGTTCCAACTGTCTATTACTCTGTGTGGAAAGCTGTTCTTTTTCAAATCTCTTCTATAGCTGTCTTTTTTTTTTTTTCCGTGTCCTCTTGTATTTCTGTCATCCCATTTTATCAGATTCTCTCTATCAGTAATTTCTATGCCTTTCATGATTCTGTAAATAGCTATCAAATCTCCTCTCTCTCTTCTTTGCTCTAGTGTCTGTAGTTCAAGTTTTTGTAGTCTCTCTTTATATGATAGTTTTGAGAGTGTTGGTGCCAGTTTTGTAATTGCTCTTTGTATTCTTTCATGTTTTTTTTATACATTTTTTTGTACTTGGTGACCATATCGTTGCTGCATATTCTAATCTTGGTCTTATCAGGGTGATTAGGATTTTCCTCACCATTTCTTCATCCAGGTATGTAAATGCCACTTTGATTGTTCTTATTAAATTATAAGTTTCTCCAAAAATCTTATTTATATGTTTCTCAGGTGACATATTATTCATAACAATGACTCCCAGGTCCTTCTCATTTTCTACTTTTTTTTATTCCTTCTTCTCCCATATTATATGATCCTGTTATTCTGTTTTTGCTTTTTCCAAATTCCATTATACTACACTTTTTTGTATTGAACTCCATCTCCCACTTCCTACTCCATTCCTGTACTTTATTTAGATCTCTCTGTAGTGATTCACAATCTTCTTCAGTTTTCACTCTTTTCAGTAGTTTTGCATCGTCTGCAAAGAAGCTCATATAGCTTTCAATTCCTTCATCCATATCATTAATATATATAGCAAACATTATTGGGGCCAGGACTGTTCCCTGCGGGACACCGCTTGTTACTTCATTCCATTTTGAGTGCTGGTTTCTTATCACTACTCTCATTTTTCTTTCTTGCAAAAAGTCTTCCATCCAATTTAGTAATTTACCTTGTATTCCTCCTTCAGATTCTAGTTTCTTAAGCAACTTCTTATGTGGTACTTTGTCAAAAGCTTTTTTTAGGTCTAGAAATGCACAATCAGCCCATCCATCTCTTTCTTGTATTATATCTATTAGCCTTGAATAGAAACATATTAAATTGGTGACGCATGATCGTCCTTGTCTGAATCCAAATTGCCTTGGATTTAGTACGTTGTTTTTTTCCATCTATTTTTGATAATTCTTTCACAAATTTTTGCTATTGTACTTGTTAGAGAGACTGGTCTATAGTTGGTAGGTTCTTCTTTATTTCCTCCTTTGTATATAGGTACTATATTTGCTTTTTTCCAATCTTCTGGAACTTTTCCTTCTTTCAAGGAACTGCTTATTATGCTATGTATTTTGTCTGCCAGTTCATTCCTGCATTCTTTCAGAATCCAGTTTGCTATTTCATCTGGTCCATGCGATTTTCTGACATCAAGATTACTCAAGTGTATCAATATTTCATTCTTTGATACTTCTATTTTTTCTATAGGGGGGACTTTCTCTTTCCATTCAATCTCTTCAGGTTGTATGTTCTCCCTTGTAAACACTGATTTAAAATGTTTGTTCATAATTTCCGCCATTTCCATTTCCTCAGTGTATTCAACTCCCTCTTGTCTTAATTTCTCCAAGTCTTGTTTGTTTTTCAGTTTATTGTTTACAAATCTGTAGAATAGTTTTGGTTGATCTTTACATTTTTCTATGACGTCTTTTTCATATTTTCTCTTTTCCTCTCTGCACGTTTGTACATATTCATTTCTATAACTGGTATATATTTTCCATTTTTCAGGTCTTCTGTCTTTTTTCCATCTGGTCCAGGCTTTGTCTCTTTTGTCTTTTAACTCCCTACAACTTTTGTTGTACCAGCATTTTACATATTCTTTTTCTTGTTTTTGTCTTGGGACATACTTTTCCACTCCTTTTTTGTAAATTGTTGTCAAAATATTCCATTTCTTTTCCACTGATGTTTCTTCTTTGTATATTTCTTCCCAGTTTTCTTGTTGGAAGAATTCTCTTATTTTATCAAAGTTTGTTTTTTCATACATCATTCTTCCTTTTCTATATTGTTCATTTTTTTCATATATTTTTCTTCATTAAGTTCCAGTTCAATCAATATGTGGTCACTTTTACCTATTGGTGTTTTATATTCAATCTTGTCCACTATTCTAGGTTCAGATGTAATTAATAAGTCTAGTCTCGATGGTTCTTCTTCATTTCTATACCTAGTGTTCTCCTGTATCCATTGTGTCATTGTGTGGTCAATAATCATCTCAAGTAGAGCGTTTCCCCATGAGTCGTCTCCACCCTTTACTGTCATTTCTTCCCAGCAGATTTCTTTGCAATTAAAGTCGCCCATCATAACTATTCTTCCTCCATCTTCCATTATTTTATTTAATGTTATCTTTGTGTCCTCTAACATACTTTTATGTTCACTCTCCTCCCATGAGGCTGTTTTTGGAGGCACATAATTTATCACAAATTTTCTGCTCTTCTTATCTCTGTCTTCCACTTCTATCATAATCATATCTACTGTATTCTTTCCATATATGACACCTTTCACGTTTATATCCTTCTTTGTCAGGAACATGACTCCACCCCCTTGCTTTTTCTCTCTGTTTCTAATCCAATAATTGTATGCATCATGTCCTACACTGTTGGGTGGTAGTGGGCCTTTTAATTTTGTTTCTACAATTCCCATTTTGTCCGGTTCTTTTTCTTTCAAATAATCATTCAGCTCATTCAATCCTGTTATTAATCCATCTATATTTGTGTAAGACACTCTTAGTTTTCTGCCACTTCCATTGTGTTCTCTGTTTCCCTTATGTTTTTCTTTTGTATGTCGAACTTCCTTAGTTTCATGTTCACTACTCTCCAATAGAATCTCTCTTTCTCTGACTCCGTTCTGTTCTCGTTTTTTGCCTTAGCTTCCAGTCTTTTCTGCTTTTCTTCCTCTCTTTCCTCTTTATTCATTTCTCTTTTTATCCATATCTTTTTATATTGTTCACTTGTTGCTAGTTTCCCTGTTTTGGATAATATATTCTCTGCCGTTGTTTGTGACTTGAATTTAATCTTAATTGGTCTGGTCTTGTCTGTGCTATACTTTCCGAGTCTAAATTTCTCTTCTATTTGTTTCATAATTTCTGGTTCATCTTCCTGAACTGATTCTAGTAATTGGCTTACTTTTTCATTTTCCTCTTTGATTCTTGTGGTTCTATCTGTGTTGTGTTTCTCTTCCATTCCTAATATAATTATACATTTCTTCTTGTCTGCTAAATCTCTTACTATATTCTCCTTTTGTCTCATCACTTTAATAACTGAGTCTTCAGTATGTTCTTTCAATTGCTGTTTGACTATGTCAGTGAATGAAACCTTATTTCCTTCTTGGGTTGTCTTCCAATTTTTAGTTTCTTTAGCTATTGTTTCTCTGTTTTCTTTACTATTCTTCTTCAATTCCTCATTCTCCACCTTTACTTCTCTTAACTGTCTTTTTAGGTCTTCTATTTTATCAGTTAAGTTTTTATTCGCCTTTTCTAGTTCTTCCAATCTTTCAACCCTTTCTAAAATGGTGTTCATATGCCCAAACCAATCCTCCAAGTCCTCGATCACCTTATCAACCTTCTCCTCTAGTTTTGTCAGTCGGGGGGGGGGGGGTGTCCCCCCACCCTCTTTAAATCCCTTGAAAATATTCTCATCACTTTCTACTGTATTGCTCCTATCTATACTTCTAATCTTTACATTCTTATTAGACATTTCGTCGTCTTCCAGCTCGTCTTGCGGTCGCTTGTTTACTTTTAGGCGGTCTGTTTGGGCCAAGTCCTCTACTTCCTCATTACCTTCCATTTCCCCAGCAATCCCTCCCCTTCTCCTCTTTCCTTACTTTCCCACTACCCCACGAGCAATTTCCCCCCACCCTGTAAATACAAAAAGGCACTTCTCTTTGCGTTGGGATCCACAATCTGCACTTTTCTTCAGAACGTTCTTCAAGCCGTCCGTTCGTTGAAAGTGTGTGTGTGTGTGTGTGTGTGTGTGTGTGTGTGTGTGTATTCACCTCGGATCTGCTGCAGCCTCCTTTCGAGACAGCCAGACACCACCCTACGGCAGTGAGCTCAGAGCTCATTATTAGCAGATCTCTGGGTAGGTCTGAGACCACTCACACTCCACACACCGGGACAGCAAGGTCACAACTCCTTGACTAACGTCCCGTACCTACTCGCTGCTAGGTGAACAGGGGCGTGTGTGTGTGTGTGTGTGTGTGTGTGTGTGTGTGTGTGTGTGTGTGTGTGTGTGTGTGTGTGTGTGTGTTGGTAGTTTGATTCATACCACCAGTGTTAGAATACCAACCTACACAAGGGCTTATATAAACGTGACTATTTTTATTTGTCAAAAAATTAGTAAGATAATATCAGGTAAAATGTAACCCAGCGACTATGACCTAATGTCGCCCTACCATCATTAGTGGGAAGCATTGACCCTGGCGACTGTGACCTGATGTCGCCCCACCATCATTAGTGTATTGACATTGACCTTCCGCCCTCCAGGGGGTAATTGTCCGCTACCCTTATTCAAACTGTCCTTGTTCCTTTTTTCATGTATATATTATCTATGCATTTCTATTACTATGTACTTGTTGCACTGAAGATGTAATATACGAAAGCGCTCTGCTTCGTTAGTTTCTTTTTTCCAAGTGGTCTACTTTGCATATATATATATATATATATATATATATATATATATATATATATATATATATATATGTATGTATATGCAAAATAACCACAGGAGAAAGGAAAATTGCAGACAGTAAGTACTTTCGTATATTACATCTTCAGACTAAATGACAGAGATACAGATTTGGGTTTAAATATAAGTATCAGGTGCAACCATAGGGGGGAAGGGGGGGGAGACAATACAATGTGAGGAGGGGGGATGACCTTACCCCTATCGACCTGACCAACACATAAGGCTCAATCTGGCGGAAAGATCTCGGTGACCATTTGGGTTACCAATTTATCACATTTAAAATGACAATAGCTTAAGTTTATTTTTTTGTCTAACGTGCCTGATATTAAGTAGGATTCTATTATATTTCTTTCTTGCTTAATATCAGGCACGTTTGACAAAAATATAAACTTAAGCTATGGTCATTTTAAATGTGATAAATTGGTAACCCAAATGGTCACCGAGATCTTTCCGCCAGATTGAGCCTTATGTGTTGGTCAGGTCGATAGGGGTAAGGTCATCCCCCCTCCTCATATTGTATTGTCTCCCCCCTTCCCCCTATGGTTGCACCTGATACTTATATTTAAACCCAACTCTGTATCTCTGTCATTTAGTCTGAAGATGTAATATACGAAAGTACTTACTGTCTACAAGTTTCCTTTCTCCTGTGGTTATTTTGCATTTTTGTATCACGGTGATGTGATTGCTTGTATATATATATATATATATATATATATATATATATATATATATATATATATATATGTATATACATACATATACACTTATATACATATATACATATACACGTATATACATATATACATATACACGTATATACATATATACATATACACGTACATACATATATACATATACACGTATATATATATATATATATATATATATATATATATATATATATATATATATATCCACCACCTTTTCTTCTCTCCAATGTTTTTTTATATTTCCATTTTCGCTTCTGTGAGGGGTAGGTAGGGGGGTAGAGGCATTATTATACAACATCGGCCAAGAAGAGGACTTCCAAGTACCATCGCAGTCTAAACACGGCAGAACTGCATTCCCAGACATCCTGCATTGACTTCGGTCCTGCAACAGACATATGAAGAGGGGTATGCAATGTGTTTGTATAATCACAGTCTCACCGTATCATCGAACACAATATCCATTTTTTAGCACTTCCTCATCCTGATACGATTCCGTGCTTATCTCTCGTCGAGTACGGATCTACACCTGGAGGTGTGAAACTGACGCTACAACACAGTGCTTAGTGGTTACTAACGACCTGTCCCTGGTAACCAAACGAGCAGTTACGATCGTTGGGCATAGCGGCCCACGCCTTTCACCATGTCTGGAGCGAGTGGTGGCCAGAAACTTGGTAACAATTTAGAGGAAGAAAGAACTACATTAGCATTACTGAAACGTGACTTGCATCTAACTGATAGCGAGTCAGATATGGAAGTGCAATGGCCAATACCTGTAGATGCAGCGGATAAGAAATGGCAGGAGGTAGTCAACAAGAGAAACAAGAGACGACGACAATTAGCACGACAAAACAGCGGAAGTGATAGTGAAAATGCCCAGCACAAGAAGCTGAATATTGATTTATGTGCTAGAAAATAAACCTTAGTGCAAGAAAAGGATCAGCAATTCAGTGTGACAGGAGCGCAACGGACGAACAAAGTAAGTACAGAGAGGAAGAAATTGTACTTTCCAAGTGATACGCAGCCGACGTATCACGAACAATTGTTATGGGCCGCTACACTTGGAATGGGGTGGAGACAATCCAAACCACTTCTCAAAGAAGGGGCCCGTAACAGAACGTACTTGAATATGGAAGGAGATGATGCAGTGCAGATACTAATCACCGTAGGAATTAATAATGTCATTATGAGAGTAACTGACCCTATCGAGAAACTCACCAAAGTACAGTAATAGTATTCATGTGCCCTGTTATACAAGAACCTAACTTCCTATTGGACGATGAACGCTTTGTTTGGGCTAAACGTCGTGAGGTAAGAGGTGAACAAAATAATCAAGTGATTGCTCTTATGAAGGGAGATATACCCGAAAAGGTATTTATATCTGGTATTGACACCTTGACGTGGTGGATAGGCTTGAGAATCTTAATGATTACAAAAGCTATGTCGATAGAGAGGAAATCTCTGCAGGGTCACCCATATCGAAAAGGTTTTGTAGGAAAGATCAGGCAAAGAGCAGCTCAAACACACAGTCGCAGGACCCACTGCTAACTGACACGTCCCTGATGGCAAACAGGGAAATTCCTCATAGATATATGGAGTACCGTCATAATGACGGCGTGGACCATTGGGCACCCTATAGATATAGGGCTTCACCGAATATAATGAATAAGGTGACACCAGAGAAATATCTCACCAGAAACTAGTTGGCAAGGAGGTGAGATTACTGCCAACCCCCCTTCATAGCCAACATGAATATGAATAGCACAATCAAAAGAAAACCGGGCGTTCCTGTTGGATCATCGTCTCCTAAAGGTCTAACCGCATTGCCTCGTGTGCTTACGGGCAGTGTGCCACAGAATGTGAGTAAGCACTGTCCAAGCAGATCCAAGTCTTGGACATTAAACAACATGGAGAAAATAAAGACCTATACTTACAACGTAAGAAGTCTCTCAGAAGACCACAAACTGGAGAGTTTAATGGAAGATCTAGACAACGTCAAGTGGGACATCGTAGGACTGAGCGAAGTCCGAAGAACGGAAGAAAAGCTGATACAATTACAAGATGGTCACCACCTGTTCTACTATAGAGGTAAGGGCAAAGAAAGATCTAGTGGAGTAGGATTCTTGATCAACCGAGAGGTTTATCGGACAGGGTAGCTTGGATTGTGATTAGGCTGTGTAAAAGGTACACTCTAAAAGTAGTTCAGGTTTATGCACCAACTTCACAGAGTTCAGACGAGGAAATTGAGTCCCTCTATGATGATTTAAGTCAAGTAATAGATCAAGAAAAAAGTAAGTATACTTTGGTAATAGGAGACTTTAATGCTAAAGAAGGGAAGTTTGGAATAGGTGAAAGAAATGACAGAGGTGAGATGTTAGTCAATTTTGCAGAGAACTACAATATGAGGATAATGAACACTTTCTTCCAAAAGCGTGTAGTTCGTAAATGGACGCGGAGAAGTCCAAATGGAACAACAAAGAACGCAATAGACCTTATATTAGGAGATGAGAGCAAAAGCGTTAGCAATGTTACGGTGATAAATAAAGTCAATATAGGTAGTGACCATAGAATGGTAGGATGCACAGCTAAATTCAACTTCAGAGCCGACAGAAATAAACTCGTTTTAAAAAGGAAAATAAGCCTTGCAAAGGTTAAGGATGATAAGAAGAAATTTCAGTTAAAAATTAAAAATAGATTCGAAGCTCTAAGAACTAACGAGGACAGCGTGGAAGATATCAATGTGAATTTAGTGAATATCATTAAGGAATCAGCAGAGAAAGTAGGAAGTACAAAAAGCATTAGAGAAAACAAATACTCCAAAGCTACAAATGACCTAATTAAGAGAAGAAGGAACATGCAGATTAAAAGCAGAGATTAGAGAAAAGAAAGAGAAACATGGATGAAATAGAAGAAACTATTCGGAAAGGTAAAAGTATTAAAGTGACCGAGCGTAGACATACTTTAGGAAGAAAGCAAATGATATGTTTGAAAGATAGAAATGGAGAAATAATTAAATGTAGAGACAAAATCGTAAAAAGAGTAGAAGAATTTTACCAATAGCTTTACTCGTCGAAGGCCGTAGTTCAGTCAGTAAGTTCATGTGTAGACGTTAGTAGTGTACCAGAGATTACAAAGGAAGAAGTAGAATTTGCTCTAAAAACTATGAAAAGAGGAAAAGTACCTGAGGAAGATGGTATATCAATAGATCTATTGAAAGACGCAGGTAAATTAGCTCATAATTAGCTCAGTTGTACATCCAGTGCTTACGTCAAGAAAGCGTTCCGGATGCGTGGTGCAATGCTATAGTGATTTTGCTTCATAAAAAAGGAGACCAGAAGGACCTTAGTAACTATCGACCGATTAGCTTGCTATCAAATGTATATAAAGTATTCTTCAAGATCCTTACAAATAGACTGAGTCAAGTTTTAGATGGAAACCAACCGAGGGAACAGGCAGGCTTTAGAAGCGGATATTCAACTCTAGACCATTTGCAGGCGATAAACCAACTAATCGAGAAAACGACAGAATATAATATACCTCTGTGTTTAGCTTTTGTAGATTACGAGAAGGCCTTTGATTCAGTAGAACAAATAGCAATACTAAACTCGCTACGCAAACAGGGTACAAACGAACAGATCGTAAGAGTTTTAGAAAAGATTTATTCGAAAGGTACCGCTATAGTTCGACTACATAAAGATACAGAAAAGATCAAAATCGAGAAAGGAGTACGGCAAGGCGATACAATTTCACCCAAACTATTTACAGCTTGTTTAGAAGATATTTTCAGAAGGTTGAGTTGGGAAAAGAAAGGTTTGAAGATTAATGGCGAATATTTGAACCACCTAAGATTTGCAGATGGCATCATTCTTATTTCAGAAAGAGCAGACGACTTGCAAGATATGCTGAGCGATCTAAACAAAGAAAGTATCAAAGTAGGATTAAAAATGAATAAGAGTAAAACCAAAGTAATGTTCAACACGAAAGTTCAAAGTAAAGAGATTGTAATTGATGATGAGAGTCTTGAGGAAGTTGAAGAGTATAATTATTTAGGTCAGATGGTGAAGGTGACGAAAGATCATGATAATGAAATAAAAAGACGCATTACAATTGGTTGGAAAATGTTTGGTAAGTATAATAAAATCCTGAGAGGCTCTCTACCTTTATGTTTGAAACGTAAAGTTTACAATCAATGCATTCTACCAGCAATAATCTACGGATGTGAGACTTGGAAGCTGACGAGGGCGATGGAAACAAAGCTAAGGACTGCACAGAGGAGAATGGAGAGATCAATGATGGGAATAACACTGAGAGACCGAAAGAGAGCAAGTTGGGAGAGAGAGCAGACTAGAGTGAAAGATATTGTGGAGGCGGTAAAAGAGAGGAAGTGGAATTGGGCAGGTAAGTTGGTGCGAACGACTGATGAGCGATGGAGCAAGTGTGTTACTGAATGGACGCCGCGAGATAGGAAGCGTGGAAGAGGGAGACCAGACAGAAGATGGAGAGACGAGATCGAGAAGTTTGCAGGAGTGACGTGGCAGAGGATGGCACGGTCGTGTGAATCATGGAATGCTATGAAGGAGGCCTTTGTTCAGCAGTGGACTCAGGATGGCTGATTTGATTGATTAATTGATTGATTAATTGGATATAGAGAGGTAGCAGAATTTGTAGATCAGCCAGTGTTGTGTTACAAGTGTTCAAAGTGGGGACATATGGCATGGAAATGTCAGAGCGCAATCATCGACACTAACTATCACTCATGATGGTGTAACGACTATGCTTGAGCTTACAAAATCAAACCGTGTTGGAACTTCCTCAATCATCTGCGCAAACACTTAATCACATCCACTCACACAGGATATGCTTGCGCAATCATGGATATTGTGCAATCATGACTGACAGTGTGTAGGGGCCTGTACCTATAATCATCATGCCTTGTCTCTGGGGAATACTGTTTGTCACCATGGGCCATTGGAGATGATAATGTTCAAGGGTGTTCGCGTTAGGACGGTTATACAGCCTGCATGGTGATCACTGTGGCACATCATCCATCTGGGAGCCTTGTCACATAGGTCGATTTCCAAGTCTGAGCCGAGTACTGACAACATCGTGCCTCCGTACTTATGGCGGTTGTGTAGGAGGTGGTCGCATGGAGATATCGGTAATCCGTTCCGCATCTTTTCGGTGTGTCGACATGGCATGAGTGGCTGTGTGTACTCGTTTTTTGTTTTAAGGCATGATAAGAGTGAGCATTGCGCGTTCGTTGTCCATGACGTAGGTATAGGCTGCCTTGGTAAGACGGTCCACCGTTTAATAAATTCATTGGGTTCTGAGGGCGACAAACAATAGTGTATTAGTTATAGTATTATGTGAAGAGATACAAAAGGAGGTATGGTTGGATTTAGAAATCAAAATCCCCCAAAATGGGGGTGGCGAGCTAGGAGTGTATCTAAGTTAGCGTTACTAAGTAAATATTTACACACAATTATCACGTCTTGTCTCTGTGGAATACTGTCTGTCACAATGGGGCATTGGAGACAGTAATGTTCAAGAGTGTTGGCATAGCGTGATTATAAATTTCAAGCACTTTACGACTGCTACTTTTCCCAAAACATTGTGTGGCTAAACATTCGACTTAATTGTTATCTCTTTTTCTAAATAAGACAAAGTGTGAAACGTTAAGACTTATATTTCTGGAATATTTCCCTGGGAAAAATATATTCTGAGTTATCAAAATAACCGATAGAAAATTATGTCTACCTCTACAGTAGTGAACGCTTCACTTACGGACTCGGTAGAAACTGCTTTATTAAAGATGTCGTCTAATATCAGTAAAGTATGATTTGGAGTGTCTGAGTACGTGAACGAATCTTTCGAAACTACAATTATCGCATTCAAATTGTCCTCATTTTGTAACGGGTGCGAGGATACTCCGCATATATAAATATCTTTAAATATACATGACAATATTTTTTTACCAAATTCGTTGTAAATTCAGTCTTTCCGCTTCCTGTCACTCCCGCAACTATGATTCTAGCCGGAGTTTTAAATATATTCAAATCGTCCGACTTATACACCTCATACATTTCTACATTTTCTAAACACGCTTCAGGTAAATGTTGATCTAGAAACTTCACGCGTTCAACTAACATTTGTCATATATTGTCAAGGTTTTTCTTCGTGTGCAACAGAAACGCGAGGGGACGTTTGGTGTCTTTATTAATAAGTGGGTTATGCGTACATAGGTGAGTCACAACAGGAGAGCTACATGCTCACCGTATGAGGGACAGTTCTAGACTGACCTGGTGTGTACGTCGTACTCCCTACGCAGAGGGAAATCTATGCCTTGTCCTACATATCTAACAACGAGGGCCTTGTGCCCAAGAGTCCTTCTAAACCTATGGCGCCCTGCTCGTCGTGTCGAGCGCCAGGACCCAGGACAGCACTACACCACAGTTTTTATATTCGGTAATCATAAGTGGAGTAAGAATAATGAAACATAATTAAAAATATAATTATACATTATAATCATTACAAGAAGATATAATTATTATTTACATGGGTGTGCTGTATTAGTAACATTATATTTTAAACAAATTATCATAATATACCCCTCGAACCCATAACGTTGTCACTGTGGAATATTCATTGTCATCGTCATCCTCTTCCATATCTTCTTCTTCATCATCATCATCATCATCGTCGTCGTCGTCGTCGTCGTCGTCGTCACGCAATGACATCTTTTTGTGATTAAAGTCACGGTTGGTAGAAGTACGGGGAAACTTCATCATGCTATGACGGTTAATAAAAATAAGTTTCGTCATGCTACATATATTCCGTCCATATGTCGTATATTACTTCATCATGATACGTTCCATTTACGTTCGAGCGTGTCGTAGAAGTTTAGGAAATAGTCAGGTTTTTATTATGAGTTGACTATATTACTTCGTTATGTACATTAATGTTCCATCCGCGTATGTCGTAGAAGGTTGTGGAAATGATTTAATTTTGTCACAAGACAGTGTTGGAAGAATTATGGAGTAAAAAAAATATGACTTTGTCATGATACGTTCCATCTACGTTCACGCACGTCGTAGAAGTTTGAGAAATCGCCAGGTTATTACGAGATGGCGTATGTTATGTAACAGGAAATAGTTTATATAATTTTGCAATTGATATGTTACGCCGTCCACACGGAGCATTTTGATGCGCGATGTATTGAAGCGATGAGTTGAAAAACGTGACTTTCAATTCGTCGCAGCATCATGAAAGCAGTCATGGGGCGTACCGATTTCGAATCGCTGCGCAGTAGTGCTGGGCAAATACCGCTAATTTCAATACCGGAATTACCGGTAAACAACAATGCCGTTACCGGAATTACCGGTAATTTACCGGTAAAAGACTCGTGAGGTAGTAGTGACGTCCCAAGTTCGAGTCGCCTTTATGACTTAAATCTAAACAAATTTCATCCTACTATGGTGTGTAGTCACAACTCAAGTTTTGTAACGTCGTCACTATAAAAATCCTGCGCTCCGAGTCGTTACTCCAACTCTCGTGGGCGGGGAGTAGGGACGGGGTGCGTGTAAGGTCACAGCATTACCTCCTCTCCCTCAGTGCATAGGCCTACGCACCAATCCCCCCCCTCTCACACTCCACTTCAGTCTCTATGTAAGTGCAATTTCATACAAAGAATATATTTTTCACATAGAAACACAATTTCATAAAAGAAAAATAATTACATGCATCATTTTTACACATTACACATAAAAATTCATTTCCAAAATCACTCATTTTTCATTTAGTCAGGACAATTTTTTTTTGTACAATTGAGGTTTTAAAGGTTTTGTGTGAGATGAATTGACATATGTAGGTCATTTTCATAATGTTTTTTTTTTACCAAGTTCCTCTTATATTAGGCTCAGGAACACAATTTCAACCTTTTGAATCTCTGTCAAAGTTTTTTTTCAATTTTTCATATTTTTCATTTTTTATATTGGAATTACGTTAATTTTGTATTAGCAGGACTCTACGATCCCTATATTTATATTATAGTACCTTTAAATGGACAAAAAACACACGCATATATTTTATTTTATTTTTTTATTCTGTGTAATTTGGATACATGCCCACCGGAATCGCCAGCGCGCGCCACTTCCACCAATCTAGGGTAAGGCTCGCAAATATTAGTTACTTAAGACTACGCGAATAATAATTACATGCGTATCACTAACAAAATATGATTTTTGAATAACACGTTACCTTGCGTCGTAGAGGCCATTTCAATGGGCACAGTGTTAATCCACCAGAATCTTTGATCGTCTCTGCCCGCTTGTTCTTGTCTCTGCTTTCCGTGAGTCTGTTGTGGTACACTGTATTCCCTGCCCCAACCCATAGCTTATATATATATCCTTGTCAGTCATCACTTGTGCGAGTCTGATAAGTGTATTTGTGAACTTGTTTGTGATTAACTCCAATACAAGTAAAGTACAAATAGATTGTAACATGCGGATGGTGTCTTTCATGAGCAACTGCGTACATTTATGTAAATATGCATATATCAATAAACATTAAATATAAAGTTAAATATGAAGATCTGGTAAGTGTGGAAACTGTGTCTCTCCAATCTCCCCGTTCTGTGAGCTTCATGTCCGTTCTACAAACTTTACAACGTGCCTTATTTCCATCCTCTTTCACTTCCGCTAACCATTTTTTAAACAGGGGATCCTTTAACCAGGCAGACTGAAAAGTTTTCGAGCAGTTTGACCACCATTTTCTAGATCACATAGGCTGACTAATCGAATACGTACATTTTGCATTGAGCCTCTGCGGGCCGAGATGCGAACAAAACGATCTAGCACGTCTGTTAATTTTCATATTCGAATACGTACATTTCGTACTGTGCATCTGTGGGCCGAGAAGGGAGCAGGACGATCTAGCACGTTGAATACGTTCCTGTTAATTTTCATCCTACGTAGGGCCGTCAGTACTGTCACTCAGTACCACCAAGCCGAAACGTGCTTACCGCTCTCTGAGTATTATGGGACAGCTTATCGGTTAACGGAGCCTAAACGGTAGCAGATTTTTTGCTGGTAAGCTACCGTCAAGGTTGTTACCGATAAAACCCGTAACTACCGGTAGCTGCCCACCACTACCGTCACTCAGTACCACCAAGCCGAGACGTGCTTACCGCTCCACGAGTGTTTGGTATAGCTTATCGGTTAACGGAACCTTAACGGTAGCAGAATTATTGCCGGTAAGCTACCGTCAAGGCTGTTACCGATAAAACCGGTAACTTTACCGGTAGCTGCCCACCACTACTGCGCAGTGTGTCAATGACAATTGAAGGGAGGGAACACACGCGCTCAGCTTCGCTCTTCTAGTTTCATACAATCGCACAAGCAACTTCCGCAAAGCCGTTCGAGTGGACGAAGACTATTATATTACATTTCATTAAGTTACTAAAGCAGTACCCAGCCATTTGGAATATCAAGTGCAAAGAATATAAGATGAGAAATATAAAAAGTACAAGCATCGAAAGCTGACTTATATTCTTTAACGAAATGTAATGTGCGGAATGAAGACATTACCAAAAAACTTCATACACTGAAAACACAGTTGCACAGGGAAATGACTGCCATCAATGCATCAAAGAAGTCTGGTGCTGGCACGAAAAATATATACACTCCAAAGCTGTGGTGGTTTAATAATTTAATGAGTAGAGCGTTGGCAGACATTCTCCTCCCGTGAAAGCCAAATGATGACCGAGATCTAGTGGTGGGCAGATACCGGTAAAGTTACCGATTTTACCGGTAACAACCTTAACTGTACTTTACCGGTAAAAATCCTGGTACCGTTAAGGTTCCGTTAACCGACAACTTGATAAGCTATACCATAACACTCAGAGAGCGGTAAGCACGTCTCCCCTTGGTGGTACTGAGTGACGGACTGACGGCACGGGCCCAGTGTGCCGCTAACTTTACCGGTAAAATACCGTTAAGGGATGAACCGCTAAGGTCTCGGTAAGCGCGTCTCGGCTTGGCGGTACTGGCAGCATGACGGGCCCAGTGTGCCGCTAACTTTACCGGTAAAGTACCGTTAAGGGGTGTAGTGCTAAGGCCTCAGTAAGCGCGTATCGGCTTGGCGGTATTGACGGGCCCAGTGTGCCGCTAACTTTACCGGTAAAATACCGTTAAGGGGTGTACCGCTAAGGTGTCTGTAAGTGCGTATCGGCTTGGCGGTACTGACGGACCCAGTGTCCCGATAATTTTACCGGTTAAATTTTTACCATTAAGCAAGTATGTACCGCTAAGGTCTCGATAATTGTTTACCATTAAAACCGTTTTTTCCGGCACTCTTTTAATTTCTCAATAGAATTAATGTTATTTCTGTGATCAGCATACGAAACTATATTAATTGTGAAAGTTTCATCGAAAAATTCAGCGTCGCCAAACGGAAAAGACACATATATCTATATATATATATATATATATATATATATATATATATATATATATATATATATATATATATATATCTTTTCCGTTATATATATATATATATATATGTATATATTTATATATATATATATATATATATATATATATATATATATATATATATATGTATATATATATATATATATATATATATATATATATATGGGTCTTTTCCGTTTGGCGACGCTGCATTTTTGCCTATAGCACCGGTAGGCATGTAAGGTAGGTTAGTGCTTCCTTCGCCCGTTCGTGATGCAGGAGGCAGATTTTTTTTAATTTTTTTTTATAGTGACGACGTTACAAAACTTGAGTTGTGACTACACACCACAGTAAGATGAAATTTGTTTAAAGATTTAAGTCATAAAGGCGATTCGAACTTGAGACATCACTACTACTTCACGAGTCTTTTACCGGTAAAGTACCGGTAAGGGCGTTCTTGTTTACCGGTAATTCCGGTACTGAAATTAGTGGGCAGATACCGGTAAAGTTAACGATTTTTACCGGTTACAACCTTAACGGTACTTTACCGGTAACAACCTTAACGGTACTTTACCGGTAACAACCTTAACGGTACTTTACCGGTAACAACCTTAACGGTACTTTACCGGTAACAACATTAACGGTACTTTACCGGTAACAACCTTAACGGTACTTTACCGGTAAAAAAAAGTCTGGAACCGTTAAGGTTCCGTTAACCGATAACTCGACAAGCTATACCATAACACTCAGACAGCGGTAAGCACGTCTCGCCTTGTTTGTACTGAGTGACGGACTGACGGCATGGGCTCAGTGTGCCGCTAACTTTACCGGTAAAATAAAGAGTCAAAGAACAGGAGAAAAGCCTTTGGGTCTTTTCGTTGTTATGTATAAAGCGAAGCTTCCCGTGCGTGTTGGTCTATGCAGCGGTGGTGGTGGAGAACCTGGGCAGCGTGCAGCAGCGTGCAGCAGAATATGCAGCTGTCCGGGAAAGTGAAAGCTAGTTTTTGCATGCCAAACTATTTGTGTATTTGGCTGTCATGGACGTGCAAACCAACTTCGTTCACGTTTGTATTGATATTCTCAGTCAAATTGGTGATGCGAGATTGTGGGCCCCTCGGGCCCTTTTTAATCACTTCCTCCTATTGAACAATGCAGGAGATTTTTTTTTAACTGTTTTTCAGTGAGATTGCCAACAGCCCAATAAAATATAATTTTCACAAAACTGCAGAGGTTTTGATGTATAAATAAGCGATGTTACCGAGTACATTTGCATCTGGGTCTAGATATGAACATGATAATGTTGTAATACTATATATGCAAGAACTTTCAAATGTAATACGTTGAAAATGTTAAACAATGTTAAAACGGCTTCAGTGTTAACTAAACTAGTTCCGTCCCGAAGTTTTGCTGTGTTTTGGCGAGTCCATGTCCGTGAGGATTATCTAGCGATTCTAGCCAAACTCTGTGGCACCCACACATTGGCTTGTGCACTTTGAAATCTGTACGTATGTATACGCACACACACACACACACACACACACACACACACACACACACACACACACACACACACACACACACACACACACACACACACACACACACACACAACTCGTGGAGCAGTTGGTAGAATTCCCGGCTGCCACTACGGAGGTCCGGGTTCGAATCCCACCCAGGTCTGAAATAGTTTCAGTATCGCTGCGCTGCGGGTTATTACTCCAACTCCCGTGGGTGGGGAGTTGGGGTGTGTGTGCATGTAAGGTCAGAGCATTACCCATAGATTGGTCATATACGAGCTCTGAGCTCTCTTCCGGGATAAAAATAGCTGTTGATCACGAATGCAACACGTGATCCAAAGACCATGGTGAATCGCACACGTACACACACACACAAACATGTGTATGCACATATGTATATATATATATATATATATATATATATATATATATATATATATATATATAATATATATATATATATATATATATATATATATATATATATATATACGGTGACGGGCCAAATCCGGAAATAGTTGACAGTTCCGGAGGCTGGCATTCCTCCAGGACCTGAGGGCCCAGAATAGCTCGGAATATCCGGACTCTGTAGACGGTCCGGCAGACAAGAAACTCACAGGTATTTCCGAATCCGACAATCTATGGCGTTTCGGGACCGGATATACCGGAACCAGTTACGCATGTCTCGTGCACACCTTAAACCCAAGTACAAAATGAGACGCAGGGGACGCAGGGGACGCAGGGGACGCAGCACAGAACAAAGGCAGACTTCCTGTTTGAACTTCTCCCTCACTTGAAATGGTTCTAGATCAGTGGCTCCCAAACCAGGGGGGCGCGCCCCCCCCTAGGGAGGTGTGAGGAGGATACAAGGGGGTGGGGCGTGAAGTCATCTGCTCAAAAATATTTGTTTAATTAGAGTAATAAAATCATTCAAAGAACAAATATCTGCCATTACATACATGCAAAGTATAATTATATCAGTCACTCCAACCCGTTTTCTATTAAGCTAGTTCTTACACGTTTTGGACACGTCACCGATACCAACCACACTGACGCCACTGAGGGACTCGTCACAAACTCCCAATACTTCAATCCTATAATAGAATTTCTAATCTTGTGAGGAAGAAGCAGCAGCATCCATCTCACTAAATTAGATCATAAATTGTGCCTTAGTCTCATGAGTCTTTCCAAATATTATATGCCTGTGTTTCAAATTATCTATTCTTAAAATTGCAAGTCAATTTTGCCAATTTGCTAATGATCAAACTTTTTTTTTCGCTCCCTTTGAACCAAATGTTTCGTTTTTACTTAGAAAAATGTCCCTGGAATGTACTATTATTTGTTTGAGTGGCTTTCATTATCAAAATTTAATACAAACAGAAATCTGTTTTCCTGAACAATGCTAAGAATACAAGAATCATTTCACATGAACAAAGAAAGGAGTGGGGGCGTGTAGGTCTACTGGAAGCAAAGAGCGGGGGTCAGGTAAGATAGTTTGGGAACCACTGTTCTAGATGTACTACATCTCTCTCTCTCTCTCTCTCTCTCTCTCTCGGAGACTCTAAGAAAACAATAACATAAGAGAGAATGAGTTGAATTCAAATAAACAAATAAAATCGAGCGAAAATAGAACATTCATAAAAATGCATCCATTAATAAAGAAAAACGTAGACTGAGAAATAGACTTGCGGCGTATTCCATCGCCAAGTACCCATTAGTTTCTGTCAACATGCAGGGTATAAAGTTCATGTTCATATCACAGAAAGGGTCCCTTGTTCCGACGGGTCGGGGCTTAATGGAGAGTGAGTGCAGCATCACTAGGCGTCCTTGTACCTCGGCCTGTGTGGACAATGGAGCTCTGTTATCTACCGCTGCAGTACCGTAGTGTTTTGTGGAGGGCATATCAGGTTCCAATATTTATATACATTTTTCTCACCGTTCCCACTCTCCAGTTCTGACGTCATAGTGGCACGCCATGTATTCTCTGTGTATGTTATCACTCTATTTCACTCATCACTAGGATTTTGGCGGTCGCACACCTATTTCTACTGTTTGTTTAGGTTAGGCGTCGTCCTGGGAAGAAAATCAGACCTTCACCACAATTTCCCGGTGATCAAATTATACTCATTTGTTGGCTGCGCTGCCGTTTAGAAATGTTGACATTTTGGCTTATTTTTGTTACTCTAAGGACGGTGTGAATTCAAGGAGGCTCGCCTTTAAAAACCTCTAATTTATTTATTTTAGTTTAAGGTCAGTGGGCTTTGTTTTACTGACCAGGATTAAAAGGCTTTTGGGGTAGGTTTCTTGAGTTAACGTACCTTCGGGCTTTTGGGATGGGTCCTAGTCCCGGTTTTTTTTTTTTTTTTTTTTTTTTTTTTTTTTCAACCTTTTGGGATAGGTTTCTTGAGTTGACGTATATTCGGGCTTTTGTCAATTCTGTATCCTCCACCTTTTCAATCTCCCATTACTTTCGCGTATCGTTACGGGGTTTGGATTTAGATTTGTAGATCACATTTTGGGTTATCTTTTTTAAACTGGTATGAAAATAGGCTCTACCACATTTAAATTCCCGTGCGTAATCTTAGTTAAAACACCAAAGATTTTTTTTTTTTACAACAGTGTTATTGTGGATAACATTTTCTTCAACAAAAGCACAAGTACTGGCAAATGCATTGCGGTGTGCTTCCTCCATCATGGCCTGCTGAGACAGAGCTTCAGGGTCACTGCTGCGCCACGACGACGGGTCTCTTGTGTACTTAGCTCTGCAACTCCTGTGGTATTGAGCCTCACAGGCATAAAGGTCATAACCCTTGATCCTTCGCAGCATCTCAAAATCTTTTCGTTCCTCTGCAACTTTGAGAACGGTTGCACCTCCATCATATTCAAATCGTGATGTTGGTTCAGTTGTCCAGCTGCCTCCATGTTTAACTTTTTTTTTTTTTTTTTTTTTTGCCGGTCTTGTGGCAGAAAATGCAGTCTGGGTTAAAAATGAATTTCTCACTTCCATCAGAAGGGCATCTTGGTGGACGTGGACGACATTTTTTTTTTTTTTTTTTTAAGATTTTCATATCCCGCTGAAATCAATTCATATTTCTGGCTACCGTCTGATTAAGGCAAAAGCAAAGATGGGCGAACAACACTCACTCGCACATGACGAATGAGACCCACTTGCAACAAGACAACAAAACTCCTTCTCCAACAAGACGCTTAATGATGATGCACTATACTGAAAAACTCCACCGAGATGATTTCACTAACACAAAAGTCGTAAGCTACTGAGATGGCCAGCCCCACGGTCTGTCTTCGAACCGCTGGGAGGAACTTATCCTTTACGGCGAGCAGTTTTCGTTTCCGCTCGACATGGGCCGCTTCCAAGATGGCCCTACGGTGAGCTGCTGGGACCACGATCTGCTCTCCGGCTGCCCAAGGATCGTCGTCCTTGGAAAAGGTTGACGGCAATCGCCATCTGCGCAGCATCCCGAACAAAACAGTCCACAAGACTATAAAATGAACTCTTACTTCCTTCCATTTCACTCTTTCCTTCGACTAAACCCCAAAACCCCCACTCCCTCCCTCTCCCTCCCTCTCCCCATCTTATCTATCCTGCCCTCTAACTAACTCCTCCCCTTCCTCCTCGTCCGTTCGGCAAGCACCAGGGATGACGATCCACTGTCTCGCCTCCAGCTCCTCCTTACGGACGTCTGGGTGGCCCTCGTGGTGAGGAGAGGGGACAACCAGCTGTTCCCCAGCTGCCCAAGGATCCTCGACCTTGGAAAAAGTGGACGGTAACTTCCGTCCGCACGACACCTCCCCGCGTAGGTGCAAGGCGGGTGTCTGCCTCTCCTCCTCCTCGTCAGGTTCCTCCGAAAGGGGAGCCAACTCCTCGTCCTCAGTCTGGGCTGCAATCGGCTCCGGTCTCTCTGCAATGGACTCCGGTGCTGCAACCAACTCCTGTCTCCCTGAAACAGACTTCTCTGGGGAAGGACTAACAAAAATATCATCGCTTTGGATAAACAAAAAGGAAATGACACAAATGGGTTGAAGTGCAAAGTCGTTTGAGTTTCTTAAGATGAGGAAGAAATAGGTAAACAGGAGTGAAGGTGAGGAAGAGAGAAGCAATAATAAATAATAATAATGATAGTAATAATGATAATAATAATAATAATAATAATAATAATAATATTAATAATAATAATAACAATAGTAATAATAGTAATAATAGTAATGATAATAGTAATAATAGTAATAATAATAGTAATAATAATAATAATAGTAATAATAACAATAAGAGTAATAATAATGAGTAATAATAATAATAATAGTAATAATAATAATAACAGTAATAATAATAGTAATAATAATAATAATAGTAATAGTAATAATGATAGTGTTGGTCTTGATAATAGGTCCAACATAGATGAGGGTTCGACAAGTGGTAACACGTGGTTTGGTAGCGTGTTGTGGTTTGAGCGGTCTTTTTGGAGTTGGATACACGTGGAGCCCTCAGCTCTCAGCCTCTGGTCTTTTTCTACTTTATTTTGTGAAAAACAGGTGCTTATATACAGAGTTCCGGCTAGGTTGCCGACGAGAACATTTAGAAGCATAGGTGCTGTTTTTCCAGCAAAGACCTGATTTTACAATCTTGAAATCTAGGTACATGTGAGGAAAAGGTGAAGGTACAGGTGGTGAAACAATTCTATAATGAGACATAGTTTTCCGGAGGGAAAACATACATAATAACATATATATATATCTTCGCGGCAATTCTTCCTGGCTGGTCATGTATTGGCACTCGGGCAGAAGTGCCCGTTGGAGATTCGGCGCTTGACCGCAAAAGGTGACCGCGGGACAACCTTTCCGTGGGAACCCGGTGGTAGTGCCATCTCACTCCTAGAGTGCACCTCATGCATTTTTGCGATGCTGGCTAGCATGTGTCGAGGAGGTAGAGGAAATCTAGGAGATTAGTCGTAGATATGCCTTCTAGGGTGTGCAACAATAGTAATAGTAGTAGTAATAATAATAATAATAATAATAGTAATAATAATAATAATAATAGTAATAATAATAATAATAATAATAATAATGATGATGATGATGATGATGATGATGATGATGATGATGATGATGATGATGATGATGATGATGATGATGATAATAATAATGATAATAATAATAATAATAATAATAATAATAATAATAATAATAATAATAATAATAATAATGATAATAATAATAATAATAATAGTAATAATAGTAATAATAATAACAATAATAATAATAATAATAATAATAATAATAATAATAATAGTAATAATAAGAATGATGATGATGATGATGATGATAATAATTCCCACCTTTTCTTGTTCTCTCTATGCCTCAGGGATTCCCAAGAGAAAACGGTGTCGTAGCTTGCTATTGATTCAAACAAAGTAGGGAATACCGCCCTCCCCTCCCTCTCCTCCTCCTCCACCCTCCCGAAAATTACGGTGGGCAAAAAGATTAGACTTGGAAGCTGACGAGGGCGATGGAAACAAAGCTAAGGACTGCACAGAGGAGAATGGAGAGATCAATGATGGGAATAACACTGAGAGACCGAAAGAGAGCAAGTTGGGTGAGAGAGCAGACTAGAGTGAAAGATATTGTGGAGGCGGTAAAAGAGAGGAAGTGGAATTGGGCACGTAAGTTAGTGCGAACGACTGGTGAGCGAAGGAGCAAGTGTGTTACTGAATGGACGCCGCGCGATAGGAAGCGTGGAAGAGGGAGACCAGACAGAAGACGGAGATACGAGATCGAGAAGTTTGCAGGAGTGACGTGGCAAAGGATGGCACGGTCGTGTGAATCATGGAATGCTATGAAGGAGGCCTTTGTTCAGCAGTGGACTCAGGATGGCTGATTTGATTGATTGATTGTTTGAAAAGGCTTAGAACAAAAGCATTCGTGAGTTATCATTTCTGGCCATCTCTCCTCTTCCTCTCTCCTCCTCCATTCGTCATGGGGATTCCCGCGTGGAATCTGAGTTTCAGTCGGCGCGGGGATTCACGCTCCTCTGAGCCTATCATAGAGTCTATGGACATAGAGTGTATAACATAGAGTCTATGACATAGGCTCTCCTTTTTGGGAATCCCGATTGCGTCGTAGTCCAAAGGCTTCAACTCCATCCGAAGGAGGGCGGAGGGGACGAGGAGAGGGAGAGAGTTTCTTCTTTTCTCTCCACCATTTGTTAATCGATTTGAGGGAGTTGGCGGAGGTGTTGGTGCAACGACCCTCGCTTGGAAGAGAAGATGATGAAATGTATGATGAAATTGACGACTCAAGAGATCGTTCTCTTCTTCAATTCTGGTTTCTTGGAATTCATTGAACGGGAAATGGTTGGTGCTATATGAGGCACAACCACAGTAATGGTCTCTCCTTTGATTTTACTTTGGAAGGTAAACGACGCCTGTGCTGGGGGGTACCCAAATAACGTCTCATTCCGACATGACATTTTTCACAAATGCGATTTTCTTTAACCTTCCCTTGCAACAAACGTTAGTTTCGTCAATCCCGATGCAAGGCTTGTTGCTCATGCTAGTTATTACAATTTGGTGTAAACTAAGCTCATTTTCTTTGGAATTTCAGCACATATATAAACGTATTCAGCTATTATCTTGTTTTCCATCCATAAAAGAATGTGAACGTGAGGCAAGACTCTTTTTTACTGTTTAATGCAAGATAGGAACGCTTTACCCCTACATGTTAGGGAAGTTGTCCTCGCTTCTCTTCCTCCCCATCCCCCTCACCTCTTCTCACCCGTGCCACGACCTGTGAGTCACAAAGCTTCTCTGAAGAAACGCAAATGCATGTTTACCAGCCTAAGAACGGACTTTGTCAGGCCTCTAACGATGACTCAACCTACTCACCACCTGGCCACGTGAGACGCACAACGATTCTGAGAAACGCTAACG
>NC_134817.1:20859797-20922297 GCF_046742065.1 Oratosquilla oratoria | reverse complement strand
AGTGGTGGTGTGTGACAAAAAATTATAATATAATCATATGAGGCAACATTATAAAATTATAAAATAGAATTATAAAATAAAATGAAATTATAGAATAATCATATGTGGCACCACAGGGGAACTCCCAGTGCTCCGCCCTAACGGCCAGATCTCAGTGCAACGGGTATAGTTATTACAATTTGGTGTAAACTAAGCTCATTTTCTTTGGAATTTCAGCACATATATAAACGTATTCAGCTATTATCTTGTTTTCCATCCATAAAAGAATGTGAACGTGAGGCAAGACTCTTTTTTACTGTTTAATGCAAGATAGGAACGCTTTACCCCTACATGTTAGGGAAGTTGTCCTCGCTTCTCTTCCTCCCCATCCCCCTCACCTCTTCTCACCCGTGCCACGACCTGTGAGTCACAAAGCTTCTCTGGAGAAACGCATATGCATGTTTACCAGCCTAAGAACGGACTTTGTCAGGCCTCTAACGATGACTCAACCTACTCACCACCTGGCCACGTGAGACGCACAACGATTCTGAGAAACGCTAACGATGACTCAACTGCGCATCGCCCGACCACGTGAGTCGCTCAACGGATCTACAAGGAATGCACCTGCAGTACCAGCCCCATACCCTCCATATTGGTGTCTCAGCAGTGTGAGAACGTTTTGCGTCTGACTTCCCAGGTATCGACTTTGACTGTTGGTCTTGATAATAGGTCCAACATAGATGAGGGTTCGACAAGTGGTAACACGTGGTTTGGTAGCGTGGTGAGGTTTGAGCGGTCTTTTTGGAGTCGGATACACGTGGAGCCCTCAGCTCTCAGCCTCTGGTCTTCTACTTTATTTTATGAAAAACAGGTGCTTATATACAGAGTTCCGGCTAGGTTGCCGACGAGAACATTTAGAAGCATAGGTGCTGTTTTCCAGCAAGAACGGATTTTACAATCTTGAAATCTAGGTACATGTGAGGAAAAGGTGAAGGTACAGGTGGTGAAACAATTCTACAATGAGACAGAGTTTTCCGGAGGGAAAACATACATAATAACACACATATATATATATATATATATATATATATATATATATATGTATATATATATATATATATATATATATGTATATATATATATATATATATATATATATATATATATAACCTCGTGGCAATTCTTCCTGGCTGGTCATGTATTGGCACTCGGGCAGAAGTGCCCGTAGGAGATTCGGCGCTTGACCGCAAAAAGTGACCGCGGGAAAACCTTTCCGTGGGAACCCGGCAGTAGTGCCATCTCACTCCTAGAGTGTACCTCATGCATTTCTGCGATGCTGGATAGCATGTGTCGAGGAGGTAGAGGAAATCTAGGAGATTAGTCGTAGATATGCCTTCTAGGGTGTGCAACAATAGTAATAGTAATAATAATAATAATAATAGTAATAATAATAATAATAATAATGATAATGATGATGATGATGATGATGATGATGATAGTAATAATTCCCACCTTTTCTTGTTCTCTCTATGCCCCAGGGATTCCCAAGAGAAAACGGTGTCGTACCTTGCTATTGATTCAGAGTAGGAAATACCGCCCTCCCCTCCCTCTCCTCCTCCTCCACCCTCCCGAAAATTACGGTGGGCAAAAGGATTAGACTTGGAAGCTGACGAGGGCGATGGAAACAAAGCTAAGGACTGCACAGAGGAGAATGGAGAGATCAATGATGGGAATAACACTGAGAGACCGAAAGAGAGCAAGTTGGGTGAGAGAGCAGACTAGAGTGAAAGATATTGTGGAGGCGGTAAAAGTGAGGAAGTGGAATTGGGGAGGTAAGTTAGTGCGAACGACTGATGAGCGAAGGAGCAAGTGTGTTACTGAATGGACGCCGCGAGATAGGAAGCGTGGAAGAGGGAGACCAGACAGAAGATGGAGAGACGAGATCGAGAAGTTTGCAGGAGTGACGTGGCAAAGGATGGCACGGTCGTTTGAATCATGGAATGCTATGAGGGAGGCCTTTGTTCAGCAGTGGACTCAGGATGGCTGATTTGATTGATTGATTGTTTGAAAAGGCTTAGAACAAAAGCATTCGTGAGTTATCATTTCTGGCCCTCTCTCCTCTTCCTCTCTCCTCCTCCATTCGTCATGGGGATTCCCGCGTGGAATCTGAGTTTCAGTCGGCGCGGGGATTCACGCTCCTCTGAGCCTATCATAGAGTCTATGGACATAGAGTCTATGACATAGGCTCTCCTTTTTGGGAATCTCGATTGCGTCGTAGTCTAAAGGCTTCAACTCCATCCGAAGGAGGGGGGCGGGGGACGAGGAGAAGGAGAGAGTTTCTTCTTCTCTCTCCACCATTTGTTAATCGATTTGAGGGAGTTGGCGGAGGTGTTGGTGCAACGACCCTCGCTTGGAAGCGAAGATGATGAAATGTATGATGAAATTGACGACTCTAGAGATCGTTCTCTTCTTCAATTCTGGTTTCTTGGAATTCATTGAACGGGAAATGGTTGGTGTTATATGAGGCACAACCACAGTAATGGTCTCTCCTTTGGTTTTACTTTGGAAGGTAAACGACGCCTGTGTTGGGGGGTACCCAAATAACGTCTCATTCCGACATGACATTTTTCACAAATGCGATTTTCTTTAACCTTCCCTTGCAACAAACGTTAGTTTCGTCAAACCCGATGCAAGGCTTGTTGCTCATGCTAGTTATTACAATTTGGTGTAAACTAAGCTCATTTTCTTGGGCATTTCAGCACATATATAAACGAATTCAGCTATTATCTTGTTTTCCATCCATAAAAGAATGCGAACGTGAGGCAAGACTCGTTTTTACTGTTTAATGCAAGATAGGAACGCTTTACCCCTACATGTTAGGGAAGTTGTCCTCACCTCTCTTCCTCCCCATCCCCCTCACCTCTTCTCACCCGTGCCACGACCTTTGTGTGAGTCACAAAGCTTCTCTGAAGAAACGCAAATGCATGTTTACCAGCCTAAGAACGGACTTTGTCAGGCCTCTAACGATGACTCAACCTACTCACCGTCTGGTCACGTGAGACTCACAACGATTCTGAGAAACGCTAACGATGACTCAACCTGCGCATCGCCCGACCACGTGAGTCGCTCAACGGATCTACGAGGAATGCACCTGCAGTACCAGCCCCATACCCTCCATATTGGTGACTCAGCAGTGTGAGAACGTTTTGCGCCTGACTTCCCAGGTATCGACTTTGACCTCACAGCAATTAAGAACACGGGTCATGACCTGACCTTAGTATTCAAGAACGGACGGAAAGCCGAAGATCCCGCTACAGTGATCGCCGCCCACTAGTCATTTGTTAACCCCGCTATGGTGACCCCTCTCGCCTCACCCGCTGCTACGCCATCCCCCACCGCCGCCGCACACCCTTCGTCCCCTGTGCCGATGCTTTCACTCACTGCCATTGTGTTGGATGACTTCAGGGGCATTCTCTCCCCATTCATCGTGGAGGTTAAGGCAGCCCTTGGCCACAGTGACCTCGAAAGCGAAGAAACTGCCGCCTTGATAGAGAATATCATTCAAAGTATCTCAGTACTCCGCTGACGCACGCAGAACGCATATGCACGGGAGAGCTCACCTCCCTCTGTACGTCAGAACAAAAGAACATCACGGAAACTCCAGCAACACGGCAACACCGCCTCACCCCCACAACCCAGACCAGCACAAACCGAACGACCCCTCCCCCACCTCGGCCCGCTCTAACCCACCGCGGTAATCGCTGTCGACTCGTCTCAGCTCCCAGCATGGCATGGACACTGACAGCTGTAGCTCCTCCGATGAACATAGTTTCGCTACATCCACTTCCGCTGCCATCCGGGGTGACGAAAGTGACTCAGATATGGACACAGAGGTAGACAATGATGCTTTCCTTCAATAACAACGAACTCAGCATCCTCCAGTGAAACATAAACGGGTTCCTCAGCAAGAGATCGTATATCCTGCTATCGCTCAGGAATACGATTTCGATGTTATTATTCTCCAGGAAACGCTACTTATGGAGGAGGTGCGATTCCCGGGATATCGCACTTTCTTTCCTTTCCGCGCACTGGCACTGCGAGAGGCTGCATGGCCCTTGTCCAAGCCAGCATACCCTGCAGAGAAGACACCAATCCCATACACATTGGTGATGGCGTGGAGGCTCATGTGGTCATCGTGCATAGTGCCCATGAGATTTTCCCCATCTACAACATGTACAGGGGCCGTCACGCGGTACTGGATCTTGAGAAAGTGAGCACACTCGCTGGGGACAGATTCCTTATCCTCAGAAGGGATTTCAACGCCCAGCATCCATCTCTGTCATCCACGCAGGGTCCCAATGCCGGTGGGAATTATTTGCGCTTCAAATTGGACTCCTTCCCTGACATTACACTGCTGAACGACGGTTCTCCGACCTACGCACGAGGAGGCAGGCTCGACTTAACCCTCATGACTGCCACTCCCGTTGTTACCAGTGATCATTTTACCGTATGCATGTACATACGAGATGTGGTTCCGATACAGGTGATGCCTCACATTCCGCGGTGGAACACATCAAAGGCCAACTGGCCTTTCTTCTCTAACGCCCTGGCGTCCTGGGCAACTGGGTACAACCCTTCGTCACGGGGCGTCGACAACTTGGAAGCGGACTTTCCAGCCGCCCTCTGTGCTGCCGCATCCGGGGCGATTCCGCCACAGGGACAGCCCACCCGGAGATACAAGAATCATTGGGCCTACTACAACGAGGAGATGAGAGAGACTAACCACAGGGTGTACATGTTCCGCCGCGCTTTCCAACGGAAGAGAACAGATGTCACTCTTGCTAACCTCCGGGCGGCAGTTCGCGAGGCGCATGCCACGGCAACGCGAGTCAGGATTGACAAACTTAATGGCGCGAGAGCTTCAACACTTACACCTCCATATCAAAGCTTTGGAGAAAAGAACATGCGGCCACTTACAGGTCTCGACCACGTCGAACCATCATGTCCCCCGATGAGGAGGCGCAGCGGCTGGCGGAGAAATTTGCCACTCGAACCAGCAGCATCTTCCTGCCACAGCGCACACAGGACACGCAGCTGTAGATACGGAAAGGAAGGATTCAATTCATCGGGGCTATGATGGACCAGCCGGACGAGACTAACACAGAGTTCACTCTCGGGGAGCTCACGGCCACCCGCAGAACTGGCAAGGACACTGCTCCTGGTGAGGACCGCGTCACCTACTCCATGCTGGCACACCTCGGGCCAGCGGGGTACAAGGCCTTTCTCTGTGTAGTCAATGCATCCTGGAGGACTGGCAGACTGCCCACAGCCTGGAAGACGGCCACAATAGTACCGATTCCCAAACCCAAGGAATCCGGTGCCTACCGCCCCATCAGCTTGGTTAGTTGCATGGGGAAAACTTCAGAGAGAATGGTTCTCAACAGGTTGCTATGGAAACTAGATCCGTTGGATGAGCATATCTACGCTTGTCGCAAGGGTACTGGTACCGCCCACAGCATTGCCACCCTTCTCGCTGGGGTAAGTAGCATGCCTTCCATCACCGTATTCCTTGATTTGGAAAAGACTTTCGAGCTAGCCAGCTCTGGCTATTCAAGACACCCTTGCCCGCAAGGGCGTGAGAGGCAGACTGCTCACCTGGGCAGGCGACTACCTGTCACGCAGATCTACGCATGTGCGCTTCCAAGGTTGCACGTCTGAGCCCAAGATGTTGGAGGATGGTACGCCACAGGCTAGGGTCCTCAGCCCGACTCTCTTCAACGTGCTGATCTCCAGTGTACTGGAGCTCCCCCTCCCCCTGGCACTCATCATCGTCAGCTAGGAAGCAGCGGTGCTACGACAGAGCGCAGCGCTCTCTAGACGCCGTTGTCGCGGAATGGCACAGGATCGGACTCAAAATCTCCCCACGGAAGTCCAAGGCCATGACATTTGGCCTCGGGCGGAAAAGGGAGCCCCTCGTCACTCAGGGATTCGTGCTAGACTGGGTTTCCCAATTCCAGTACCTGGGCGTTTGGATCGACGAGAGATTCACCTTCAGGGACAGAATGACAGCCAGAACAAACAGTAATGAAAGCCATGTGCAGAAGGGCGCTTGTTACCACGCATCAAGTCCTACGCACGTACTACTTACAAGCTGTGTGCTATATTGTAGATTACGCCGCCCCTGCTCTTATTACTGTGGTCACGGATAATTCCAGCGGCTCAAACTACAACAGAATGATGCAGCCAGAGTCATCCTGGGTGCACAACGGTGGAACAAAGTTCTCAACCTTCAGCAGGAAGCCTCGATTCCGCCTCTGCAACTCGGAGCGGACTTTGTTGCACTCGTACTCCAAGCCCCCAGGGAGACAGGTCTAAGTCGAGGTATTTACACCTCCTTAGAGCGGGTAGATACACAGCTTCGACCCAACATCTGGCTCTCTCAAACGGCAAAGCTGCTGATTTCCCTCCGGCTGCGTCAACCATGATGTTAGCGTCCGTTCTTTTTTTTTCTCTCTCCCATTTTCAATCCACAGGCTACAGGATTTGTTTATTGTGAGACGTCATAATGTTTTCTCATTTTGGACCAGTGACTTTTTATTTACAAAAACATAGCAACAAAAACCAACAAGCAGTGTTCAGGACCATTGTGTTGCATGCCGCTGTGTGATTTTTTTTTTTACAACGTTTTCCCCGAGAATCTTCGTAGCCGGCCTTCTTTGGACTGATATCGCTGTCTGCTTTGGTGGGACGGTCGTCTCAAGTCACTTCGTGACTTGCAGTTTAAATTGCTCCGTGGATGAGGACGGATTCTTGCTTGGAGCCAAGAATTCTCGGTCGGCGGCTCCAGCGACCTTGTGTATTCGCAAGCGTATGCTCCGCGTCCGCAGACATTGGCTACCTTGTTACCAGTTTTGTATAATTTTTGCCTTCGGCATACTTGTATTGTTCTTTTTTTATTTTATTTTTTTATTATTATTATTATTTTTTTTTTTAGATTTTGTGGATATGTTGTTCTATACAAACAAATTCCACCTATCCGGTCGTGCCTTGGGCGGCCATTTGTATGACGTCACTCTTTGTTTACCTTTTGATATGTAACCCCCCTTAGTGACGTCTTGTGTACATTTACGTATTAGTGCATTATATATTTTTTACGTAAATTTTGCCACTTACGGTCTTAATATATTTTTCTCTCTTCATCATTTGCCATATGTATTGCATTGTTTCTGTGTCACAGTGCTTCTGTTTATGTGAATGGTATCATCTTATGTACGTGTCCCATGTCCATGTGAATTCTATATTATTATTATTATTACTATTATTATTATTATTATTATTATATTATTCATTGTTTCAGGCTTTGTACTAGTGTCTTGTATTTGCATTAATTCTTGATTGGTGTCGGTGTTTTCGTATGCTCTTACGCAGTGGGTTACGGTTGTCATCTCCTATCATGTCTAAGTCAAAGAGACCTTCGTTTATCAGTTCACTAAACTCATCTGAGACAATGGCTCACAAGTTGACGTTGCTCCATCAGGACCCGTCGGTCATTAAATTCTCTGGTCAAGATCCTCATTATAGGGCGGCTGATTTTATCCGCCAATGTGAGGACGCCATTGTCCATTCAAATGTTTCGACGGGGCCTGAAAAGATCTCCTTTGTGAGGTCCCAGATTGTGCCAAATTCTCTAGCATCGGAGTTACTTTCGGCGTCGTGTTTAGATCCCAAATCTCTGGACTATAATTATGACACCTTTAGGTCTAACTTCCTTAAACTTTTTTCAGATACCCCTGGTGGTGGTTCGTTCCATTGGTGCTTCAAACTGGCTGATACTCTCGTATCCCGACTGGGCACTCTTGATTATAGACGGGCGCAAGCTCAGGCCAGTATCCTTGTTGTTGACGCTTTAGAGTCACTTTCACATTCAGATTGGGTAGATAATGGCAATATCACTTTAGATAGATTTCGTCTTATCTTAGAATTTCTCTTATGTATCTTCTCTCATGTATAAGCCTGATGAGACTCTCTTGTCTTTTGCGTCACAGCTTTCTCGTAAACTAGGGGAAATACCGTCTAGTTCCTTCTGTATTAGCAATGCTCATCAACATGGTCATGTCCCTTGTTCTCCTCAGTCCTCTCAGTCTACAGTTCCTACTCATAGTTCCCCTCAATCTACAGTTACCCCCCCCCTCCCCTGTTATGTACCTTTTGTAACAGGTCTGGTCATTCGAGCGACTTTGGTTACCGCCGTAGGCGCCAGGTACACAAGTCAAGACTGTCCCCTATTCGCAGGAGTGTACCTACTGTTTCTTTTAATCTGTCGCATGACCTTTCCAGAGTGAAACCTCCAGGTAGACTCAGTTATTGCCATATCCATGGTCAGTGTAAACACTCGACTGATCAATGTTTCAAGGTTTTGAAACTTAGGAATGAGACTTCTCACCAGCCTCGTCAATCCCATTTTCCCCAGCGCGTGTTTCACAACCCAAAGAGTTGACCAGCAATGTTCGGTCTCAAATAATTCCCTTTGTGGCTGTTGAGTTTTCTCAATTACTTACCTTCCAATTTCTTACTAGGGATACGCCTCTTTCTGTCACTGTAGATACTGGTGCAGAATGTAGTCTCTTAAGTAGAAAGGCTTATTTTGCTCTACGGGAATTGTATACTCTCCCTTTATCTCCCTTTTGTAATCATTTGCATTCTGTGCAAGGTTCTCCCTTGCTTGTTCTTGGATCTGTTTGTCTTCCCTCGCATGCTACAGTCTTCAATGTCACTGTTGTTGTTGTCTCTGGCATTGCCCTTAAGTGTGATTGTCTCTTGGGTATTGATGCTCTTACAGCTCATAGCATAGATATTTCTCCTAGTCGCCGTGTAGTGACTTTCTGCAATTTTGATATCTCTGCATCGGATAGGCCAGTTTCTGTTTGTGATTCTCCTGTGCTTGATCAGTCCGCACATGTGCCTGTACCAACTTCTCATTGTGCTGCTGTTGTTGTAGGAGAGCATCTTATTGAACCTTCAAGTTCTGTTCGAGTTCCGGTGCGCGTCTCAGGTGCCCCGATAGGGTCTGACGTTCTCTCTTTGCCTGACTCTATTCGTATTCGTCGGCTTGCCCTAGAAGGAACTCTCCCCTATTCGCGAGGATCATGTTACCACAGCGATGGTAACCAATGTCACGGGTGCTCCTATTCCTCTCTCTCCTGGCAGTCACTTAGGCTCCTTTGAGGTGGTACACGTTGCTGCTTTCCAGGATTCGCCTATTATAGCAGCTTCTGTACTACAGTCTCCTCCAACACGTGACCCTGCTCACTTAGCTTCTGAGCTTGCCACATTTGTAGGCGAGATTGATTTTCCTGAAGAGACGCCTCGTCTCCTTGACTTGCTAGTTACCCACCGTCAGGCTTTGGCTTTACCAGGTGATCCGTTAGGGGTTACGGACCGTGTGGTTCATAGAATTGATCTTCAGCCAGGCACTCGTCCTGTTTACGTCCCCTCTTACAGGCTACCTCACTCTCGTCGGCTTATAGCCCAGTCCTTGGTTGACGATTTATTGAGTGGTGTTGTACAGGAGTCCCACTCAGAGTGGAACTCGCCTCTTCTCCTGGTGCCTAAGAAAGATGGATCTTTTCGTCCTGTTGTTGATTACAGGAAAGTCAATGAGGTCACTCTTCCAGATCATTATCCTCTGCCTATCTTAAGCGAGCTTCTTCAGTCCATTGGCACTGGTAATACGATGTTCACCACCTTAGATTTAAAAGCAGGTTTTTGGCAGATACCCTTGGAGAAGTCTCGTAAAATCACGGCCTTCTCGACTCCCAGTGGGCACTATGAATGGCTTCGTTGCCCCATGGGTTTGCGGAATGCTCCTTTGATTTGCCAGCGTTTAGTTAACTCAATTTTTCATGGCTTAATTGGGAATGTGGAAAGCCACTTTTCTAAGTTGTCCATGGTCTTGCAACGTTTTACTGAATCTGGGTTGAAGCTCAACTTACCCAAGTGTTCCTTTTTCAAGGCTAGTATCCAGTTCCTAGGTCATGTTGTAGACAAACACGGTATCCATACCACAGGTGAAAAGATCAAGGCAGTCAAGGGCTTCCCTATACCAAAGTCGGTTGAAAATGTACGTTCCTTCCTTGGACTTGCAGGATACTATCGTGCATTCATTAAAGACTTTGCTTCAATTGTTTCCCCTCTCGCCTTCTCAAGAAGGACTCTTCCTTCCAGTGGCGTGATGTCCATCAGACAAGTTTTGATTCCTTGAAGCTTGCTCTTACTGAAGCACCTGTGTTGGCTTTCCCTGATTTTAGTATTCCCTTTACTATTTGTACAGATGCTTCTGGTACAGGTATTGGAGCTGTACTCATGCAACAAGTAGATGGATGTAGACCTCATGTTATTGCATATGCTAGTCGCATTCTTAATAAGCCTGAGTCCCGTTACTCATTTAGAGGCCCTGGCAGTGGTGTGGGCTTTAATCCATTCAACTCCGATGACCAGATGTCTTGTCATTTGGTCAAATAAAACAAAAAATCATAAAACACCAAAATGTTTGATCAAACACCAGAAAAATATGACGTCAATCCTCGCTTCGCTCGCAGCGAAGCGAGGACTGACGTCATATTTTTCTGGTGTTTGATCAAACAATTTGGTGTGTTATGATTTTTTGGTGTATTTGACCAAATGACAAGAGATCTGGTCATCGGAGTTGAATGGGTTTAAAGCACTTCCATGATATTTTTGGGTATCCTATTACAGTCTACACGGACCACACTGCTGTCACTCAGCTTTTTAAGGGCAAGAATCTGTCAGGCCGCCTAGCCAGATGGTTCCTCACGATCGAGGAATTCAATCCAACCCTAAAGCATATCCCCGGGCGTGCGAACCACGTTGCTGATGCACTTTCACGGAATATCCCTGTTGCTACTGTTACCGTGATTCATAACTTTTCCCTGCAGGATCTGGCCAAAGCTCAGCGTGAAGACCCTGTTTGGTCTGCTGTCATTTATGCTTTGGAGTCTGGTGATGATTCCACCTTACCAGCTTTACCAGTACCTCTGTACCAATTTTCCCTGCAGGACAAGGTTCTCATTCGTAATGTGGAAGTGTTTGAGCAAAATGTGGCACAGCTAGTGATCCCCGAGTCTCTAGGTCCCGTTGTTTTGTCCCTTGCTCATGATGCCCCTCAGGCTGGTCACCCAGGTCGTGGCAAAACTCTGGCTATGGCACGGAAGAAGTATTATTGGCCTAAAATGCGACTATACCTCTCATGTAGCCCGGTGTAGTTCTTGTGCCCAGAACAAAGGTTCTACGAGCACTGCTCCCATCTTAGAGTACCCTACTCCTTCTCACCATTTTCAGACTGTGGCTATAGACCTTTTGCAACTGCCTTGTAGCACGCAGGGCTCTGTGTATGTCCTTGTGTGCGTGGATCACTTTAGTCGTTTTGTGGTCTTAGCTCCCTTATGTAACAAATCTGCACCAGTTGTAGCACATGCTTTAGTTTCCCATGTGTTGTGTCCATACACCACTCCTTCGGTGCTCCTTAGTGATAATGGGACTGAACTTAGGAACGAGGTTTTGGCAGGTATTTGTGAACGTTATGGTATCAAACAGACATTCGTGACTGCTTATCATCCAGCGTCCAATGGTCTTGTGGAGAGGACGAACAGGAAAATTTTAGAGATCCTATGTCGCCTTGCTAGTAATTTTCATGAATCTTGGGAGAATTGGCTTCCCCATGTTAGTGCTTGTATCAATAGCACCATTAATGTTTCCTTGGGCAAAACGCCTCATTATGTTATCTTTGGAGTTGAGAAACGGCTCCCATATGATGTGCTTGACAGCCCTGCTCGTCCCCTCTACAATTTAGATGACTATAGTAAACTACAGTTATGTGCTGCATGCCATTTATACTTCTGTTAGAGATAAACTGGATGTTTCAAAGGCCATGTTGAAACAACAACATGCTCGTGCAAAACCTGTGACTATCGGTGTTGATCATGTTTTCAAAAGCATGCCTGATCGCCAGTCAAAATTGTATTGTAAATTTGAGGGCCCCCTTTTGGTGACTGAACGCCTATACCCTAACAAGTTCAGGATTTTTGACCCCTCTACAGGCCCTAGCGAGATTTCACACTCTGATGGGCTCAAGTGCCTATCCCAACCTTTACCCGGCCTCCTCCTGGGCCCACACCAAGAACTATGCCTTGTATCTACCCCTCAATGTTATGACATTAGGTCAAGGGGTTCTGTAATTACCTAAACTTTCATTGTGTAGTGTTATGTATTCTTGTGATGTTTCCCATTTATGTATTCTTGTGATGTTTCCCATTTTTTGTGAGTGTCTTTTTCTTGGTTAAATGTACACATTGTTTAGCTCTTAAGTGTACTATCTTGAATTGTATTTTGTCGTGTTTAGATATTAAGTATCATGTCCCGGACGTCCGGCAATTGCTGTATTTGTATTTTTGTTAACTGGCGCCAGCCTTATGTTCCTTTTTGTGTTTGTATGTATTGTCTTTATATAATTATTTATGTATGTGTTTATTTAATGTATTTGGGTGTGCTATTATATCCATTTGTCCCACACTTCTGTCTGCCACTGTTGTGTATGTGGTATGTGTGTGGCTTGTCTTTGTGTCATTTGGATTCTCCTTGCCTCGGTCAGTCTTTTTCTTGTTTGCTCGGTGAGGTCACAGAGTGGCACGGGCCGAGCGATGTGTTGGCATGGTGTGTAGTAAAATTATATTGTATTGTTTTATTATTTATTGTAATATTAAATTATGTATAAAACTTAATATTAAACTTTAACAATTTATTTGTGCACTCATTTAGCCACCCAATACAATCCCGTGGAGGCAGATTCCTTCTTACTGTGACTGCGTGTAGACATATGTAATAAATTCCCTAATCTTTCAACCAGTGTTTGCACTTAACCACACATTTGGCAACTTTTTTTTTTTTTTTTTAATGATTTAATTAATTTTGTGTAAGGACTCTTATAAAAGATATTTTATACAACACCTATAGTAGTGGTGGGCAGCTACCGGTGAAATTACAGGTTTTATCGGCAACGAACTTAATGATAGCTTACCGACAAAAATTCTGCTACCGGTAAAGCTTCGTTAACCGATAACTCGATAAGCTATACCATAACATTCAGAGAGCGGTTGTTGGATAAAACCTGTAACTTTACCGTTAGCTGCCTACCACTACCACCTCCAAGCATGCAGACACGCGAACGAAAATGTATACACCACACCCACCCTCAGACACCCTCCATTCACTTACTCGCGCGGTAGATAGACTATAGTAGCACCAATTAAAGTATGACATTTTCCCTTTACAATGACATAACAATAAAAACAATATGTACAATAGAACCAGAGATATTGCTTATTAAAGGACAAAAACATTGGTTTTTCGAACTCGACTAGAACTTGTGACGTCACTACTACCTCACGAGTCTTTCACCGGTAAACTGTCGGTAATTTCGGTAACTGTATTGCTGTTCATCAATAATTTCGATATTGAAATTAGCGATATTTGCCCAGCACTAACCTATAGGCCTATGTACAAGTAAAACAAATTTATATATTTCATGTTATTTTTTTCTATTAAGAATTTGGATACAGGTTGACCTAAATTGTTATAAAATCTTATGTCTAGTAATCCAGGTACAAATGACATACAAAAAGAGGAGTATATACAGAAAAATACGTATATACTTTGATTCTCTTTAGTAGCCTACTAATGACCAACAAAAACAGGAGTAAATACATACAGAAAAATATGTATATACTTCGATCCCAATAAGGGATCCTCTTTAGTACAAATGACCTACAAAAATAGGAGTATATACATACAGAGTCTAAGTATATTAGAAAAATAGAGAATTCCGTAACTCAACAAGCGTTGGCCCTTGTTGATTTACGGAATTGACAAGTAACAACAGGTTGAATTTTCTGGCAGTGACAAAACACAAGGATTCAAAAACATCTATGTTTAAATTACAATTTAATCAAATTGCAATTAAATTGTTATTTTAACGTTTTTGTTTCAGTCTCGTGGCTTTTCACAACTGCACACTTTCATGGGCACCATTTGTGAAAATTTCCATAAGAATCCAAGGTGAAGTGAATTGGTCCGTAGAGTCATGGGATTAGTGGATTACCACTGCAACACACCCTGCAACAGTTTTTGCCCCTCTGACATACATTTAGTTTTATCGTCTATGTCTTCAGTGAGTGCCTGAATTTTCAAGTTGTAAGATTCCATGACTTTGCATAGGTTTCTTTCGAGTTTGGTTTTATTTCTTATAAATTTTTCTTCATTTTTTTTCACCTTTCGTTGGTGTTTTTCTTCCACGTGCAGTTTGAAATCGATTAGTGCTTGCTTCTCCTTTTTCAGATTATTGATTTTACTTCTTAATTGAAGGCAAACTGTTTCGACATTTGGGGTATCGCCATCGCTTTCCATGCAGGATTCATCTTCTCTACAATAGTTCCACCGCTGATGACTTGATGATCCTCCTCTCGAATCTTGTAACAAATAACTTTTGTAAACGCCATTGATTTTCTTAAACGACATCTTGATAGGCTTCACGGGAGTAATGATGTCTAAAATCTCACAGTCACTGTTGGTTTCGTAGCCACTGCAGCTCGCGGAGCAAGGGGTGCTGCAACCGTCATCTTTGTTTACATAACACGTTGCACAGTCTTCGTCCGTTGGGTCACGTGACTCACCTAGGATACTTTCATTTTCCGTAACCGGGGAATCAACACGGTGGCTTGTGTCGAAACCATTTAATCTAGTTTGATCAACAGTGTAGGCAGAATCACTGGTACAAGTTTGTGGAGATAAAACAGCCCTACTGTCTGAACTAGGCCTACTTTTTACATAACCTTGAATAATGTCTGCACTGGTATACATGGAGTGTTCGATAGGTTGCTGATAAACTGGATCTATGGGCGGTGCACTGTGTTCTTCATTAGGAATCCAATAGGGAGTCTGTTCCCGCCATTCGAATGTTTCACCAATTTCGATTTCTTCTTCTTTATATGAATCTTGCTTCCGAGAAGATGCGTGATTCAACTCACCACCTAGACGATAATTCGACACGCACTGAGTTATATCTGTGTTTGTGACAAATCCTTGCTCTCTGGTAGCATGGGATTCTTCAGGTGTGAAATCGAATGCTGAATTCGGCGCAAGACTGTGAGGTACGCCATTACTATCATGATACGATTTATTGGTTTCCAAAATGCTACCTTGACCAAAAACTTGGTTTACATTGTGGTCAGCATTGGATAACTTAGGTTTTAAACTGGAATGGCTGCTACTGTGCCAAGCGGAGTTGCTATCTTCTACGAGATCAATGAAAGTAATGACTGTCCCTCTGGCATTCGAACCTTTCTGACTCGTGGCCATACTTGCTGGTGAGTCATTATGTGAAAACACTCTTCTGTTAACGTAGGAACTGTCTACAGATTGACAAGATGCATCTATGCCACTCGGTCCTGGTTGACTACTGCTGTCTTTGTGTAAATTCTCATTTACATCTTTACAATTGAAACTTTTGTTAGGGTTCTTCTGATAATATTCTTGAGTCCACAGTGAGAAGAGGTCTGGTAGTTCCTCTTCTTCTGAATCTGAAATTGTACAACGTCAGTTATAATGTGTTACAACATGTAACATTATTTTATCTATTAGTTTTTATTTGTCTATTCATTTATTAGAATTGACTAGATTGCAATATTATGTTATTAATTTATTCATTAATTCATGTACATGCCTATTCATTAGGATAAAAACAGAAAAAAGTCAGATTTGGGAAACAAGGGAAAAAACTTTGCCTTCTATGAATTTTTGGCTCATGTTCCTTGGTGCCCGCTTCAGAGAGAACTGCTATGGTTGACTCTGAAACTGGAAAGAGAACTTCGATTTTCAAATAAAAACTGGCAAACGCATTCCAAATGCCTAAAATTCAAGTGTATGAATAACAGTACCCATGGATGGGACACGCTACCTCCCATTGCAACACCCCTCCACATTTTTTTTTTTGCAGCCTTGAATATTGTAACCACAGTAGCTTCTATCTCATTGAGGTAGCAAAAACAAATAGCATGCTACCCGAGTGTGCCACCATACACAGTGGTAGTCGGAGACCTTAACCCCTTCAATACGGGCCAAAATCTCGCGGGCAGCATTAGCTGCCAGACGTGCAATGTTGCGTCATAATACTCGCATTATAAAAAATAAAGTTACCGCTGTATTGCTCGTTCTCTTTCACCCGTGAATTTTGATAACCATAGAAAATATGATGAAGCCAGTTTACAGAGTATGGGGGTCATGCAGGTACAACTACAATATATATAATCAAGATGCCGACATTGGCATCCTCGCATACCCACTTGCTCCTCATGAAGCCTACGTGGGCGTTATCGTATCGCAGGGGTTAACAAGATTATGAAGAACATGACAAATAAATCTCGTACCGGAAAGTTTGGAATGGATGAAAGAGTGGGTCGAACACTATGGTTGTGGACACAACTGATAAAGATACCCGATACAATGATAACTGTATCAGAGATATGAACAAATCATGCCCTTGCAATACCAAACTCACATGCAAAACAAGTATGATGGGTAGAGTTCGTATATTTGCTTGGAATTTTCAGGAAAGAGAGCTACAACTGCGGGAGCCACTACATGGTGAACTGGCGTTCCAACCGATACTAACAACTCGTCCATTAGACGTTATATTATAAACAATAAAGGCAACAATAAAAACTGTCAGTCTGACAGTAATGTTAGACAATAAAGTACATCTGCACCTTCCTGGGCTTTACCTACACCACTCTCCATACACACACACAATTATATATAAAGGCCTTCATAGCATTCCATGATTCACACGACCGAACAAACCTCTGCCACGTCACTCCTGCAAATTTCTCAGTCTCATCTCTCCACCTTCTGTCTGGTCTCCCTCTTCCACGATTCCCATCTCAAGGCGTCCACTCAGCAACACACTTGCTCCATCGCTAATCAGTCGTTCGCACCAACTTAACTGCCCAATTCCACTTCCTCTCTTTTACTGCCCCTACAGTATCTTTTACTTTAGTCTGCTCTCTCACCCAACTTGCTCCCTTTCGGTCTCTCATTGTTATTCCCATCACTGATCTCTCTATTCTCCTCTGTGCAGTCCTTAGCTTTGTTTCCATCGCCTTCGTCAGTTTCCAAGTCTCACATCCGTAGATTATTGCTGGCAGAATGCATTGATTGTAAACTTTACATTTTAAACATTAAGGTAGAGAGCCTCTCACGATTTTATTATACCAATTTCCAACCAATTGTAATATGTCTTTTTTTTTTCATCATCTTGATCTTTGGTCATCTTTACCATCTGGCCCAAATAATTATACTCTAACTTCATCAAGACTCTCATCATCGATTATATATTTACTTTGAACTTTGGTGTTGAACATTACTTTGGTTTTACTCTTATTCATTTTTAAACCTACTTTGAGACTTTCCTTGTTCATTTTACTCAGCATATCTTTCAAGTCTTCTGCTCTTTCTGAAATAAGAATGCCATCCGCAAATCTTAAGTGGTTCAAATATTCGCCATCAATTTTCAAACCTTTCTCTTCCCAACTCAACCTTCTGAAAAATTCTTCCAAGCGAGCTGTAAATAATTTGGGTGAAACTGTATCACCTTGCCGTACTCCTTTCTCGATCTTGATCTTTTCTGTATCTTCATGTAGTCCAATTATAGCGGTACCTTTCGCATACTTTCTAAAAACCCTTACGATCTGTAAGTTTGTACCCTGATTTTGTAGTGAGTCAAAGACCTTCTCGTAATCTACAAAAGCTAAACAAAGGGGTATATTGTATTCTGTCATTTTCTCGATTAGTTAGTTTATCACCTGCAAATGGTCTAGAGTCGAATATCCATTCCTAACGCCTGCCCGTTCTCTGGATTTGAAAGAGAAGGCAATGGCTTACTTAGAGGAATAGAGATGGAGAGAGAACCTAGGTACAGGAATATAATGAGGAATAGAGATATGAATGACATTATAGATCAATTATAAGAGCTTAAAAGCGAGTACAAGATGATGTACCAAGAAATATCAATCCTAAGAAATGCTAATGAAGAAAACAATAGGGAGATAGAGGAGTTGACAAAGGAATTAAAACAGCTTAAGGGTGAAAATGAGAGGTTAAAAAGTGAGGATAATAACAGGAACGAGGCTTTGAAATGCGAAATTAAAAGTCAAATGAAAGAAGTAGCTGAAAAGGTGGAAGAAAAATCAAGGAGAATGACCTACAGGAAATAAAAAAAAAAAAAACAGTGGAAAATTGAACAGGAAAGTCAAGAAACATCCCTAAAGAAAATAATGGAACAACAAGTAAAAGATAATACTAAAGAAACTGTGATTCAGATAATTAAAGAGAAAAGTAACCTAGTTAGGGACACAGTGGATAGAAAAAGATGTATAGTAATCTATGGCATAAAAGAAAAGCACAATGTACCAAGATATCAGAGGGAAAAGAAAAAGAGATTGCCAAAGAAATACTAAAAGAATTACAAACAGATGAGTTAGGCTGGGGCCGGGAAATCGAGGAAACCCATAGAATGGGCAGGTACTCCAAAGATAAACAGTATAGACCACTAAAAGTTAAACTTAGATTGTAAACAAGTGCAGAAGAAATATTATCTAGAACAGTAAGATTAGCAAATAGGGAACAGTACAAAAATATATGGATAAAAAAGAAATGAGTGAGGAGAAAAAAAAGAGAAAGAAAAAGAACTTAGGAACGAGACGAACGAAAGGAATGAGAATAGAACTGAGAAGGAAAAACAATGAGTTTTTTTTTTTTTTGGAGTGATAGATATGAGGCTGAGATAGAGATATATAGGGAAAATGGAAACAAAGAAAACAGAAAAAGAAGAGGAGAAAAGAAACTAAAAATAGCTTATACTAATATAGATGGAATAATCTCAGGAATGAACGAATTAAACGATTATCTAGTCTTTGAAGAACCATACATAATGGGAATTGTGGAAACTAAATTAAAGTACACCCTACACTGTGGGACAAGGTTTATACAAGTGTTGGACAAAGAATAGAAAGAACAAACAGGGTGGAGGAGTTCTAATTTTGACCAAGAAAGATTTAAATGTAACAAAAATAACTGAAGGAAAAAATAATGTACAATCAATTATGGTACAAGTGGAAGGAAACAAATGAAGAGAAGAAAATTTGCAATGGTATATGTGCCCCCCAAAACACAAGCCTGGACAGAAAGGGATAATTCCGAGTTACTAGAAGATACAAAAGATGAATTAATTGAAATACCGAAAGATGGAGGAAATACAGTAATTATGGATGACTTTAATTCAAAAGACATATGTTGGGAAGAAATGACAGTGAAGGGGGGAGAGGAACACTGGGGCAATGTCCTCCTTGACTTGACCATTGAATACACAATGACCCAGTGGATTAGAGAAAATACTAGATATAGAGGAAATGAAGAACCCTCAAAATTAGACTTACAGTCGACGCCATGGGTATTGGCGAGAAAAATGTGCGCCAATACCCGTGACAAATTATTAAGAACCCCCATTATACACCTAAGAAAACTGACACTGGTATTGGCGTGAAAGCACATGGTAGAGTAGGCGGAGCTTGAGTCCCACGTGCAGACAATAAAGATCTCAGTTGCCTATTGAATAACTCAGATGCTTTTTGTGATTAGTCGTGACCGCATCAATTGTTTTTTCCGCTCTGACGTGCTGTGTTTTTTGTGGGATTTTTGTAATAAGGCCACGAGTTCTAGAGCTCACAAGGGAGAAAATTGCAGCAATAAGCTCACTTTATAAGGCAGGAAAGTCTAACAAGGATATATCAATCCACACCAGAGTATCGTTGTGAAGTGTCCAGAGATGGACAAAGAAATGCAAGACAGCAAGAGGTGATTATCACCCACTCCAAGTCAAGAGGACTGGACCAGCTAAAAAGACATCAAAAAGGACTCTGAAGGTTATCCAAAGACAGGTGGAAGCTGAACCAAGGATAACAGCTAAAGAATTGAAAGAAAAAAATCCAAAACTCCTGCAAGATGTGTCTGTTAGGACAATACAACGCCGCCTCAAGGACGATTTGTCTTATGAGCATCGGGCACCACAACGCAAACCTCTTCTGACGGAGAAACAGAAACACAGTCGTGTGAAATTTTGTAAGAAATATCTGAATTGGGACAATGAAAAGTGGAAGATGGTTTTGTGGACTGATGAGGCTACATTTAATGTTACTGGGAACCGAGGAGGTAAGGTTAGGCTCCGTCCGGGCACCCTGATAGTGTCATGGTATGGGGTGTGTTTGGGTACTATGATGTGGGCAAGCTAGTTATATTACCTAAAAACACAACAGTGAACAAGAAATCATATTTGGAACTGTTGTGTGACCATCTCGAGAATTGCTTTGATGCCTGTAAGAGTGAGGTGTTCATGCAGGATGGTGCCCCTGCACACACAGCAAAACTAGTCAAAGAATGGCTTGAATTTGTAGGAGTGGATTACATAAGCGATTGGCCTGGTAATAGTCCAGATTTCAATCCAATTGAAAATGTGTGGGCACTGATAAAACGAAGACTACGAGGACATAACACAGCAACTGTGGAAAAGCTTGTGAAGGAGATTAAGGACATTTGAGACAACTTAGAACCCTCAATGCTCCAAAGACTGGCTGAATCTGTTCCTCGACGCCTTGAGAGCTGTCTGAAAAGGAAAGGACTACCCACAAAGTATTAGAGGCTGGTAGGTTCTACATATATGTTAGTATTGCACTTGTTTTAGTGCTACAGATGAAAAAAAAAAGCATCGCGCCAATACCCGTGGCACCGACTGTAATACTTACGACAGAACCTAAGATTGTAAAAAAAATTGATTACAAAAATCTGATAGGAAAAAATGACCACATACTGATAGAAATGGAATTGCAAGAACAAATGGATCAAAGCAAAAATTATAAACATAGAATAGGAAGACCAATGTATAACAGAACAAACTTTGAGAAACTTAAAACATTCTTTCGCAATGCAAACTGGGAAAAATTCCAATGAAGATACAGGGATAGAAGAGAAATGGAACATACTAAAAGAAATCTATAATGAAGGAGTGAATGAATATGTACCACAACAAAAAATAGAAAAAACATACATAAAAAGCTGGTACAACAAAAGATGTAGTGAAGCTAAGGACAAAAGAGACAAAGCTTGGAAAAAATGGAAAAGAGATAAGAAACCAAGCAAATGGCAAACGTACATCAAACTAAGAAATGAATATGTAAAAATATGCAGAAATGAAAAGAGAAACTACAAAAAAAAGATAATAGATAAATGTAAGGAAGAACCCAAACTATTTTACAAGTATGTAAATAGAAAACTGAAAAACAAACAAGAAATAGAAAAGCTGCGCCAAAACAAAAAGGAATATACAGAAGAACTGGAAATGGCTGAAATTATGAACAACCACTTCAGATCAGTAATTCACAATAGAAAACTCGCCTAACTGTGTAGAAAAAGAGATAGAATTATCCCCAGCAATGAAAGAAATAATCGTAACACAAAAAGAAATCTGTGACCAAATTAAAACCCTTGATGTCAGAAAATCACATGGCCCAGACAGAATTGCAAACTGGATACTGAAAGAATGTATGGAAGAATTAACTGACAAAATATATAACATGATTATATTCTCACTTAAAGAGGGAAAAGTGCCATTGGACTGGAAGAAGGCAAACATTGTACCAATTTATATGGGAGGTGATAAGGAAGATCCATCTAACTACAGACCAGTCTCACTAACAAGCACAATAGCAAAAATTTGTGAAAGAGTTGTCAAAAATGGATGGATTAAATACCTGGAAGAAAAATCTATACTGAATCCAAATCAATTTGGATTCAGACAAGGGAGATCATGTACAACAAATTTGATCTGCTTTTACTCAAGATTAATAGACATAATAAAAGGAAGAGATGGGTGGGTGAACTGTGCTTTTCTGGACCTGCAAAAGGCATTCAATAAGGTCCCACATAGGAAACTAATAAAGAGGATAGAGTCAAAAAGAGGTACAAAAAGTTAGAAAAAGAGGAATTCTATTGGAGAGTAGTGAAAGTTAGAAAAAGAGGAATTCTATTGGAGAGTAGTGAATATGAAAGTGAGGAAATAGACCATAACAGAGAAAAACAAAAGGGAAACAGAAAATACAATGTAAGTAGCGGAAAATTAAGAGTGTCTTACACAAATATAGATGGATTAATAACAGGCTTGAACGAACTGAATGATTATCTGAAAGAAAAAGAACCAGACATAATGGGAATTGTAGAGACAAAATTATAAGGTCCACTACTACCCAACAGTGTAGGACATGATGCATATAATTATTGGATTAGAAACAGAGAGACAAAACAAGGGGGTGGAGTTATGTTCCTGAATAAGAAGGATATAAACATGAGGAGTGTCACATATGGAAAGAATAGAGCAGAGATGATTATGATCGAAGTGGAAGACAGAAATAAGAAGAGCAGAAAGTTTGTAATAAATTATGTGCCTCCAAAAACAGCCTTGTGGGAAGAGAGTGAACATAAAAGTATGTTAGAAGACACAAGGATAATATCAAATAAGATATGATGAAGGAAAAGAGAACAAGAAGAACAAGAAGATCAAAAGAAGCCGAAGAAAACAAAGGAAAGAATACAAAGACACAGATGACGAAAAAGAATAAGACGATAGGACGTTACCATACGTCCAAAGTTAAATTACAATACAGAAATTGAAGTATGTCGCAGTGCACTGACACATATCTTTGTTACAAGTTGAATTAAATTTAGTCACATTAAATCAATAAGGAAAGTAATCAATCAATCAAATCAGCCATCCTGAGTCCACTGCTGAACAAAGGCCTCCTTCATAGCATTCCATGATTCACACGACCGTGCCATCCTCTGCCACGTCACTCCTGCAAACTTCTCGATCTCGTCTCTCTACCTTCTGTCTGGTCTCCCTCTTCCACGCTTCCTATCTCGCGGCGTCCATTCAGTAACACACTTGCTCCATCGCTCATCAGTCGTTCGCACCAACTTACCTGCCCAATTCCACTTCCTCTCTTTTACTGCTTCCACAATATTTTTCACTCTAGTCTGCTCTCTCACCCAACTTGCTCTCTTTCGGTCTCTCAGTGTTATTCCCATCATTGATCTCTCCATTCTCCTCTGTGCAGTCCTTAGCTTTGTTTCCATCGCCCTCGTCAGCTTCCAAGTCTCACATCCGTAGTTTATTGCTGGTAGAATGCATTGGTTGTAAACTTTACGTTTCAAACATAAAGGTAGAGAGCCTCTCAGGATTTTATTATACTTACCAAACATTTTCCAACCAATTGTAATGCATCTTTTTATCTCATTATCATGATCTTTCGTCACCTTCACCATCTGACCTAAATAATTATATTCTTCACCTTCCTCAAGACTCTCATCATCAATTACAATCTCTTTACTTTGAACTTTGGTGTTGAACATTACTTTGGTTTTACTTATTCATTTTTAAACCTACTTTGATACTTTCTTTGTTTAGATCGCTCAGCATATCTTGCAAGTCTTCTGCTCTTTCTGAAATAAGAATGATGTCATCTGCAAATCTTAGGTGGTTCAAATATTTGCCATTAATCTTCAAACCTTTCTTTTCCCAATTCAACCTTCTGAAAATATCTTCTAAACAAGCTGTAAATAGTTTGGGTGAAATTGTATCGCCTTGCCGTACTCCTTTCTTGATTTAGATCTTTTCTGTATCTTTATGTAGTCGAACTATAGCGGTACCTTTCGAATAAATCTTTTCAAGTTTTAGATGGAAAGCCACCGAGAGAACAAGCAGGCTTTAGAAGCGCATATTCAACTCTGGACCATTTGCAGTCGATAAACCAACTAATCGAGAAAACGACAGAATATAATATACCTCTGTGTTTAGCATTTGTAGATTACGAGAAGGCCTTTGATTCAGTAGAACAAATAGCAATACTAAACTCGCTACGCAAGGAAAGTAATATAAGAAAAGAAATATAACAACACTAAAAAACTGGCAATTTACACAAACACCCTGCCCTAGCACCGTCCATATGACCTGAGGTCAGGACGACCAAACCTCCCGCCGTTATATGACCGATGTTGACCTGGGTGTGGCAAGTGTTATACACCGACGACAGAGATAGGCAGGGGGGAGTGGTTAAGCTATGTGCTGATAGTTTACGACCAACACGAGGAAAAAAAAAAAAAAAAAAAAGTGGACACTGGCTACATGACAGTGGGTGGATGGGAGAGAGGGTGTGGGTGGATGAGTGGGTGTGGGTGTAAGGATATGGGTGGATTAGTGTGAGGGTGTGAGGATGTGGATGGATGAGTGGGAATGTGTGGGTGGGTTAGTGGGAAGGTGGGAGGATATGGGTGGATTAGTGGGAAGGTGGGAGGATATGGGTGGATTAGTGGGAAGGTGTGGGCGGATGGATTGGAGGGATTGAGGGCGTGAATGAGCTGGAGGATATGGTAGGGCGGGAGGGTGGTAGGTTGTGGTTGGGTTAGTTCTGGATTAGGAGAGAGTGGATGGGGGGGAGGGGGGGTTAATTGGTTTCCGGGAATCTTCCAGCTTTGTACTTGATTGGAGGACGCGGCGTCAGCGCGTGGGCGCGCGTGTGACTCAACGTGGCTTTCGACCACTGATCTAGAAATAACTGGTTCACGGATCGATGTCCTGATTATGAGGTCAGCGGATCCGGGCGGCAGCCATGTTGGTAGTATCAAAACAAACCCACGCCACGCGATTCACTGATAGCAGTGATAGCGTCCCTTACACTTCTCGGCAGCTTTCGCTCCTATATACTGGTGTGTTTTACATATCTAACGATCATTTTACGATGCCAACTTGTGCTGCATTCAACTGCACCAACCGGAGAAAAGGTGGATGTGAGCAGTCCTTCCACTCCAAAGTAAATTAAGGTTTTATTACCCAAAACATCCCGATACCCATCAACAAATGATGCGGCCATCAGGAGCCATAAAATGTTGCCCACCAACTGTTTTGTTAGGTGTTGTCATGTTAATGCTATGTATTTATTATCTGTAAGAAACAGACCTAGCAGCAACCCATTTGTCACGAATGTAATCGTGGCAATAGCCGGATAAATATTTATAATTTAAATATATCTTATAAGGCTCAAACGCTGTCCAGAGCTGTGTAACTGTATAGAACCAGTTGTTCTTCCTGATTACATGTGTAGGCTTTTTCTATATTGTGAAGTGTGAGGAATTCATATTAGATGGGCTGAATTACTATTCGGGGCCCGTTAAAAAATTACGTAACTTTTTTTTCTGGTGAAATTCGACACCCCCCACCCCATGTAACATTGCGTAACACTGGGCTTTACACCTTCCTGTGTTACGTAACACTGATTACAACTCGGCACCCCCATCAAGTGTGGGCCAGTTCTGCCAAACACCCCTTCCCCTTGACTTCTCACCAAAACATACTCATTTTTATTTGTCCTGTGTGAAATTGTTTACGATTGCATCAAAGAATGAAACATGGCATGATGTTTTTGGATTTTTTTTTTTTTGCTCGATCTATTAAGGATATGCTATTTCAGTGCATAATTTATGACATAAATTAAAAAATAAATATAAATAACCATTATTAGCGTTGCGTAGCACTGTTGAAAACACCCCCACACCCTCGTAACGCATCGCATCGACCATGCACCCCCCCCCTTACATGTTCACCCCTTTAATGCGATATTTTACTATTTGAAACAATTTAGATCATAGATATGGCAATTTCTCTATTTTTCCAGGAGGCGGGGCTTTGAATGATTATTCATACAAATATTAGTTAGGGTTCATATTTTTTTTCCAGTTTCCCTCGCAGTAAACCCGAGATGAGGAAAGAGATGGATCGTCAACATAAGACGTGATAATTACAAACCATCAAAGTATGCAGTGCTCTGGTCAGACCGGACTGGGCAGACTGTGAGACTGCTGGACGATGCTGTTCCAACGCTTTTTAAATTCCCGGCACACCTCGTGAAGCCAGTAAGTACATGCATGTGTATGTCATATTTCACTTGAACACAGTACAATAAAGTGTGCCACTTTGAACCCAAGCCCTTGAATATATTATGCCATTTAAATTCATCTCAAGATATTAATTAATTGGTCACAACAGTGGTCATAACAATTATTTTATATTTGAGTCAAAACAAATAATTAATTTATGACCAGCAGGTCTCGAAACAAAAGAAAAAACCCCAGTCAACCGTTCACTCGAAGGGATGGCCAATGACATCCATGCACAGATCCCACTGCAGACAGCGCCGGTTGATGCCGTGTGTAGCCACCTAGCTTGTCACCATACCTACGCAATATGTGAGAGTCCGAGAAGCCTGAAGAGGAAGCTGAATGAGGCAGAGGACACCGTCACCTCTGCAAAGAAGAAATTGAGGTTCTCTCAGCAAAGGGTAAGACGGTTGCGCAAAAAGGTGACTTCATTGAAAGCAATTGTGCAATCTGAAAAACAAAAGGCTTGTTTCAGATGGGGGAGCACAAATGCTTGAGCGAACTTTTTCAGGTGTCCCCTTGGAAGTCCTGAAACTTATTTACAGATCGCATCACTATCACGCAGCCCATACCAGCCACATAGGCCACGAGAGTAACACGACAGCTCCCATGACCGGCGAAGCGATTCACACGTGTTTATGTTTTGATACTACCAATATGGCGGCCATGTCCCGCCTGCCCGCCTCACTCCGGCCCGTATACTCGATCCAGGTGTTATGCAGATCAGTGCTTTCGACCTTTCGCACGATGACGTAATTACTTAGTCCTTATTCTGGCAGGAAATGGTTGATTTCTTGCAGTCGAAGATATGGAATGAAGTTGAAGGTTGAACTTGCAGGTTTGGGGGTTCAGGGTGGTTCCTCTCTACGACGATAAGAGAGAGAGAGAAAGAGCTGGTAAAATAGTTTACAACAAACATCGAGTCTCGTTGTGCTTCCTTCCACACCAAGGGCTCGGGAAGATGCCTGGCAAGACACGGAATAAAACAAGTGTCACTTGATACGAAATGGATCAATCTATCGAAGCTTTATTGGTAATAGCGATAGACATAACCCCTCTTATTTATCATTATTAGTATATCATTACTGTTATTATTTGGATGCTCATAGGCCGAACGGGTCAGAGCGTCACTACAGTAATGAATTTCAATTGGATATTTAAGAAAGAAATAGGAGTTTTAAGACACTGTTAGACAACTTTATGGATGGGGATGACAGGTGGTAATGGACAAGGAACTGCCTAGTGTAGGCCTTATGGTCTCTTGCAGTCTCCTTCATTCTTGAGTTCTTATGCAATTTATTACAATCTTAGAGCTAGTCGTAAGTTTGCAGCGTGTTGTTCTATTTGGTAGCAACCTTTTCCTTGTGTCGATGTCCTGTCCAGGGCCTCAGTGTGAGTCAAGTCGTCCATTAATGCGAATTTGTTCCATTGTGTTATTGGTGCCGAGAAACTGGACTCCAATCATCTAATTCAGTGAGGCAGATTAATACTGCTCGTTCGCGTGGTTTGCTGTTGGTGGGTTATCGCACCATCATTTCAGTTGGTATTACAGGGTCGTGCTTCACCCAAATGAGGCCAGTTCCTGCCTCATATTGCTACGTCAATGGGTCGACTTATAGAGGGAGGATGACAAGAGAAGCAATCTGGCAAGGAAAATGGCCTGTGTGAATACGCACACACACATTTGTCTTGGCTGTCAGAGTGAAGTCACTAAAACTAAACTCCAAGTCTAATGCATCGGGCAAGCCTTTGTTTAAAACTGCGGCCCCAGAGAACCACATATAAGATGTCCAGCCACCCACACCCCATACACAATCACTACTCAAATTATTGCCAATTAAACAAATAAAACTCAGAAAGAGGAGAAATTCATCACCACCATTCTTAAATTGAGATAAAAATATTTAATACTAACTTGTTCGTAACTTCCCGTTCTGGCCACTCTGCCACAGCAACCACTCAAACTACACAAACAGGGTTACAGTGGAGAGCGACATGCACTGTAGAGCTTATGATTTATTTATGCAAACTTGCCATAAACTAAAAAATGTTTCACAGTAAAAGTTGATTATTGATACATGAATTAACAAAGGAAATGGTACTGTTATAAATATATCCACACGTTTTCTCCAATCGCCTCGTCTTTCCATAACAATAATGAATCTTTATTATCATTACTATTATCATTATTATCATCATCGGATGATGATGATGGCAATAATAATATTAATAATAATAATAATAATTGTTTTTGAGTTAGTGATACAGAGGGAGGTATGTACATATTGTAATGCGTCATAGAATCATTATACATCGGGCGTCCAGCGCATGAAATGTGATACATAAATCGATTCGTTGTACAACTGGCAACCCAATGCTTGTGCGCGAATATACGGGTCATATTGAAGTGGTGTGTAATAATATACTATTTACTGTATACAGGGTACAGATAATGTAGTTTCTGGAATTCAATTGAAAACCTTCATCCACAATTGCGGTTACCACAGTTACCAAAATGCAGAATCGAATTCTAAGGGTTGCAGGAAATCCACACAGAAGTCTCCAGAAAATATAGAGATAAATGCCACCACTAACCGATGACGTCATGTCGGCGGAAAAAAAAACCGCATCGCTGGTGTTTGGTATGTCTATGCAGCAGCGAGCTTAGAACGTCTCAAGCATCACCCACTTCGCATACCAAGAGAACATTCTGGGTCAGGCGCACTGATGTGAACGCTTCATTATTTAAGACAATGAACAATGATTACTTTCATCAGGGCCTCCAAGTGAAATTTTGCACAGTGGACTGCAGTTACTATCTCAAGATCTCACAGCTGAGGTACCGAATTCAAGCCACTCTTCTGCACTGAAAAACTTCTACTGATACTACAATGTATTCCTACAAGGAGAGGGTGTTTTTACCTAGTTGTATCTACGGGAACTTCCCGTATGATCCTCAATCGACCGTCACATAGGCTGACTAATAGTCAGCCTATGTGACGGTCGATTGAGGATAATAGTGTTGTGAGCTTATACATGTATATATATGTTCATATATATATATATATATATATACACATATATATTTATATATATATATATATATATATATACATATATATATATATATATATATATATATATATAATATGTAGATATTTATATATTTACATATGTATTTATATACATATATATATATATATACATATACATACATATACATATATACATATTTATACATATATATTCATACACACCCACACACACACACACACACACACACATATATATATATTTATATATAGATATGCATATATATATATATATATATATATATATATTAATATATATATATATTATATATATATATATGAGTGAAACTAAGTTGAAAGGGAAGGGCGAGTGTAAGTGGGAGGTTATCAGGAGTGAAGAGAGGGCGAGGGAGGGAAGGGGTGGCTATTCTAGTAAGTGAAGAGATAAGTAAACGTGTAGTGGAGTGGAAGGCGGTTTCCTCAAGGATAATGTGGATGAAGGTGAAACTGGGAAAGGAGATGTGGGTTTTTGTAAGTGCATATAGGCCTGGCAGTGAGAATAGTGTAGAAGAAAGGGAGGCTAATGGACAGATTTAAATGAATGCATAGAAGATTTAGGGAGAAATGTCAATGTAATAGTACTGGGAGCCCTTATTGATAGGGTAGGAAATGATCCAATTGGAGTGGTTGGGAAATGTGGAGTTCCAGGAAAGAATCATAGTGGAGAGTTGATAGTGGAAATGTGTCTAGTAAGAGAGTTGATAGCAAATACAGTGTTTCGGAAGAAAGTCAAGCATAAGTACACATGGGAGAGGGTGGTGGATGGAAGGGTGGTAGATAGAGCCTTAATGGATTATGTAGTGGTAAATAGGATTATGATAGGAAGAGTTAAGGGTGTACATGTGCTAAGGGGAAAGGGTGGGGGAATATCAGGTCATTTTTTGGTGGAAGGTAAGTTGAGAGTGGAGGATAGGTGAAAGAGGAAAGGGACAAAAGGTAGGGAGGTGCTTAGAGTGAACTCTTTAAATGAAAAGGAAAAGGAGGAGTACAAGAAGAAGCTGAAGGAGGAGTGGGAGGGAGTGAAGGATAGAGTAGAGCTAGGAGTGGAGGAATGGGGATGGTTCAAGGAGGGAGTCACAAAGTGTGCAAAGATGGTGTGTGGAACAAGAAGGACAGGAGGAAATAGAAGGAAGGGTAGTGAATGGTGGGATGAGGAAACAAAGAAGGTTGTAGAAGAGAAGAAGCGAGCTTTCACAAATTGGTTACAAAATAGGACGAGGGAGTCATATGAGAGGTACAAAGAAAAGAAAAGAGAAATAAAGCAAAAGGTAAAGGAGGTAAAGAGGAGAGCAGATGTGAAATGGCGTAAGATTATGACAGAAAATTTTGAAAGTAATAAAAAGATGTTTTGGAAAGAAATTAAGAGAGGAAGAGGAGGCGAATCAAGTAGAGAAGAAAAGATAAAAGGTGCAGATGGAGAGATGATAATGGAAGAGAAGGCTGTAAGGGGAAGATGGGCAGAATATTTTAGGGGGTTGCTAAATGTGAAGGAGGATAGGGAGGGCAAGATAGCTGCAGTGGGAAATGCTAAGAAAATGACCGTGATGAGTGAGGAAAATGGAGGAGAAATAAGGAAGGATGAAGTGAAGGCAGTTGTTAAGATGATGAAAGCAGGTAAGGCACCTGGTCTGGATGGATGCCATGCAGAATGTCTTTAAAAAAAAAAAAAAAAAAAAAAAAAAAAAAAAAAAAAAAAAAAAAAAAAAAAAAAAAAAAAAAAAAAAAAAAGGGAGGTACAGTGATGGTGGACTGGCTGGTGAGGTAATTTAATGTTTGCTGGAGAGAGGGTAGAGTGCCAGAGGACTGGAGGAGTGCCTGTATAGTGTAATTGGTGAGGAACAGTGTGGATTTAGGACGGGTAGAGGATGTGTAGATCAGATCTTTGTGGTAAGACAGATATGTGAGAAAGCTAAAGGAAAGGGGAGGGATGTTTTTTGGGGCTTTTATGGATCTGGAAAAGGCTTATGACAGGGTAGACAGAAAGGCACTATGGGAGGTTTTGCGGACATACGGGATAGGAGGAAAGTTTCTAGGAGCAGTCAAGAGTTTTAATGAGAGTAGTAGAGCTTGTGTCAGGATTAGAAATGGAGAGAGTGAGTGGTTCGAGGTAAAGGTGGGACTTAGTCAAGGATGCGTTATGTCGCCCTGGCTGTTCAACTTATACATGGATGGGGTAGTGCGAGAGGTAAATGCAAGGGTAGGGGGTCAGGGATTGGAGATGGTTAATGAAAATGGAGAAACGTGGGAAGTGAACCAGCTGTTGTTTCCGGACGACACTGCGCTTGTGGCAGGATCGGAGGAGGGATTGAGGAAATTGGTGACAGAGTTTGGGAGAGTGTGTGATAGAAGAAAGCTGAGGATAAATGTGGGTAAAAGTAAGGTGATGGGATGAGATGTACAAGGGGTGAAAGTGGCAGTAGACTGGAAGTGAGCATTAAGGGAGACTGACTGGAGAAGTGGATAGTTTTAGATACTTGGGTGCAAATGTGGCAGGAAAAGGTGGAGTGAAGGTGGAGGTAGAATGTAGATTGAGAGAAGCGAGTAAATGCCTTCGTGGATTAAAAAGTGTAATGAGGAATAGACATTTGGGAATGGATGCTAAGAGGAGACTGTATGAAGGAGTGATTGTGGCAAGAGCACTGTATGGGGCAGAAACATGGAATATAAGAGAGGAAGAGAGGAGTTTGAATGTGTTTGAGATGAGGTGTCTGAGGATTATAATGGAGGTTACTAGGCTGGATAGAGTGAGAAATGAGGAGGTGAGGAGGAGAACTGGGGTGGAAAGGGAGTTGGGAGATAGGATTGATGAAAGAGTATTAGGATGGTTTGGGTATGGCAAGTTTGGTTTTAGCGCGTATCGTACTCAAAGGCTTGGCGTGGCTTGGGGCACGCCACAGCTTCCCAGAGACGCACCTTTAGAAATACAGGCAAGAGATACGAGAACAGATTGGGGATATGCTTCGTAAGGGGATCATCCGCCCATCCCGTTCCCCTTACAATGCTCCTGTCGTTCCAGTTGTAAGGTAGGATAAGTCCATTCGCCTGTGTCTCGATTTTCGAGCGCTAAATCATCACATGGTTGTTGATAGGTTCCCTCTTCCCCATATCGACTCGATGTTGCGGAGTCTCGGCACCAGTGTCATATTCTCCCAGTTAGATCTTAAGCAGGGATATCTCCAAATCCCGCTAGGGGAGAGCAGCTGTGAGAAAACGGCGTTCTCGACGCCCGACGGTCACTACGAGTTTACATCTCTTCCTTTTGGGTTAAAAGACGCTCCATCCTGTTTTCAAAGGGTGATGAACCAGGTGCTGACGGGGCTGTTAGGAGTTAGTGCGATGGTGTACATGGACGATATTATTGTTCTGGGAACATCTTGGGACGACCACCTCAAGAACCTTGAGGATGTCCTTCAGAGGTTGCAAGAGGCGAGTCTCTTTTTGAGGCTGGAGAAATGTAATTTCTTCCAGGAGGTCGCCTACCTAGGGCATGTAATATCCCAGGAGGGGATAAAGCCTCAACCAGAGAAAGTCCGAGCCATCAAAACTTTTCCACAGCCAGCGCGCCAGAAAGAGCTGCTTTCCTTCTTGGGATTAGCGGGATATTACAGGAAATTTATCCCAAACTTTGCCGAGATTTCGCTGCCTCTGGTGGATATGACGAAGGGTGACGTAGCTAGGAAGCACAAGGATCGTGAGTTTGGTCCATGGACGCCTGCTCAGGTACATGCGTTTGAATCCCTCAAATCCCATTTCTCCTCCACGGTGGTCCTCCCTTACCCAAATTTTGCGAAACCTTTCTTGCTCACCACTGACGCCAGTGCTTCGGCGATTGGGGGCGTGCTTCAGCAGGAGGACGAGGGAGGTAGGAGACGTCCACTCTCCTATTTCAGTCGCACTCTTAATGAGCACGAGAGACGGTATAGTACCGTTGAGAGAGAAACGTTAGCGGCGGTCTACGGTCTCACGATAAATCGCCCTCTAATCATGGGGTATCCGGTTAGATTATTGAGCGATCACAGGCCTTTGGTCTGGCTCTTCACTGCTAAGGGCACCAACACTCGGATCCTCCGGTGGCAAATGGCGATCGCCGACTTCGATCTCGAAGTCAACTATATCCCAGGGAGATTAAACATCGTCGCTGACGCACTCTCTAGGATACGGGGAGAAGACCACCCTATAGATGATTTCATAGTAGCGCCCATAACCACGGGTGGCCAAAGAGACTCAAACACTGGGGAGGACACCGTCATATGGAACCAACTAGCGATCCGGAGGGAGCAGGATAAACATTCTGATTGGAGACAGATTAAAGATTATCTTAAGGGGGCCACGACAGTAGAGCCAAGGGTTCCACGCTTGAGAGTGCTGATCACGGAGTTTCGTCTCCTCCCGGACGGACTCCTATATCACTCACGCAGGAATGCGTACCAGTTGGAGGAACTGCGCCTAGTATCCCCTGAAGGAGCAAAGACAGCAGCCTTACGTATTGCCCATTGCCTTCCTATGGCAGATCGTGGCGGAGCCCAAGTCACTCTGGACCGGCTGCAAAATTTTCGCTTTTTGGCCTAAGATGTCGGAGGATGTAAAGACATATGTAAAGAGATGCAAAATTTGCAATACTTGTAAGCCCTCATATGATCTCCCAGCTCCGCTCAGACAGTTTCCTGACGTGAAAGGTCCGTTCGAGAGAGTGCACGTTGATCTCATAGGACCAATAACCACCACTTTAGACGGTGCGAAGTACATACTTACAGTAGTTGATGTACTAACCCGCTTCTTGGTCGCTGTACCCATAAGTTCCAAAGAAGCGCGGACGGTAGCTCGGGCTTTTATTACACATGTGCTAGCCATACATGGCGCTCGCAAGAAGGTGATCTCAGACGGGGGAGGAGAATTCATGAACGAAATGTTCAAGGGTGTTATAAATGGCGAACATCAAGCATCATAAGATGAGAGGGTGAATGGGACCATTATTAAAATCTTACGGTCCCTTGTCCAGGACAACCAGACAGGCTGTGATCAGATGCTCCCTCTGGCAGTATCAGCCAATAATTCTGCGCACCACAGAGTCCTGCGAGATTCCCCCGCATTTCCTTCTTTTTCACCGTGACCCCATTTTCCCGATGACTGAATTCACCAAGCCAAGCGCCCCTTGGTACAATACTGAGAATTTGGCAGCTGAAACGATGGCATTGGCCAACTCATGTTTTGATAGATGCCAAAAGTTCATCGAGGCTGCAACAAGAGGCACACAAAAAGACCAAGAGCAAGAATAAAACAGCTCGCCCTCGGTGATAGAGTATACGTCACCGCCAGACCAAGACAAGGGGTGCTAAGGAAACTCCAGCCGCTGTACCAAGGCCCGTATAGGGTGATTAACAAGGTTAGCGATGTAGTATACTGCATTAAGCACATTCGCTCAGCCCAGGAGTTCTGTGTCCACACAGACAGGATCAAGCAAGAAGGAATCCTCTCAGTGTGCGAAAATAAGAACGTAAGGAGAGCGTTCCCCACACTTGATAAGGAACTCCCAGACCTACTAGAGGATAGTGACTGCCTACCTCATAAGTAGCGATTCTACACAAGCCAAGTAACCTCTCCGTGTGGGAAAACACAAATGTTAGAAGCGCGTTCACCACGTGTGAGAAGAAATTCAAACCTACCATCAGTGGTAGAGACCCTTTTTTTTCTCTCCCGAACCTACCTTCATTTGTAGCGACCAGGTAACCTTTTTTTCTGTCTTTTATTGTTCATAGCATTATTCTCCTTTTTGGCTACCTCCCTTGTAAGGGGAAAAAAGCCTTGGTATATGTATGTAGCATTATTCTCCTAATGTTGGAAATTTTCATGATGATAATGTATTCTGTACATATTCATTGTGAGTGTGGTCCACTCATATATATATGTATACTTATATATTGGGCTACTTTAGTCAGAAATTTGCAGTTGAAACTGCACGTGCGTGGGTATCTGAGTATCACTGAGACACCCACACACGTGCAGTTTCAACTGACAGTTATAACTATTCAGTTGTAATTGTCAGTTTAAACTGCACGCGTGGCCGGCATAGACGTGGCAACGCTGGAGCACAAGTGTTGTAAATTGGAGGACCCATTTATGCTTGCTAGTGCTATCTGTCATTGCGACACGTATTAAGTTGCATCCTGTTGTTTTTCAAGTTCGAAGCCTACCTCCATCATACACTCATCACAGTTTCAGGCAGGATGCATCATGTCCTTACCAATATGGACACCTCTTTCTAATCTTTACTTCAGATAATTTTCCTTTTTTTGCACATAAGTTCTCTTGAAAATAACTCTTCAAGTACCTCAATACATCACAGTGTGTCTATTGACCAACAAAATAACAACACCAGTTTCCTTTGTCCATAACTATAATTTTAATAACTAACTACAGAGCACAGACATTTCAACAATAGTCTTTTGTAGGCTTAAATGAAGTTTGCCAAATCAGAATGAACAAGTCCACATTCTGCTATCCACCCACGCGTCTTTTGGGCATACATAATGATAGTCGGAATCATTCGGAGACATCTTGGAGGCAGTTCGGTGTAATTTTTTATGCAAATGATTAGTTTTCTTGCAATACGTTTTAATAATAATGCATCTATAATATTTATGTAAAGTTTATCTATGAGCGCAAAGTAAAATAATGATCGCTAGGAAAGTAACGACAAAAAGAATTGGGCACAGATTTGTATTTTGAGAACATCTTTTGTTGCTTGTTACTTGTAGTTCTTTATCTGGTCCCACTCCACCAATGGTGCTCTGAAGGATTCTCACATTAATAAAGATCTACTTCATCTTTATAATCTGTATACCTCTTTGATGGTGAAGTTTTCCATATACATTCAGAAACAAGGAAGTCTCGAGTTTTTCTTCATAACCTTAGATACTAACGATACGTCGTAGATCGAGGGAAAGATATCATGGAAGTGGTGTATGACGTAACTTACAAAAAAAATCATATGAAAAAGAAACATCGGACGATTGAAGGTGGTGAGCTAACGTCGTCCTTGACAAAAAAAAAAATTGCAACCTCCTTGCTACACCACCACGCCTGAACTGTTTTCCATGTAATTCTGACACCCAATTGCGTAGTTATCGGGTTAATATGGGCAGGAGGGAGATGATTCAACCTAACTAACCACAACAATGCCAGTTTACCTTTCCAAGGAAGAGCGTGTTGAAAAAACGGACCTCCGGATCTTACACTCCACATTCACCAAGAGTCAAGTGTATACTGAGGTGCAGTGGCTGTTGCCCAGTGTGAGTGAGTGAGTGCGGGAGGGGAGGAGGTGAGTTGAAGGCTAGATTAGGCTACGGTTACTATCATAGTCTTTGGTTACTATGGATGCGAGTTCTGACGAATATCTGGTCGGACGAATTCGAAGAAAATACAAACGCCATGCATTCCAATGAGAGAGTTTACAGTGGCAGCAACGAACACGTCAGAACACGTACGAAGTCGTCAGAACCAGTTGAGCGTTCAAACAAATTTGATTTTTTCATGCGACCTGCGTCTGTTTTTGGTATTTTTGTGCGTTGAATTTCGATTGGTTTTATCACTCCACCATGGATAACGATAAATTGATCAGCCTTGTGTACGAGAACAGGTGTTTGTGGGATATGAGAGAAAAAAATACCATTAATTTTATTTTGTTATATTTTATTTCACTATTTTTATTCTTGGCAAGTGCCACTCGTTTAATTTTGTTCAATTGTATTTCACCAATTTGCATTTGCATTTTTGAATATGTATATCAAATCTCATGGAAGTAAATAATTTCATTTTTGAATATGTATATCAAATTTCATGGAAGTAAATAATTGAATTCAGTATAATTTTTTTTTATCTTAAAGTTACAGCCAGTCTTTGTTTTGCCGAAATACATTCACGAAAATTTGAGAGCTTTTTTATACTTTCTTCTATCCCCTTCAGCATGTATTCAAATGTTGCTGTCTCATCCTGAGATAGTCGAAAAACTTCTCCGGTTGGTCCCACAATTCTTGAAATAACATTTGGAACTCTCCTTTGTCGTCTCTATTAGAAAATAACTGGTTGGCATGTTCAGTTTTTCCACCATTTAACAACACTAACTTTATTAGCGGACTTTCAAGAAAAGAATATTGATCAAGTTCGTCCATCTTTGCAGGGCGGCAGAAACGTAATGACTATCAGAATATCAGAAAACGCGTACAGTGTAACCACCTTGTTCTGACGAGGATTTCTGACGTATTCTTTAGAACACATTTTCGTCAGAATTCGCATCCATAGTAACCGTAGCCTTATCCGCTGCAAAGCAACCACTGTATTGCTACAAGTATGAAATAAGGTGAAGTGCAGTATTGCCGTATATTTAGCATTCCCCCGCACCACCCAGGATTTTTTTTTTTTTTTGGGGGGGGGGGCTAATAATGCTTTAGGGGAGAATGCCTCTGTATTGTACCCCATATATATATATATATATATATATATATATATATATATATATATATATATATATATATATATATATGTATATATATATATATATATATATATATATATATATATATATATATATATATATACTGTATATATTCATTGTGTATATGGGCAGGAGGTTTTCCCTCAAGCATACTTCATTAAAATGAATGGCAAGCTTGTTATGACAGAGCTTCTTGTCTCTCTAAGAGAGAAAAATACGACAAGAAGCTCTGTCATAACAAGCTTGCCATTAATTTGATCAGGGCTGTGGAGTCGGAACACAAAACCTCCGACTCCGACTCCGACTCCTCTATTTTTGGCACCACCGACTCCGACTCCGACTCCGACTCCTCTTCATGTAATTAACTGATTATGGCCTACATATTTTATAAAGCCTATACAACACACATACGCTCCAATCTTGAGTATGTTGGAGGGGGTTTTGGTGAGGAAACACGGATGGGTTTCTTGTGTCTTTATTCCGAGAGCCTAGTAATTTCTAATTACAACCATGGCTGGCTGCTCCGAAGAAAACTTTGGAGGTGCCAGATTTTCCTAGCTAAAAAATTAAATACAAAAATTGGGCGTGTCCTACGAAAAGGCACCCAATAGAAAAAAAAGGGGAAAACTGCTGTGGATGGCACTCTTGCGATGCCTTCCCGAAGAGCATCTTGACCTCTGACCCTGACTTGAGCGAGACTTCATGTTGTTTGGGATGATCTGGCAGATGTATGGGAGTGAAGGTCACCTCGTGACCTCCGAGCACAGCTGCGGGTCCGAGAGGCCTCGCGTAATGAAGGGCCCGTTTTCTCTTCATGAAGGAGATGGTGGAGGGAAAGAAATCATCTGCCGCCTCTGGTGGAGGGAAAGAAATCATCTGTCGCCTCACAAGTAGACTTGTATCATTATAACTGGATTATATCAAAGAATAAAGATATATGTTATAGTGTGGCTTTCCTATGTTTGACCTCTTCATTAATACTTTATTACTGAAGTAGAGATTTTTTGAAAGGATATTGAAGAAAATCCAGTAAAATAAAGATTCTATAATGTACCTCTTGATATAACTACATACTGGTACTGCTATGCGATTATTGCGATGGACATTACTCTGGTTCTGGAACCGATCTTATCGATACGAGTACAATACAAGATACAGCTGAACATATTTGAAACGTGAAACTTTTTTTTTCAACTTTAAATATCCTTATTTCAATAATTCAATGTTAAAAAGTATATAGGGGACAAAGAAGGGGAAAGGAGAGAAGAGATAGTATTATTGCGTTAGTCTACAGTTGAAATCATAATTATCCTACTGTTTGGCAAACACAGCAGCGGGAGAAACCGCCAAACTATTGGAGTGATGGAAACGACGCAAATGGAAATTGACAGGAATATTACAGCTCCCGTGACTGTGTGTCAACAGAAGGTGTAAAATGGAGGTGTTTATCTAATTTATTCAAGTAATACTTTGGATGTTCATCGCTTTATGTATAAATTTGAAAGCCAGCGTTGTACAAGAAAGTTTTGGGGGTTTAGTGGAATGACCACGTAGATAAGACGATGAGATTTATTACATTTTATATATATATATTTTTTTATATAATCTATTTATAAGGAGTGTGCACTGCATAACTCAACAAACTAAACGAAGGCATTATACAGTGTAAATTAAACTGGAGTCGGAGTCGGTATATTTTTACAGACTCCGACTCCAGTGACACTTCCGAATCCGACTCCACGACTCCGACTCCGACTCCGACTCCACAGCCCTGATATATATATATATATATATATACAGTATATATATATATATATATATATATATATATATGTATATATTGTATATGTATATGTATATATATATTACAGGTGAAAAATATAATCACACATTTGTCAATCACGTTAAAACCACTGTTGGAGTAGTAAAGACTGGAGACGGGGAATCTATATATTTCGATTGCAAACTGCAATCCTCTTCAGTAGATGCAAATAGGAGAAGTGATTGCTGCTTAAGTAGCACCCTTGACACGAGAAAGGGGAACATTGGGAGAGGTTTCTACCCTCGGCTCACTCCGTATGTGAGGTCAGGAGTACAGTAGCACTCGGTTCTCCTATTTGTATCTACTGAAGAGGATTGCACTTTGCAATCGAAATATATAGATTCCCCGTCTCCTGTCTTTTCTACTCCAACAGTGGTTTTAACGTGATACATATATATATCAGCCATTCTGAGTCCACTGCTGAACAAAGGCCTCCTTCATAGCATTCCATGATTCACACGACCGTGCCACCCTCTGCCACGTCACTCCTGCAAACTTCTCGATCTCGTCTCTCCACCTTCTGTCTGGTCTCCCTCTTCCACGCTTCCTGTCTCGCGGCGTCCATTCAGTAACACACTTGCTCCATCGCTCATCAGTCGTTCGCACCAACTTACCTGCCCAATTCCACTTCTTCTCTTTTACTGCTTCCACAATATTTTTCACTCTAGTCTGCTCTCTCACCCAACTTGCTCTCTTTCGGTCTCTCAGCGTTATTCCCATCTCTCCATTCTCCTCTGTGCAGTCCTTAGCTTTGTTTCCATCGCCCTCATCAGCTTCCAAGTCTCACACCCGTAGATTATTGCTGGTAGAATGCATTGATTGTAAACTTTACGTTTCAAACATAAAGGTAGAGAGCCTCTCAGGATTTTATTATACTTACCAAACATTTTCCAACCAATTGTAATGCGTCTTTTTATCTCATTATCATGATCTTTCGTCACCTTCACCATCTGACCTAAATAATTATACTCTTCAACTTCCTCAAGACTCTCATCATCAATTACAATCTCTTTACTTTGAACTTTCGTGTTGAACATTACTTTGGTTTTACTCTTATTCATTTTTAAACCTACTTTGATACTTTCTTTGTTTAGATCGCTCAGCATATCTTGCAAGTCGTCTGCTCTTTCTGAAATAAGAATGATGTCATCTGCAAATCTTAGGTGGTTCAAATATTCGCCATTAATCTTCAAACCTTTCTTTTCCCAACTCAACCTTCTGAAAATATTTTCTAAACAAGCTGTAAATAGTTTGGGTGAAATTGTATCGCCTTGCCGTACTCCTTTCTCGATTTTGATCTTTTCTGTATCTTTATGTAGTCGAACTATAGCGGTACCTTTCGAATAAATCTTTTCTAAAACTCTTACGATCTGTTCGTTTGTACCCTGTTTGCGTAGCGAGTTTAGTATTGCTATTTGTTCTACTGAATCAAAGGCCTTCTCGTAATCTACAAAAGCTAAACACAGAGGTATATTATATTCTGTCGTTTTCTCGATTAGTTGGTTTATCGCCTGCATCGTTTATCGTGTGTGTGTGTGTGTGTGTGTGTGTGTGTGTGTGTGTGTGTGTGTGTGTGTGTGTGTGTGTGTGTGTGTGTGTGTGTGTGTGTGTGTGTGTGTGTGTGTGTGTGTGTGTGTGAGGTCACATCAATACCTATAGATCGGGCATATATGAACTCTGAGCTCTCATTCGGAAGGGTAATAGCTGTCGATGACGAATCGAACACATGATCCAAGACCATGGTCGCACACTCAAACACTCACACATACACACACACACACACACACGCTCACACACACACACACACACACACACACACACACACACACACACACACACACACACACACACACACACACGTACGTCGGATTCACGGCGAAGATTGGAACTCCGGAAAAGAAGTGCAATTTTCGTGGATCTCAACGACGAGGAAGTACCTTTGTTGTATTAGTAGGGAAGGGGAAAGCTCGTGGTGTAGTGGGAAGGAGAAGAAAAAGAAGAAAGGGAGGGATTACTGAGGGAAATGGAAGGAAATGAGGAAGGAGACGAACGGGCTCCCCCGGACGTCAGAAGAAATGTCAACAAGAGAGCTGCAGACGATGCTAGTGCAGTCGAAAATATCAGTAATAGCATTAAGTTTAGAAATATAGATAAAAAGAGCACAATAGAAAGTGGAGATAATAATTTCCATGGATATAATGAGGGGGGTGCCAACCTCCCCCGATTAGCAAGTCTAGAGGAAAAACTAGAGAAAATGACCAAACACTGGGAGGTTAGGTTCAGCCAACTTACACGGATTACGGAAAGAGTTGATAAATTGGAAAAACTAAAGAAGGAGAACCAAACCCTAGCTAAAGAAATAGAAGAATTAAAAAGACAGTTAAAAAAGTAAAAGATGAGAATGAGGAATTAAAGAAGAAGAATAAAGAGAATAAAGAGTCCATAGCAAAAGAAGTACAGGGTTAGAAATAAATACAAGAGAACAACAAAATTGTATTTAAAGATAGTGACACAACAGATGAAAGAACAAACAAAAGACATTGTTATTAAAGTGATGACAGAGAAGGAGAATATAGTAAGAGACTTAGCGGACAAAAAGAAATGCATAATTATATTAGGGATGGATGAGAAGCATAATCCAAATAGGACTACAAGAGTAAAAGAGGAGAAGAAAAAGGTAAAGAAGATATTAGAAGTAGTTAAAGAGGAACAAGATACAGGGAAAGAAGTTGAAGAAATATATAGAATAGGGAAATACAATACAGATAAGACCAGACCAATTAAAGTTAAATTCAGGTCACAAACGACAGCAGAGAATATCTTATCAAAAACAGGGAAACTAGCAGAAAGTGACCAGTATAAACAGGTATGGATAAAAAGAGAAATGAATAAAGAGGAAAGAGAGGATGAGAAAAGAACAGTCAGAAAAAGAGAAATTCTATTGGAGAGTAGTGGATATGAAAGTGAGGAAATGGTTCATAGCAGAGAAAAACGGAAAGAAAACAGAAAACACGATAGAAGTAGCAGAAAATTAAAAGTGTCTTACACAAATATAGATGGCTTAATAACAGGCTTGCACAAACTGAATGACTACCTGAAGGAAAAAGAACCGGGCATAATGGGAATTGTAGAGACAAAATTGAAAGGCACACTACCACCCAACACTGTAGGACACGGTGCATATAATTATTGGATTGGAAACAGAGAGACAAAACAAGGGGGTGGAGTTATATTCCTGACTAAGAAAGATATGAATGTGAGGAATGTCACATATGGAAAGAATAGAGTAGAGATGATTATGATGGAAGTGAAGGACAGGGATGGGAAGAGCAGGAAGTTTGTAGTAAATTGTGTGCCTCCCAAAACGGCTTCATGGGAAGAGAGAGAACACAAAAATATGTTAGAAGACACAAGAATAACACTAAATAAGATGATGGAAGATGGAGGAAGAATAGTTATAATGGGTGACTTTAATTGTAAAGAAATCTGCTGGGTAGAGATGACAGTGAAGGATGGAGAAGATCTATGGGGAAATGTACTACTTGACATGATTATGGAACATACAATGACGCAATGGATGCAAGAGAATACTAGCTATAGAAATGAGGAAGAACCATCGAGATTGGACCTAATAATCACATCAGAACCCGAAATAGTGGACAAGATTGAATATAAGACACCAACAATAAGAGTGACCATATATTGGCTGAACTGGAACTAAATGAGGAGAAATACATGAAAAAACGAACAATATAGAAAGGGAAGATTGATGTGTGGAAAAACAGATTTTGATGAAATAAAATAATTCTTTCAAAAAACAGACTGGGAAAGGATACACAAGGAGGAAACAACAGTAGAAGAGAAATGGATTATTTGGACAAAAATCTGTAAAGAAGGACTGGAAAGGTATGTTTCAAGACAAAAACAAGAAAAAGGATATGTAAAGTGTTGGTACAACACAAGATGTACGGAGTTAAAAGACAAAAGTGATAAAGCTTGGATAAAATGGAAAAAAGACAAAAGACCTGAGAAATGGAAAATATATACTAATTATAGAAATGAATATGTACAAGTGTGCAAAGAAGAAAAGAGAAAATACGAAAAAGATGTCATAGAAAAATGTAAATATCAACCAAAACTATTTTACAGATTTGTAAACAACAAACTGAAAAACAAACAAGAATTAGAGAAACTACAACAAGGAGGAGTTGAATACACAGAAGAAATAGAATTGGCAGAAATTATGAACGAGCATTTTAAATCGGTGTTTACGAGGGAGAACATACAACTTAGAAATATCCAGCGGGAGGAGAAAGTCCCCCCTATGAAAGAGATAGAAGTAACAAGGAATGAAATAATGAATCACTTGAGTAACCTCGATGTCAGAAAATCGCATGGACCAGATGAAATGGCAAACTGGATTTTGAGAGAATGCAGGAATGAACTAACAGACAAAATACATAGTCTAATAAGCAGTTCATTAAAAGAAGGAAAAGTTTCAGAAGATTGGAAAAGAGCAAATATAGTACCAATATATAAAGGGGGAAACAAGGAAGACCCTACTAACTATAGACCGGTCTCCCTTACAAGTACGATAGCTAAAATTTGTGAAAGAATGATCAAAATTAGATGGGTTAAGTATTTGACACTCACGGTCGTGTGAATCATGGAATGCTATGAAGGAGGCCTTTGTTCAGCAGTGGACTCAGGATGGCTGATTTGATTGATTGATTGATTGATTGAAGGTATTTGGAAAAAAACAACGTACTAAATTCAAGGCAATTTGGATTTAGACAAGGACGATCATGCGTCATTAACTTGATGTGTTTCTATTCAATGCTAATAGATGTAATACAAGAAAGAGATGGGCTGATTGTGCATTTCTAGACCTGAAAAAAGCTTTTGATAAGGTGCCACATAAGAGATTGATAAAGAAATTAGAAACTGATCTCAATGAAGTATGGGAATGGAGTAGAAAGTCGGAGATGGAATTCAATATTAAGAACTGTAGTATAATGGAAATTTGGAAAAAAAAATTGTGGGATCATATACATTGGGAGAGGAAGAAATTAAAAAAGAAAATGAGAAGGACCTGGGAGATATTACTATGAATAATATGTCCCCTGAGAAACATATAAACAAGATTTTTGGAGAAACTTATAACTTAATAAAAACAATCAAAGTGGCATTTACATACCTGGACGAATAAATGGTGAAGAAAATACTAATCATTTTGATAAGACAAAGATTGGAGTATGCAGCGACGACGTGGTCTCCAAGTACAAAAAATGTATGATAAAAATTGAAAGAATTCAAAGAGCAATTACGAAATTGGTACCAACACTCTCAGAACTAACGTATGAAGAGAGATTAGCAAAACTTGAGCTACAGATATTAGAGCAAAGAAGAGAGAAAGGAGACTTGATAACTATTTATAGAATCATGAAAGGCATAGAAAATATTGATAGAGAGGATATAATAAAATGGAATAGTAGAGATACAAGAGGACACGGAAAGAAAATCAAGAAAGACAGTTATAGAAGAAGCCTGAAAAAGAACAGCTTTCCCCACAGGTTAATAGACGTTTGGAACAAGTTAGATGAGAATGTGGTGTGTGCAAAAACGATATACGAATTTAGAAACAGTCTGGATAAAACGAGATATGAAGACGGGACACCACGAACATAGCTTCCCTTCCCGTAAAATACAAGTACGTAAATGCAACTACGCACATTTATATATACGACTCGGTGGCGCGGTTGGCAGAGTTCTAGACTGTCACTACGGCGGTCCAGGTACGCGTCCTGCAAAGGGTTGAATATAATTTCAGTATCGCTGCGCTTCAGTTCGTTACTCCAACTCTCGTGGGCGGGGTGTTGTGTGTTTGTGTGCGTGTGTCAAAGCATTACCCATAGATCGGTCATACGAGCTCTGAGCTCTCTTTCGGGCGGGAAATAACTGTCGATCACGAATCCAACATGTGTTCCAAAGACCAAGGTGATTCACACACACACACACACACACACACACACACACACACACACACACACACACACACACACACACACACACACACACACACACACACACACACACACACACACACACTTTTTTGTGTGTGTATGCTATCCTGTGGTTCCATACTATATGGGTGCCAGAGGCCAAGGATCACATGAAGAATCGTCACCATAGACTTCAATAGGGTGACAATTCTTCATGTGGACTATCCTAGGGTGACAATTCCTCCTGGGTTTATGATTCTTCGGTTATGAAGTTGATGACAATAAACATAACCCTCATTCAACCTAACCTAACCTAATCTTTATTCCACTGTTGATATTCGGCGCACTGGGGTGACAATTCTTCAGGTGGGATCTCATGGGGTGACAATTCTTCATGTGACCCGGGGACAGAGCCAGCCAGCCTGCAAGCCACGTGTAATAGCCTGTGTCATAAAACATGGTCACATCCTTCCTTCCCCCACGCTGAAGTCAGTGCTGATGTAGCACGGGGTTGGGTGGTCAGGCTGGTGCCAGCCTAGCATGCCTCCAGTCTCCTCCTCCCTCCCTCCTTTACAAAGGATTACAAAGGCGGAGCATGCCGACAGGAGACCTTTTGGTCCATATCTAGGTCGGATGCGGAAAAAAATCATAATAAAATAATAATAAAAAAAAACTATTATGTATGCAACAAACAAAATACATAAATAAATGCATAGGTATAGTTGAATAACAAACAAACAGGTAAACAGTAAATAATGATAAATTGACACATAACTAATAATAAATGAAAATCAAACAGACAAATGATAACAAAACAAAAACAAATAATATAAAATAAATTATAATCATTACAGCATCTTGCTTAGGTGTTTATCTAAATGAGTCTTAAAGCTTCGAACTGAACTACATTGCACTACCTGTGCAGGAAGTTTATTCCATTCATTAACTACACGGTTGGCAAAGTTGTTTCTACCTACTTCCAAATTGAATCTATTTCCTTCTTTCTTTCTCTCTCACCCAACTTGCTCTTTTTCGGTGTCTCAGCGTTATTCCCATCATTGATCTCTCTATTCTCCTTTGTGCTGTCCTTAGTTTTGTTTCCATTGCCTTCGTAAGTTTCCAAGTCTCACAGCTGTAGATTATTGCTGATAGAATGCATTGATTGTAAACTTTACGTTTCAAACATAAAACCCTCCATACAGAATGAAAACTTAAAATTAACCAGAGATTTTATATGGGATGGACTGGGAGAATGAAGAAGAAAACGTAGAGGAGGAGCTGGAGAAGGATGACATTATTCTTATTTCAGAAACAACAGAAGACTAACGAGATACAGGAAGTAATTCGAACAAGGAAAGCCTCAAAGTAGGTTAAATTAATCTTCAAACCTTTTCATTCCCAACTCAACATTCTGAAAATCTCTTCCAAGAAAGCTTAAATAATTTGTGTGAAATTGTATCGCCTTACCGTACTCCTTTCTCGATATTTATCTTTTCTGTATCTTTATGTGGTCGAATTACAGCGTTATCTTTCGCATAGATATTTTCTAGAACACTTACGGTCTGTCCATTTGCACCCTGCTTGCCTAACGAGTTTAGAATTTATATTTGTTCTACAGAGTAGGCCTGCTCTTAATCTACAAAAACTAAACAAAGAGGTATATTGTATTCTGTGTTGATTGATTGAACGTAAATGTTGCATATTTTGATTGGGCAATGAGTGTAAGTTGCGACGAGAGCTTGTAGCCTTATTATATGGGGGTCATACGCTGACGTCAATGTGTTGATTGGTTTTACGCATATAAGGGGATGGAATGGTGGAATTTGATTGGTGCATACAAAGAGGTGGCTTTAATACATTTGAAGTCAATGACATTCGGGTTCCCCAGGAGCGGGCGGGAAGTAGTTTTATGTCCCTCGTCACTGAGGCTTATATCTGTGCGTGTTCACGCGTGTTGGGTTGCAAGAGAGCGAGGTACTGTGGGACAGGAACCACTTGATGTACCTCGTCACCGAAGTGTAAATGTGTGCGTTTTCAACCGTGATGTAGAAGATAGGAACAGAGGAAATGACTTAACGCGTTGTTGACCTTCATCGTGAGTCATTTCTTTTCTTCTCGTCTTCCTCTTTCTTCTACTCTACTTTTTTTTTCTTATCTTCTTCCAGTTGTTGTCACAGTCCATCCAATATAAAATCTCAGGTTTCCCCCTTCTCCAACTCCTCCTCTTCTTCATTCTCCCATTCCATCTCATATAAAATCTCTAGTTATTTTTTTTTCCTTTATGGAGTTTGCAATGGCCTTTGGATTCCACCGGCCAGGAGTGAGAGACGATACTCATTCGTTTAGGTCTATTGGTTTTAGTTACGAAGAAAACTTGTAGCCTTATTGTCTGACGTGATCGTAGAGTCATTAGCCTACATCCACAAAGGTTTGAGTATTAAAAACATTAATATTATTGTGTATACATTGTGACGAATGTGGATAGGAGGTAAAGGGAACACAGGCTGAGGGAAATACTTTTATTCCTGACTAGTTTCGCCTGAATGGTTTCTTCAGAGGAAACTAGTCAGGAATAAAAGTATTTCCCTCAGCCCGTGTTCCCTTTATCTCCTATCCACATTAATATTATTATTGTTGCTATCATCATAATCGTCATTTTACCGCGATACTAATATTACAGCAGCTATAAAGAAAAAATGCCGTTATGCGGCCAACAAATCCAAAAGCGACGTGTGTGCTTCCCTGCAGTCGATTTGGAAAAATTATTTGATCAGACAGAACCAGTACCAGTACAGAACCAGGCGCTGCGCGTAATACTGGGCGCGCCGCGCTGGACTCTGGTCGATCAATATGCAGCAAGAAGCGGGACTGTTGCCTATCAGTGCGAGGATCTCAAGAGTGGTGGTAGCCTTCGCCATAAGAGTCATTCAGAGGGAACACGACTCGTTACTGCGGTGAAGGCCAATCAGCGCCCTCCAGCACGATCCGGATCTCTTCCAGAAAGAAGAGGTGGTCAGCGAGGGTTGCACACCGTATAAGGGACCTTCAACTGCATGACCTTATCCTTCAGAAAAGGAGGGATGTGCCGGTGGAAGGTTATGTGCAGTCTCCCCCCTGAGAGAATCCACCGGCCAGAATCAGTGTGATAGCGTCACGACGCGGTGCGCCGCTGCCGCGCCTGCGGGCGGATGTGGAGGACACAATGAGATCTGTCGCCCCGGAAAACTGCGTCGTCTATTTCACAGACGGCTCCGCGGATCCCGAACACAACGTGGCAGGCGCAGCGTTTGTCACGAAGGACGTGCAACAGGGAGTAAGGGTGTTGGGCACTCGCTGCTCGACGCAAGCAGAGGGTGTTGCTGTGGGTCTAGCATTGACCCATGCTCTCAACACCCACTAACGCAATGTAGTTCTGCACACAGATAGTCTAGCTCTATTACACTTAGTATCTAGAATTTATCACAATGACCACAAACACCTAATGACCTCGTTGCTATTTCAGCTCAAGGCACTCCGTCAGCAAGGGAGATCAGTCGTCCTCAACTGAGTGCTGGGACACATCGGCATCCAAGGGAATGAAGCGGCACAGAGGGTGGCCAGAAGAGCGGCCACAGGAGACATGGAAGGCGGAATCGGTGTCCTCCCGAGCCGAACTAAGATCTTGGCCATTGCAACGAGAACGATGGCCAAGAGGGAGCTGCAAACCCACAGGAACCTGGCAGCCCAGAGGCCGTCAGCACGCTGGTATCAAGTTGCCACAGCGTGTGAACGGCTGACCCCTGGAGTCCGTCTCTCCAGGGTAGAGGAAGTCACCCTTCACCGCCTCCGTCTCGGATATCGATGTTTCTCGTAGGTGAAGGGACAGCCGGAGGCCTGCATACACTGTGGAGAAGCGGGAGCAAACGGGCTAAATCATCATGTGGCCCTCTACCCAGCGACCCGTTTTCTGCGTGCGGGCCCCAGGGCTTCGGCCGGGGGACTCAACCGTCGACTGTCAAGGACACTTACCTCGTATCAGCTGAGACGCCTCTTTCAAGTGCCGCCCTCCAGAAGATACGGATGGGTTCTGTTTAACTGTACTCACTTGCTGATTTTGACTTATGACACATCACAAACTTAAGCCAAGGACTAGTACCTTCTCTTTTTCACCTAGGTAACTGCGCAGGATGCCTTGAACCGACCGGATGAGACGCGACGGGTGCAAAGGATATGCCAACCACGTCGGCTGGGACGCCTCCTTCAAGTGCCAGCCCCCAGAGGATACGGATGGGTTCTTAACTGTACACTTGTGATTTTGACTTATGACACACCACAACAATTTAAGCCAAAGGACTAATACCTTCTCCTTTTTCACCGAGGTAACTGCGCATGATGCCTTGGACCGACCGGATGAGACGCGACGGGTGCAGGAAACTAACCACGTCGGCTGGACCGGATGGGACGCGACGGACACAGAGGACACAGAGGACACTAACCACGTCGGCTGGACCGTGGGGATCGACCAGGACATGTACACATAACTTTAATTGTAAAAGGCATACTAGTATGCCTTCTAGGAGTAGTGGGTAGAGACCCAGGCAAGATGTATTTCTTGTAATCAATAAATGTAAAAAAAAAAAAAAAAAAAATGTAAAAAAAAATGATTTCCTTCATTTCTTTGGACCTTTAATTTTGTAAGTATTGGGCCCTAACGGCCCATATACCGAGATAGGATTTGAATTATTGCTCATTTATTGATGTCTATTTCCATGATTGTGAATTTTTGTTTAGGTTAACACCCTTGGTCTTTATTTCTGTATGTCGGTAATATTCATGTTACAGATTTTTCTGAAGATGTCTCCTTGCAGACGAAACGTTGGATAAATGAATCATTTTGGCAATCTGGTTTATGCCCACCCTCCAAATGGCAGAGTACTGGTTAGAAAGATTGAGAATACCCATAAGAAGATTAACAACCTCCGTAATGCTGTCGACTGTAATAACGCATGCATATATATATATATTATATATATATATATATATATATATATATATATATATATATATATATATATATATATATATATATATATATATATATATATATATATATATATATATTTGTGTGTGTGTGTGTGTGTGTGTGTGTGTGTGTGTGTGTGTGTGTGTGTGTGTGTGTGTGTGTGTGTGTGAAAAGAGAGGGAACGTGGACTGATGGTATTATATATATGCATATATACATACAAGGTTTGTTAAATAAGTAATGAGAAAATGTCAGGCGAGAAGTTAAATATGATTGGATCAAAATACTATTTCATGGTGAAGTACATACACATATATTCTATGAAATGACTAACTGGCAACTTTCTATATTTGTAGTACTGAGTGCAGCTGTGAATGTGGTGGAACCAGTCTGATTCGGTTTGCCGATCAGTAGTGCTGGGCAAATACCGCTAATTTCAATACTGGAATTACCGGTGAACAACAATATCGTTACCGAAATTACTGGCAGTTTACCGGTAAAAGATTCGTGAGGTGGTAGTGACGTCCCAAGTTCGAGTCAAGTTCGAAAAATCAATGTTTTTGTCCTTTAATAAGCTATATCTCTGGTTCTATTTTACATATTATTTTTATTGTTATGTCGTTGTACAGGGAAAAGTAATACTTTAATAGGTGCTACTATGGTATGCTACATACCGCGCGAGTGAGTGAATGGAGGGTGGGTGTGGTGTGTAAACTTTCATCCGCGTGTGTCTGCATGCATGGGTTCATGTTTGGAGGGTGCATGTGGGAGTGGGAGTTTTGTTAATACGCACACACATACACATATAATGAGCTTTGACTAATTTGTAATAAATGTTTTCCTAAAAACTAACCTAACCTAACCTGACTAATTTGTAATAAATGTTTTCCTAAAAACTGTTTTATGCTCCCTTGTTTTAATACTTATTTCATACAAATTAGCCCAGCACGTGATCCAAAGACCAAGGTGAATACTCAAGGATATATTAGATTTCATTGTCAGCATGCTCGTTATTTATTTCCTCAATTATTTTTTCGTACAAATTAGTTCATATTCTTATTTAGAAACAGAAGCATATTGGCATTTTCATCACTTAAGCATATATATATATATATATATATATATATATATATATATATATATATTATATATATATATACATACATATATGTATGGGTCTTCGTTTGGCGGCACGCGGAATTTTTCGATGAAACTTTCACAATTAATATAGTTTCGTATGCTAATCACAGAAATAACAGTAATTCTTTAGAGAATTAAACAAAAGTGCCGAAAAAACGGTTTTAATGGTAAAAAAAAATTACCGAGACCTTAGCGGTACATACTTGCTTAAGATATAAAAAAAAAAAAAAAAAAAAAAAAAAAAAAAAAAAAAAAAAAAAAAAAAAAAAAAAAAAAAAAAACAGATCTAAAGAAAATCTAAATCTTTCGATCCATATCTCATGGTTGACATCACACATCATGTAGAAGCATCACCCCTACTACAACCCAAGTACCTTAAACTATCCACTTTCTACAGGATCTCCCTTAATACTTCCAGACTGCTGCCACTTTCTCCCCTTGTACATCTCATCACCTTTTACCCACATTTATCTTCAACTTTATTCCTTGAGACACCTCCCCAAACTCTGTCACTAATTTCTTCAATCCCTCCTCTGTTCCTGCTACAAACGCAGTGTCGTCAGCCAAAAACAGCTGGCTTATCTCCCACTTCTCTTCATTTTCTTTAACCATATCCAATCCCCGACCCACTACCCTTGCATTTACCTCTTGTACCACCACATCCATTTATAAATTGAACAGCCAAGGTGACATAACACATCTCTGACGAAATCCCACCTTTACCTCAAACCACTCACTCTCCATTTCTAATCCCAACACAAGCTCTACCACTCTCGTAAAACCTCTTGACTGCTCTTAGCAGCTTTCTTCCTATCCCATACATCTGCAATACCTTCCATAGTGCCTTTCTGCCTACCCTGTCATAAGCCTTTTCAAAATCCATAATAGCCCAAAAAACATCCTTACCTTTTCCTAAAGCTTTCTCACATATTTGTCTTACCACAAAAATCTGATCTACATGACCCCTTCCTGTCCTAAACCCACACAGTTCCTCACCAACTACTCCCTTTGCTCCTCCTACTCCTCTCAAGATCCTCCCATAAGCCTTCCCAACTACACTTAACAAGCTGATCCCTCTCAAACTACTACACTCACACTTGTCTCTTTTCCTTTGTAAAGTGAAACTATACAGGCACTCCTCCAGTCCTATGGCACTCTACCCTCTCTTAAACAAACATAATATAACCTCACCAGCCAGTCCATTATCACTGTATCTCATTTTTTCAGACATTCTGCATGACATCCATCCAACTCAGGTGCCTTACCTGCTTTCATCATCTTAACACCTGCCTTCACTTCATCATTCTTTATTTCTCCTCCATTTTCTTCACTCATCACAGTCTTTTTCATAGTGCTTCCCACAGCAACTACCTTTCCCTCCCTATCCTACTTCAAATTTAGCAACTCACTAAAATACTCTGCACTCTTACTGCCTTCTCTTTCATTATCATCTCTCCATCTGCACCTTTTACCTTTTCTTCTCCTCTTGATTTGCCCCCTCCTCTCTTAATTTCCTTCCAAAACATCTTTCTATTACTTTCAAATTTTTGTCATACTCTTACCCCATTTCACATATGCTTTCCTCTTTGCCTCCTTTATCTTATGATATATATATACATACATATATATATATAAGCAAATGAATGTTGTAACCCATTAGTAAGATTGACTGAATATCCCACTATCAAAGAAAAGAGAGATATTTGAAGATATGTATACTGCAATCACTGTGATCCTCTTCAGTGTGGTTTTACAGAGGGTGGATTAACTTAATTATACTAGGAGGAGATACATAAAGGGGACATGGGGAAGTAAGCATACTAGTGTGTGCTTCATTTGAGCCCAAGTCACAGTGACCCCAATGTCAAACTGACCCCATGTTAAATGTTTGCACAAGAGGAAGTAGGTTCAGATTTGGCCAAACTGGTAATGGCAAATGGGGACCATTCTCCTTATGAAGTATCAAAATTAGGTAGATGTTTGATCAGGGAGGACTCTAACATATTTTCCTCTGTAGTAACAGTGTGATTTGTAAATCAAATCAGCCTTGTCCCAGTCCATTTGGTGATCTAATTCAACAGTATGGAGGAATACTGCTGAATTTTCCTAGGTTATCTAATTGAATTTCTATGCTCCCTGATCGTAGTGGGAAGGTCCCTTCCTGCCTGGCCCTAGTACACATTAGAGCAGTCTTGGCATGGAATTTTATAGATGCCTGCTGAGACGGCTCTGAAATGTATTGAGGGCCAAACAGGAAGGGGCCTTCCCACTAGGATCAGGGAGCATAAAAATTCTATTAGATACATCCAGGAAAAATCAGTAGTATCTTTCATACTGCTGAATTAAATCACCAAATGGACTGGAACAAGGTTGATTTAATTTACAAATCACACTGTAACTACAGGAGAAAAATTGCCGAGTCCTCCCTGATAAAAAAGAACTACCCAATTTCAATACTTCAAAAGGACAATGGTGCCCCAGTGCCATTACCAGTTTGGCGGTCAACAATATTGTACATCAAGTTGTCTGCCCAGATCTGAACTTACCACCTCTAGTGCAAACATTTGACCTAGGGTCAGTTTGACCTTGGGGTTATCGTGACTTGGGCTCAAACGGACCACACACTAGTATGCTTACTTCCCTATGTCCCCTTTATGTATCTCCTATTTAAATCAACCCACCCTCCATAAAACCACACTGAAGAGGATCACAGTGATAGCAATATATCTTCAAATACCTTTCTTTACTCTGATAGTGGGATATTCAATACATATATATATACACGTGTGTGTGTATTTACTTAATCATAGTATACAGGGAAGGAGCAATGCTCATTGGGTCCTGTGTGTGTATGTATATGTATGCATGTTTTTGCATTTGTAGAAAGGAAGGCATATATTGGTAGGTGTAAGTCATATCTGCACGAGAGTATGTATGCATACACATATGCATGTATGTACAGCTACACAGAAAACTATCGTTAGTAGGGGTGTCGAAACATTCGCTAATGAACATAACCTTATGACACCGAAGGGTTGGTATTTCTGGGGCTCGAATTGTTCGAATTCCTTCTGAATGAATATGAATCGAATAATAGTTCCGGAGTTCATATGGATTCACTATGACATGATAATCTTATTTCCGATGGAGACTTCAACTTGTCTCAAATAGTTTCGTTGTTTTGTGTCAAAATGATTAGCGTGATTTACTAACGATAGTTTTCTGTGCAGCTGTACACATATGTATGCATTATGTACCTATGCACGCACGTATGCGTGCGAGTGCAACAGGAATAGGAGAAAATGCAGCAGTAAGCTTGTCATTTTATACCCAAAACAAACCGTTAAGAGGAATAGGCTGAAGCAAGATAATTTCTTTTGATTTCTCCATTAATTATACTTCATATGCTCATCATGTACACTGTAAAGGGGTGAGTGAATCAGAGCATACACCCACACTACAATCACTTACTGTCCCTCCTATCTTAGCACCTTAAGGTGGGAGGGGTTATTCCTGTTGCTGTTCATGTTAAAGGCAATGCAGCAAGGCAGCAAGGCAGCAGTATTTCCACAGCAGAACCAAGCAGCTGAAGCTGGTTTAACCCACTTAGGAAGTTTATGGAGCTGACAAGAACATGTTTTGGGCCATGTCATTTCCTGCCATTTACAGCCACTTTACACTCTCATTCTTAATCGTCACTTGTGTCCAATGCCCCTTCTACCTTGTCCATCATCCTTTTATCATACACACATACATATACCAAAGGCTTTTCCCCCCTTACACAGGGGGTAACCAAAAAGAAAAAGGCATAGAAATCACTCCCACCCATTTCATTTCCCATATATTCCACTCCCCTCCCTTGGTAACTTCTCTTTCAAGTTTAAAATATGATAAAAAGGTTATGAAATAACTCGAGAAACTGACCAAAAAGATATTTCACAAGACACACACACACACATAAAATGGTTTAAACAAAATCATTGTATACGATTATCACCATTTCCACCCTCATGAAAACAGCACTCAAATTTAGGTGGTGGTTCCACCGAACCCTTAAGATTTTCATTTGCAATCAACACATAAATTTCAGCTTTAAAACACCAGTATTTGGCTTTATGTTTCGTGAAAATATATTTTCACTGCAGCCTTAATCAAATTAGACAGATCAGAAATGAGGTGTTAGATAGCTGGGAAAAAATAAGGACCCACTGCACCCTGTTCTGGTGTTATACTCACCTTTTCTTACTTTGAGGGGGTAGGGTGGGGACTAGCTAAGTCATTCTTAGAGCATACAGGAAGAATCCATTTTAAATATTCCTGGATAAGGATTTGTAAGATAAAACTCAAAAATTCATCCAAACTTGGATATTTATTATATAAAGACTACATATGATTACACATTCTAATACCCTTACCTAATACAGTGGAACAATAACCTTTTTTTTTTTTCTTTTTTTGCCTTCTATTTCTTTCCAAAACATATTTAATATAGCGACACACAAGACTGCAGAGCTTATGCTGTCTTGTCTAATCTTTGCTGAAACTGAATATATGCAACTCTTCATAAAATGCTCTTGATGAAATGTTCATCATGGATTATAAATGGCCTTAAAAATAAGTTATAAAATCACACTGCACGGATCAAGCACACCTTCTAGCGCTTTGATTTCTTCTTCTGTTTTCTTCTCTGTTCTTCCTCATCCTCATCAAAGCTCGGGGAATACAAGGGTGAGGTTGGGCTGTAGCCAGGTGTTGTGGGGCTGTATGTTGGGCTTGTGGGTGAATATTTGGGACTACTTGGACTGTATGTTGGACTAGTTGGTGAATACTTGGGGCTTGAGGGGCTGTACTGTGGACTTGAGGGGCTGTATGTGGGTGATGTTGGGGAATATTTGGGGGATGAAGGAGAGTAATTTGGTGATGTTGGGGAATATTTGGGCGATGAGGGTGAATAGGACGGTGATGTTGGGGAGTATGTTGGTGAAGTTGGAGAGTACTTTGGTGAGCTTGGCGAGTAGGATGGTGATCCTGGGGAGTAAGTTGGGCTGGTGGGCGAGTAATTAGGTGAAGTCGGGGAATATTTGGGTGATGATGGGGAATAGGATGGTGATGCTGGTGAGTACTGTGGGGAACTTGGTGAATATGAGGGACTTGTTGGTGAGTAGGATGGGCTGGTTGGGGAATATCCAGGGGAAGATGGAGAATAGTTCGGGGCATAGCTGGGCGAAGTTGGAGAGTAGGACGGTGATGTTGGGGAATAAGATGGACTAGTAGGAGAGTATGATGGAGATGTTGGAGAGTAGCTTGGTGACGTTGGGCTGTAACTTGGGGAAGTTGGGGAGTAAGATGGGGAGGTGGGGGAGTATGAAGGACTTGTGGGGGAGTATGATGGGGATGTTGGGGAATAGGATGGGGATGTTGGAGAGTAAGATGGAGAAGTTGGGGAGTAAGATGGTGATGTTGGGGAATATGAAGGGGATGTTGGGGAGTAGGATGGAGAAGTTGGGGAGTAGGATGGTGATGTTGGGGAATAAGAGGGGCTTGTAGGGGAATACTGCCGAGCAGTAGGGGAATACTGAGGACTTGTCGGGCTGTAAGTTGGAGATGTTGGGGAGTAGCTTGGAGAGGCGGGAGTCATGCTCGGTGACGTAGGTTGATACACGGGCGAAGAAGGAGAGTAGGAGGGTGACATGGCATGTGCTGGGCTGGGAATGTAAGGGCTCATGCCACCTGGTGAACCTGGGCTGCCAGGCTGTGGGGACCATGCTGGGGAATACCCCGGAGACATTCCTGTGGCATCGCTGGCTGCTGCTGGAGAGAATGCAGGTCCACCTGGAGTCATGCCACTTCCTACTCCTGGGGTCCATCCTCCATAGGGTGACATTGAAGGAGTTGCTCCTGAAGCCCACGGTGTTTGAGCAGGCGTCATACCGGTTGTAGGTGATGCTGCTCCAAAGATACCACCACCCATCATCATGCCTGTACCTGGCATAGGTATCTCCATACCAAGTTTACACTTCTCGTCATCCAAGACCAAATCAAATCCACCTGTTCCAATCTTTGGCAACTGACCCAACATAATGTTTTCTGAAACACCACGGATTGGGTCCACTTCTGCACAAGATGCTGCTTCCATAAGCACATCCACAGATTCTTCAAAGGAACATTTCATCAGTGCTCCAGTGTCTTGCCTGTTGATACCGTGACGTGTGATGGCCATCAAGTGACCTTTGCTGGTCATGACGTCACAAAGCAAAGCAAGGTGACGGTAGTTCACGTACAAACCGTAGAACATCAACACAGCATTCATCTCCTTCTCAACACTCTTTCGCACAGCTTCAATGCCCAGAACTTGGAATACTTCTAAAATATCGTTGCTGTAAGTTCTTATGGGATCAACATCTCTCTCTGACAGAACTTTCATTAGTGCGGTACCGTCAGTTTCAAGCAACCATTCTGCAATTGCCTTGAATTCACCTTGCTCGTTTATTTGAATCCTCTTTTTCTCGTCTGTCTGTGGCAAGTGCATGTACACCTTTGTGATGGCTTCAATACCTTGAAGCGTCAAGTCATTCAACATGTTGGCTTCAATACAGCGTAAGAAGGTGTCATCTTCCATCTTGTCAACCTGTTCTTCTGCATCATCATTAAGCTTATCATCTCCCACGATGATACGAATACGCAATACAAGCTTTTCTGCATTGTCATCATTAAAAATGCAGTTCAAATCATCTCCAAATCCTGAATTAATTTTCTGGGAGATCTGTTCCATGGTAAGTTTCTTATCTGTAAAAGAAAACAATTATAAGTTTCAGTATGCACGAAATAATAATCAAATCATGGAACACACAGACCCTTAATCTATATACCAAGTTCATTACTATCATACTCATTCCATTCATTTGTTTCTCTTAAAACCATGAGAAAAATACAATCTATTCCCCAGCAACTTCCCATTAAATGAACAAATCACTGTCATAATTAAAACATTTTCCTCTAATCAAAAGACTTGTACACATGTCCACTTTTTCCAACAGCCTAACCACATGCTTTTATAATTTCCTTTCATTCACTTTTTCCTAGGTTTAACCTCTTCCATACATGCCGCCTACGTAGGCGGCATGAGGAGCAAGTGGATACGCGAGGCTGCCATATCAGCGTCTTGATTATATTTATTGTAGTTGTCCCTGTGGAACTGACATACTTTCTAAACTGGCTTCATCACATTTTCTATGGTTATCAAAATTCACGGGTGAAAGAGAGAACGATCTATATAAGCGATGACTATTTTTTATGATGCGAGTATTATGACGCAATGTCGTACGTCTGGCAACTAATGCTGCCCGTGAGATTTTGGCCCGGAGTGAAGTGGTTAACCTTGACACCACAAATTAAGGAATCCTTTGAGGATACTTTTATCACACCATTTTTGGAACCCCAAACCCTTCAAAGATTGGTTTTCTTACCTGTCATCTTTTTCCGGTCCAATTCAATACGTAGAAGCCATGGTGAGATACGAGAAACATCAAAGTCTGGCATCTCGTAATAAACATTGACAAACTCTTGATCTTCAGTAATGACAGTGTTCTGCGGATCTGGATCATAGTAGATTGCAGTATTCGAGGTCACCTGAAAGGGACAACAACTTAATAGAATAGTAATAATAACGATGAAAGAGATACAGAGAAAAAAAAAAAAATTAACTTAGCAAATATATCCAGCTTCTACCCAAAACACTAACTTAATGTGAGAGAGAGAGAGAAAGAGAGAAGAGAGAGAGAGAGAGGAGAGAGAGAGAGAGAGAGAGAGAGAGGGAGATGTATATATATACATACATACATATACCAAGGCTTTTTCCCCCTTCCAAGGGAGGTAGCCAAAAAGGGAAAGGCACAAAAACACTCCCACCCATTTCATCCCCAAATACACTCCACACCCCTCCCACACTTCCTCTCATCTGAGCACCTCCTGGATGACGGGTGTGTGTGTATATGTATGTATATATATATATATATATATATATATATATATATATATATATATGTATATATATATATATATATATATATATATATATATATATATATTCGTAAATAGCTGGAGTCCAGGAACCATTATTATGGGAGAAAGCATACGCTGGACTCGACGTTCGTCAATTTATTCCGACGTTTCGAACCCTGTCCGGGGTTCGTCTTCAGGGTAATACAGTGGTAGCAATGGAAATGTACATAAATAAGGGGAATTTGGTACACTGGGACAGGTCTCCACAGTAACCGTTACAATCCGACGCAGTTAAACCAAATCAAAAACACAAATGAGAAACAAATATAAATAACACTATAAAACAACAGGAGCAATACTTCCTTGAAAACATTCACCGAGTTTACCATAGAAAAATATGTATATATATATATAAAGAAAATATAGTGAAAGTTGTAAGGATTCACCCCGCTACCGATGGGTCGCACCACTGTGCACTCCCGTGGAACAAATGTCCCGCGTAGCATGTATATCACGAATAAAAGAAATTGGAACAAGAACACAAAATCCATCAATATCATAAACATACAAAAAGGAAGAGTACACATTGAAATAAATAAGAAAAGCAGTATGAAAAAATGCCCCCCAAGATTGGGCATAAAAGCTGTACGACGTGGCATGCCACAACGGTACGCGGAACAAAAGTCATGTAACGCATGCCACCACCGTTAGTAAATTTCATAAATAAATAAAATTACATACATAAAAATGAAAATAAAATGGAATGATACAAAACACATCAAGAAACACACTACCGTCATGTCGAAACAAAAACAAATAAAACACACAACATAAACATATTAAGAAGTAAGCTTCGTCGCCAGCCTATCCTTCGCCCCCGTATAAATAGGGGTTAAAGTGATGCACCTATTGACACTATTATCACCACTTGACCAAGCTTCCAAGAATAACCTGGTGCTTTTTCCACTACCTCCGTATTTCACTTCCGCGTTTTGCCAGTCCATTTCGTGTCCCGTTTCCTCGCAGTGTCTTGAGACGGCCGAACTCATGTCCTTTCTACTAACAGCCCTCTGGTGTTCTATCAGTCTTGTCGCCAATTTCTTGCTCGTTTCCCCAACATAATGTGTCTCGCAGTCCTTGCACCTAATATCGTAAACCACCCCTATTCGGTCCGTTTGGCTCACAGTGTCCTTAATTTTGGTCAGGGCCCTATGTAGAGTGTTCCTCGGTTTGTGTGCTATTTCAACACCGTGTTTCCTTAGCAGTCTGGCCGCGACCCGGTCGTCTGTCGTCCATCCTTCCCCTCTGTTGTCGTGCCGTCCACCTTTTTACCACCGAATTCGGGTAGCCGTTGTCCCTAAATACCTTCTTCAGGTGACTCCTCTCCTTCTTCTTGCTATCTTCCGTGGAACACACCTTTTCCACCCTAGACCACAGAGTCTTAATCACACTTCTGTGGTCTAGGGTGGAAAAGGTGTGTTCCACGGAAGATAGCAAGAAGAAGGAAGAGGAGTCACCTGAAGAAGGTATTTAGGGACAACGGCTACCCGAATTCGGTGGTAAAAAGGTGGACGGCACGACAACAGAGGGGAAGGATGGACGACAGACGACCGGACGCGACGCGGGTCACGGTCCCTTACTTGAAAGGGGCTTCTGAGGTAGCGGCCAGACTGCTAAGGAAACACGGTGTTGAAATAGCACACAAACCGAGGAACACTCTACATAGGGCCCTGACCAAAATTAAGGACACTGTGAGCCAAACGGACCGAATAGGGGTGGTTTACGATATTAGGTGCAAGGACTGCGAGACACATTATGTTGGGGAAACGAGCAAGAAATTGGCGACAAGACTGATAGAACACCAGAGGGCTGTTAGTAGAAAGGACATGAGTTCGGCCGTCTCAAGACACTGCGAGGAAACGGGACACGAAATGGACTGGCAAAACGCGGAAGTGAAATACGGAGGTAGTGGAAAAAGCACCAGGTTATTCTTGGAAGCTTGGTCAAGTGATGATAATAGTTGTCAATAGGTGCATCACGTAAAACCCAATTTATAAGGGGGCGAAGGATAGGCTGGAGAAGAAGCTTACTTCTTAATATGTTTATGTTGTGTGCTTTATTTGTTTTTGTTTCGACATGACGGTAGTGTGTTTCTTGATGTGTTTTGTATCATTCCATTTTATTTTCATTTTTATGTATGTAATTTTATTTATTTATGAAATTTACTAACGGTGGTGGCATGCGTTACATGACTTTTGTTCCGCGTACCGTTGTGGCATGCCACGTCGTACAGCTTTTATGCCCAATCTTGGGGGGCATTTTTTCATACTGCTTTTCTTATTTATTTCAATTTGTACTCTTCCTTTTTGTATGTTTATGATATTGATGGATTTTGTGTTCTTGTTCCAATTTCTTTTATTCGTGATATACATGCTACGCGGGACATTTGTTCCACGGGAGTGCACAGTGGTGCGACCCATCGGTGTAGCGGGGTGAATCCTTACAACTTTCACTATATTTTCTTTATATATATATATACATATTTCTCTATGGTAAACTCGGGGAATGTTTTCAAGGAAGTATTGCACCTGTTATTTTATAGTTTTATTTATATTTGTTTCTCATTTGTGTTTTTGATTTGGTTTAACTGCGTCGGATTGTAACGGTTACTGTGGAGACCTGTCCCAGTGTACCAAATTCCTCTTATTTATGTACATTTCCATTGCTACCACTGTATTACCCTGAAGACGAACCCCGGACAGGGTTCGAAACGTCGGAATAAATTGACGAACGTCGAGTCCAGCGTAT